>NC_135726.1:47695519-47995519 GCF_964656455.1 Halichoerus grypus
AAAAAATCCAACACAGAAAAGATGGAGAAAGAGGCAGTGCCATACCGTTTGCAGAGGACCCGACACATCTACAGAAGTCTTAAACTGAGATTTGCAGAACCAATTAAATGCTCGGGCATTTAAGAGGCGACACTACCCTCTGGCGGCCCGGATGGAAACGGCACCTCCCCACAATACAGAACACTCTGCAGGGAGGTCGTCAGAGTTCCAGGAGTTCCAGACCGAAAACTCCGAAGATCGAAACGTTCATTCCTCTAAGTGATGATGTAGATGTTTTGGTTGATTTCTAAGATGTATAAATTTATAAAAAGAGACCAAGAGGAAAAAGATGCTCCAGGTGAGGATCGAACTCACAACCTCGGCATCGCTCCGCTCGCACTGTCGTATAAGTACCGCGCGCTAACCGATTGCGCCACTGGAGCTCCGGCCGCACCCTCGCGTCGCGAGGTCCTTCAGTCGTTCTTGGCCACGTGACCTCGCTGGACAGCTCCGCCTTTTGCTGCATATGCAAATAAGAGTGTTTTGGCTGACCAATGGGAGAAAGTGCGCTGCCAGTTCCGGATTCTCACGCCCCGAAGGCCCTTGCTGTAAAAGGGAAAAGTCTGAGAGGCGTTTGGAATGTGGGGGCGTAGCCTGCCCGGGGCTCGCCTTCTCATGAATATTCAGAATACGGGGGGAGGGGTCTTAACCCTTTACCGGCTGCCTGGCCGGAAGGCAGCCCCTCCCCCCCGCGGGCGGGAACAGGATATGAGCCCGGGCGGCTGGGGGGAGGGGAAGCCCCAGGCGACCGCCCCCCGCCCTCACAGCTGGGACCGGACTCTCCCGCCACAGATGTGGCGCCGCCGCCGTCAGAGCCCCGTGATACTCATCCCAGAGCCTGAGGGGTCCAAAGTCGTGGACTCCGGAGTCGCGAGTCTCTGCACCGCGCCCTGAGAGACCCCAAAGCTCAGGCTAAAGGAACGCAGATATCCAGGTGCCCAGCGCCCCCTCCTGGAGGAGCCGGGAGGCCGAGCGATCCTGGAGGCCGAGCTTCCTGCACCCCGGCTTAAAGAACTTGGGATCCCAGACCGGTGATTTACCTCCAAGGGTTCCCAGATATCCGAGCCCAGATATCCGAACTCGGCATACGGACTCCTAGCGCCCCAGCCAGTTCTGTTTGGGGCTAAAACGCCCACTACTTCAAGGGGACCCAGGAATTTGGGACTCCCCTGCGCTCCCGCCTGGAGATGGTTTAATCTCTGCTCCAAGAGTTAGGGGAACTCAGGAATCCAGTCGCCCCACGGCCCTATCTAGAAGACTCAGGAGTTTGGGTCCCCAGCGCCCCATCTGAGACCCAGGAGTCGGGACTCCCAGCATCCCTCATTTAGAGGACCAAGAAATTCGGACCGCTGCATCCCATTCTCCGAGAGACCCCGGATTCTGATTCCCGGAGCCTGAGAACCCGAAGTTCACGCCCCTGACTTGCAGAGACCCAGGAGTCCGGCTGTGCGCCTCCCCGGGGACCGTGCTAGGGTCGAATAAGAATCGAGCAGCCTCGGTTCAGGGCTGGAGACTCCCTGGGAGGTGAGGGGGGAGGCGAGGGGCCCCGACGGGCTGGGGGGAGGGGGCGGCGCCGCAGCCGCTGAACAATGAGGGGGCGTGCCGGCGGGGGGCGAGCGGAGGCGCCGGCGGGAGTTTGGGTCTGGAGGGGTGTGGGAAGGCACTGGGGACCCGGGCCGCGGCGGTGGGGACAGTAAGCGGATCGCGGAGGGACTGGCTGGAGGGGGGGGAGGGGCGTCGAGGGCTCAGGGCCAGCGCCCCAACTCGCAGCCCTGGGCGGGGGGAGGGAGCCGTCTGCAGGACCCTGGCATCCGGTCCCCCAGCCTCCTCCGCCCTCCCCTGGGACCCCGCGGCCTCCCGCCCACGGCTTTTCCCAGCCCTGCCCCTCGCCCTCGGCTCCAGCCAGAGCCCAAACGTTCCCAGGATCCCTGAGCCTCCGGCCCCAGACAGACCAGACTCCCAGCTTCACTCTTCTTTGTCTCAACCTTTCCATCTTTTTCTCCGTGTTATTTCCCCTTGTGCCCCTGTTTCTGTCACTGTGCCTCCGTCTGCCCCATTAGTTACTCTCAGGGGGTCCCTCCTGGGTTTAGACCGCGCTCCTAATTCTCTGGCCTAATCTGTGAGTGTGGGCGGCGGGGGAGGCCGATGGGCTCCTGATATCCGAGACGGGGATCTTTCTGAAGCAGCCGCTGAGCCACTCAGCCATGCCCGAGGGAGCCCGTGGACCGAGCCTGTCCAAACCCAGCCCTAGCCTTGGCCGTGGCCCCACAGGTGAAGTGTGTGACTGTGCAGCTGTGTGTGAGACGCAGACAGGTGAGCGTGCAGGGGAGGGTGGGGTCCGCTGGGCATTGGTTCCTTCGGTTGAGGCACTGTGTAGCCTGGGTGCTGGGCGGTGCTAGCAACACGGGGTGACCGAGACAGCCCCAGCCCTGCCTACACTGAGTTCCAGGTCAGCTGGGGCAGATGGAACCGTCCCCGGATGCTGACAGTCCAGAGGGGGAAACCCAGGGTAGAATGGTCAGGGCTGGGACAGGGTTGGGGTGGGGGGTGGAGAAAGCCCCATCCCCTCACTGTGGGAGTCTAGTCCGGTTGCGCAGCCAACAGCTTGGTGCAAGAGGGGACACCTAAACAATTCAAAGATGAGGAGGAATGAGTTGGGGAAAGCAAGGAAGAGTATTCCACACGGGGGGAAGTGTGTGTGCAGAGGTGAGAGGGGCTGGTTTTTCTTAAGTAACTGAAAGCAGTCGAATAGGACTGGAGTCCGGAGTGTGAGAAGTGGTGTGGCTGTGGGAAGAGAGCAGAATGGAAAGGACTCGATGGCCACGTTGCATAGGGCCCTGTGGATCTGAGGAGTTTGGACTTTATCCTGAGGACATGAAGGGGTTGTACTTGGAGTGATGGGGTCAAATGGGCAAATTAATAAAGATCTCCCAGGCTGATACATGGAGGTGGATTAGAAGAGTGGAGGCCAGAGCCCAGAGCAGACCCTGATGGGAGAGGACTGGACAGGACCGGGGCAGCGCAGTGGGGAGAGGAGACGGGAGCCCGGGGGAAAGATAGTGACCTGGTGTGGGTGAGTGTAGGGCCGAGAGCACTCACTCAGTTGGGGAGACCCCCTGATCTCCTGCTCCACGCCCCCAGCAGCCCCCGCAGCCCCTGCCATGGCCTCCCCCCGAGGTTCTGGGAGCTCCACATCCCTGAGCACGGTGGGCTCTGAGGGGACCCGGCTCCAGGGCCCACCCCAGTCTGCTCAGCGTCCAGGCCAGAGCCCCTTCCAGGGCCCCCCATCCGCCTGCATCTGTCACCCGTGGGGACCCCGGGTTCAGCCAAACCCTCGAGGCTGGAGCGAGTGGCGCGAGAGATCGTGGAGACAGAGCGGGCCTATGTCCGGGACCTTCGCAGCATCGTGGAGGTGAGGCAGGCCAGCACCTGAGCACAGTGGGAACCCGGGCCAGCCCTCCAGCCCCATAACCCCAGTCATCCCCACAGGACTACCTGGGCCCTCTGCTGGATGGTGGGGTCCTAGGGCTGAGCGCGGAGCAGGTGGGCGTACTGTTTGCCAACATCGAGGACATCTACGAGTTCAGCAGGTCAGAGGCGGGAAGGATGGGCAGGGGCACCAGTCGGTAGGGTCAGGGGCGGTGGGCTATATCCTAACCCAAACCTTGGAGCTCCGTAGTGCCCTGTCCAGGCTGGTACCTGGGGTGCGGTGACATGGGGCAGGGATCGTGATGGGGAGTGAGGAACCAGAGTGGTGGACGGTGAGATGGATGGGAGCCTGAGGACCCAGATGAGGTCTAAATACTGGGATGGGTCTCAGCACTGTGTCAGGTCTGGGGTCATGATGAATCCAGGGCTCTTACGGGGCCCGAAGATCATGCCAGTGTGAGCATTTGTGTGACCACCTCGGCCTGGGGACTCCCTCAGTTCCAGATAAACCAGATGGTTGGCCAGTGGGACCCAGGGAGGAGGATGCTGGGGTCCAAGGATCATGACCCCTCCGAGTGTCTTCATGAGATCTTCATGTTATTGCAGGAGATGGGAGAAAGCATGACAAGATCTCAGGATCGCAATAGGATCTTAAGATCTTCACAGCTCTGAGAGTCATGACACCCCTCTCCCTGGGTCATATCACAAGACACTGCCCCCCCCACCCCAGCTGATTTTGAGCTAAGGAATAGGACGCTGTCCATGGACAAAGTCTGAGCAGGTTGTGACCTCCTAGGTCACAGTCAGAAGACTCCCTCTGGATGTGGTGGCCCCTTGAGAGATCCTGGCTGCCACCAAGGCCCCAGATCTCCTGGAGTCCTCCCACGGGGCTGGAGTCCTCCCACGGGGAGGGCAGTCCCTCACCACTCTCTCTCCCTCACAGCGAGCTCCTGGAGGACCTGGAGGGCAGCCGCAGCGCGGGGGGCATTGCCGAGTGCTTCGTGCAGAGGGTGAGTCGGGGCGAGGGCGCTCAGTCTGGGAGGGGGCCTGGGTCTGGCGGGATGGGGAGCAGGCCTGGGCTAGGCCGGAAGGGGGCCCCCCCAGGGAGGTGGGACCTCGGGTCTCCCTGACTCCCGTGTCACCCGCAGAGTGAGGATTTTGACATCTACACGTTGTACTGCATGAACTACCCGAGGTGAGGGGTGAGGAGCCCCTGCTGGGCCCCAGGCCTTGCCCAGAGTTGCTGTGCCAGCCAGCCTCCCTCCACCTCGACCCATCCAGCTCCAACCCCTGCCAGACCGTGACAGTAACTGACCTCGCCCTAAGCTGCCCTTGACCGCCCGCCCCGCCACTCCCCGCCCCCTCCCAGCCCCACCCGCGCGGGGCCACCAGCCCCCCTGACCTGTGCTGTGCCCCCAGCTCCCTAGCCCTGCTCCGGGAGCTGTCGCTGTCCCCGCCCGCAGCCCTGTGGTTGCAGGAGCGCCAGGCCCAGCTCCGCCACTCACTGCCCCTGCAGAGCTTCCTGCTGAAACCCGTTCAGCGGATCCTCAAGTACCATCTGCTGCTGCAGGTGGGCTGTGGCCCTGGGGGACTGCTCGGGGAGGGCAAGGTCCTGTCCGTCGGCCACCTGGTGGGATGTCTGGGGGTGGACCTAGGACAAGTCCCTAGAAGCAGGGACAGCAGTTGGGGCAGGGGCTTGCGGCCAATAGGGACTGGTCCTAGCTGACCCCACTTTCTGTCTCTGCCTGTGTGTCTCTCTGCTCTGGGTCGCCACTTCTGCCCCTACCTTTTTTTTCTCTCTGTCTCCTGTCATTATCATTCTTACTCTCGTTTCTATCCCCTCCCTGGGTGCCTGGTGGCTGCCTGGCAGGAGCTAGGCAAGCACTGGGCGGAGGGCCCGGGCGCCGGGGGCCGCGAGATGGTGGAAGAGGCCATTGTGTCCATGACCGCAGTCGCCTGGTACATCAACGACATGAAACGCAAGCAGGAGCACGCCGCGCGCCTCCAGGTGAGCCTGGGGACGGGAGCTGGGGCTGCTGGATGGGGGCAGGGGGCAGGAGGGCCTCCGGTGGGGGCGATCAGCCTCCGAGGGCGGGCTGGGACAGCACAGCCCTGTGGCTGACGCCCCCGTCTTGGTGTGTGTGCACTTCCTGTCTTGGTGTGTGTGCACTTCGGTGCCTTTCGCACCTGGCGGGGTTCCGGCAGGAAGTACAGCGGCGGCTGGGCGGCTGGACTGGCCCGGAGCTCAGTGCTTTCGGGGAGCTGGTGCTAGAGGGCGCGTTCCGAGGTGGCGGAGGGGGCGGCCCCCGACTTCGAGGGGGCGAGCGGCTGCTCTTTCTATTCTCACGGATGCTGCTCGTGGCCAAGCGCCGGGGACCGGAGTACACCTACAAGGGACACATCTTCGTGAGTTCAGGGTTGGGGGCGAGGCCATAGTGTCCCCCGCAAGCTTTCTCGTGTTTACCTATACCCGTGTACCTACAGGGAGGCCCGGGGACGGGGTCTGCAAAGGAGGGACCACCCAGCTCAAAAGGGCCACGTTTTCTTGAGTCCAAGGATAGGGCATGAGGTTTAATGAGGGGTGAGGCCAGCAGGATGCAGGTGAGGGCCTGGGGCGGGGGGGCCTGGATTTGCCCACCAGGCAGGCATCTTCATGAGGGGAGCACATCTTCTTGATCCAGATGAAGGCGAGGGGCTGGTGAGGGGGAGCAGAGCCAGGCCTGGTGGGGAGGCTCAACAGGGGGAAAGGGGACCCACCACGCAATCTCACGGGGCACGTCTTTCTAGAGGGTTCCTAAGCCCAGATACGTGCAAGGGGCACACTGCTGAGTCTAAGGGCTCTGAGCTTGCTGCCCCTTTCTGTCCCCCCCCCCCCGGCCCCCTTATTCAGTGCTGCAACCTGAGCGTGAGTGAGAGTCCTCGAGACCCTCTAGGGTTCAAGGTGTCCGATCTGACCATTCCCAAACACAGGCACCTGCTGCAGGTGGGTGCAAGGTGGGGCTGGGTGGTCAGGGCTCCCCTCAGCCTCTAGACCTTACACCCAGCTCCCGACTCCACCCCTGTCCCACCCCCAGGCCAAGAACCAAGAAGAGAAGAGGCTATGGATTCACTGTCTCCAGCGCCTCTTCTTTGAGAACCACCCCGCCTCCATCCCTGCCAAGGTATGGCTCCTGCCATATCCGTTGGCCTTGAGCGCGCTGGAGGACCACCCCCCCATAGCCCCCCAAGACCCTGAGGACAGGGGGACCCTCTTAGACCGTGATCAATAAATTGCAGAGTTAGGCTGCCTGGGTTTGAAGCCCAGCTTCACCATGTCCCTGCTCTGTGACTTCGGGCAAGTAGGGCAACCTCTCTGGTCTCCGTTTCCTCACCTGGAGGAATCAGCACCAACCCCATGGACTTGGGGGGATTACTAATAATCATCAGTCACGTGACGTGCCTCGCGTACAGCACCCATTAATGGGACTGTGACCAGGGTGCTCAGGTCCCCCCTGCCATGCAACCCTCATCCTTGTCTCTTTCAGGCCAAACAAGTTCTCCTTGAAAACAGCCTGCA
The DNA here is from genome assembly GCF_964656455.1 of Halichoerus grypus. Classification (NCBI taxonomy): domain Eukaryota; kingdom Metazoa; phylum Chordata; class Mammalia; order Carnivora; family Phocidae; genus Halichoerus; species Halichoerus grypus. The sequence continues at coordinate 47,702,544 of NC_135726.1, forward strand.
CTGTGAGTTGGGGCCTTGGGTTGGGAGGATGTGGAAGTAGAGGATTACTCCCAAGGAAAAGTAGATTATCGGGTTCCAAATGTCTCCCCGTAGGTGCTCCTAAAAGTAAGCCTATCCCAGAGCCCCTGACACCCCCGCTTGGGTCTCCCCATCCTCGGGATGCTAGAAGTTTCACCCCTGGACGAAGGAACACAGGTAAAGATGGAACCCTGAGCTTCTCCCCGCACCCTGCCCCGGTTTCTCCCCCAGGAACTGTCCCCCCAGCCTTCTCCTTCGGGAGCCTGGAGCTGGGCCCCTCATGGGCTTCTAATCTCCCTCTCCCACAGCCCCATCTCCAGGACCCTCTGCTACCCGCCGTGGCCGCAGACAGTCCGGTGAGTATCCTCCACCTAAAAGTTGACTAGAGAACGCGGTGGGAGCTGGGCCCTTGACATCACTGTGTCCTCTCTCCAGAGCCAGTGAAGGACCCGTATGTTACATTTCCACAGAACGGTAAGTGACCGCCGTAGCCCAGCCGGGTCCAGCCCCGTCTGTCTGTCTGTTTGTCTGTCTCTTCCCAGGGGATGTCCCGTGTGCATGGGGGCGGGGTGACGGGCAGCTCATCAGCTGTCAGGAATGACCTTGTTCCCACATCTCACTCTTTTCTCTTTCTCATCTCTCCATCCCCAGCTAAGCCTAGACTCAAGGTAAGAAACACTCTAGGACAGGGCCTGGGGACCCGGACTCCTGGGTCTGGGAGAAAGGGATGGAGCCCTCGACTCCTGCCCTCCATCCTCTCTCCTTGCTCACAGCATGCTGGCAGTGAGGGGGAGCTCTACCCCCCCTTAGAGCCTCAGCCACCAGTGCCAGCTTCCGGACCCCCTGAGGACCTGGAGGACCCTGGACCCCCCACGCTGGAACCCTCCGGGACCTCCATCACTGAAGAGATCCTGGAACTGTTGAACCAAAGAGGCCTCCGGGATCCAGGGGTGAGCTGGGCATCACATCATGGTGTGCTTGGGGCTGTCGGCTGGGGCGGGCACAGCTCCGGGGGCTCAGGAGGGCTGGCCCGCCCTGACATCTTTGGCCTCTTGCCCAGTGCCCACTGCAGCCATCCCCCCACGACATTCCCACATTCCCTGGAGACTCCCAGGTGCCGGGCGACAGTGAAACCCTCACATTCCAAGCCCTGCCCGGCCGGGACTCTTCAGAAGAGGAGGAGGAGGAGGAGCTAGAGATGGACGAACGGGGGCCTTCCCCACTCCATGTCCTGGAAGGACTCGAAAGTTCCAGCGCGGCTGAAACTCGCGACGTTCCCGGCCTTAGCAGAAGTCCAGACGCACCCAGCCTCCCTGAAATTCCCGGCCTGTCTGAAATTCCCAAGATTCCCCGCCTTCCCAGTCTCTCTGACATTTCCAGTGTTTTTGAAATGCCTTGCCTTCCAGCCATACCTAGTGTCCCGGACATTCCTAGTCTCGCCGGTGCCCCCGCCCTTCCCTGTGACTCATGGCTCCAGGGACCTCTGCGGGGGCCCGATGAGGCTCTAGCCACCAGGAGAGAACTGGCCCCCGGAAGCAGCTCGGCAAAACTGGGAGAACCCTCCTCCGGCGGCAGGGCAGGGCAGGAGGAGGCTGAAGAAGGGGAACCGTTCCCAGATTTCCAGCCCCAGGATGTCCCCCGAGATCAGGGATTCCCGGATGGGCTGGAATTCCGCTCTTGTTCAGAGATCCGGAGCGCCTGGCAGGCCCTGGAGCAAGGGCAGCTGGCCCGGCCGGGGTTCCCAGAGCCGCTGCTGATCCTGGAAGACTCGGATCTGGGCGGAGGCAGCGGGAGCGGGAAGGCAGGAGCCCCGAGTTCCGAGAGGGCAGCTTCCCGCGTGCGAGAGTTAGCGCGGCTCTACAGCGAGCGGATCCAGCAGATGCAGCGGGCCGAGACCCGGGCGTCGGCCAACGCCCCCCGCCGCCGGCCCCGCGCCCTGGCGCAGCCTCAGCTGTCCCCCCGCCTGCCCCAAGAGCAAGCTGAGCCAGGTGAGGTCCGCGTGTGTGGTCGGCAGAGACGGCGCAGACGGAGACCTCCGTCCTGACTCCGTTCTTTCTGTGCACACAGGGCCCCTGCCTGCCTTCGGACATGTGCTGGTATGTGAGCTGGCCTTCCCGCTGACCTGTGCCCAGGAGTCTGTCACCCTGGGTCCTGCCGCCCGGGCTCAAGCCGCCACACCGCTGTCCAAGCAGGGAGGCGGCCTGGATGGCCGGGGTCTCCATGTTTCAACTTCGCCTGACCCCGCCGCTACCCCTGGGCCCGAGCAAGGAAGCCCCTGGAATATAGAGAGTGTGGCTGCAGCCACCACAGCCTTGCCCCGGCAGGAAGACCCCCCAGATGTGCAGGCGCCCACTGCAGCTTTGCCTGATCCGGAAGGCCACCTGGAAATCCAACTTCCAGCTACCGCTCCTTTGCCTGAGCAGAGAGGCCATGTGGACGCCCAGGCTCCAACCAGCCCAGCTCTGCCCAGGCAGGGACGCTGTTCTGATGTCACGGTCTTAGCCACCGCCACTGTGCCCAAGCAAGAAGGCCCCCTACGTAGCCAGAGCCCGACCAGTACCCTGTTAGCTAAGCAAGGAGCTTCCAGGGATGCTCCGTTCCCAGCTGGTGTTTGCGACCAAGCCGTCAACGCGGAGCATCCTCACGGAAGCAGCCTGGACCATCCGACCCCAGGCAGCACGGCACTGCCCTTGCAACATGACCTCCCGGACGTTCCGGTTCCGGGTGCTTCACCTCTGCCTGCCTGGGAAGGCCCCCCAGACCATCAGATCCCAGCCAACAGCCCAGTGTCTTTGCCCCAAGACCCCTCAGACATTCAGCTTCTGGGCACCTCACCCTTGCCGGCACACGGAAGCTGCCTAGACCGTCGGATCCCAGCCAACACCCCACTGTCTTTGCCCCAGAACCCGAATGTTCCAGCTGCCACACCTTTGCCCCAGCAACCAGGCCTCCCGGACACCCAAGTCCAGGCCCTCCCACCTTTGCCCAAGCAGGGAGGCCTCCCAGACATCCAGGGTCCTTCTGCTGCACCTTTGCTTCAGGAACAAAGCTTCACAGACCTTCAGGTCCAAAAACTTACACCTTTGTTGGAGCAGAAGAGCCTCCCCGACATCCGTGGTCCGGCTGCAACACTTTGGCCTGAGCAGAGAAGCTCTCAGGACAGTCAGGGCCTCTTATCCACCCCGGGTCAGACCACCGTGGTTTTGTCCAAACCAGGATGCCACTTGGCCTCTCTTGTTGCCAGGTCAGAGTCTTCAGAGTTGACCCCACCCCACAGTCCCCCTCCTCCAACCCGGCAACTCCTGGGCCCCAACGCAGCTGCCCTCTCAAGATACCTGGCAGCCTCGTACATCAGCCAGAGCCTGGCTCGGCGGCAAGGGCCTGGGGGAGAAGCTCCATTGGCCTCCCGGGGTCCCTGGTCCTCCTCTGCCCCCGCATCACGGGCCCCTTCACCCCCACCCCAGCCCCAGCCCCCACCCCCCCCAGCCCGGAGGCTCAGCTACGCCACCACGGTCAACATCCAGGTCGGGGGTGGCGGGCGGCTTCGGCCAGCCAAGGCCCAGGTCAGGTTGAACCACCCTGCTCTCTTGGCCCCCGCCCAGGAATCTGTGGGCCTTCGCAGGGCCCAGGGAGCTCCTGATGCCCCTTTCCACATGTGAGCCAGGAGACCAGGCTTCTTGAAAAGCAAGGACTTCAGCCAGATGCCACAGACCCTCAGAACTTCACCCAGAAGTCCAGACACTGAACACAGGTGTAGAAATTGCTGCAGCTTTCCAACTCCTGGGAGCTGCTTTGGCGAATGGTCCTTTTTATTTACCTTGATTAACTCAGCAGGGATGGGGAAGGGGATGTCATTAATATTTTGTTAATATTACAAAGTTATGTATCTTTTCCCATTCTGGAGGCAGTGGGGGGATGACAAGACAATGAATGTGAAGGTCGGACAACATGAATCAGTGGTTCTGAAAACGGGAGGAATCTCAAACTTGAGAATTACCGACAACCACCCATTACAATTTGGTGTTTGCTTTCAGGGAGTTTATGAACTACTCGATGCCATCCAGGAAAGCCAAGTTAAGCAGCTTGGTTCCAGGCAGACTTAGAAGTCCATTCCCTTAGCAATTTATCCAGCTCATGCGTCCTAGCATCTCATCTGTTCAGCCATCTCTAGGTCTAGCCATTGGCTGTGTGTCCATCTCCTGCCTGGCTACCTATCCCATCTTCCAATCCATATGCCGTGATTTAGTCAACTCTACCCTATTCATCCATTCATCATCCTACCCATTCTTCCATCAGTCCATTCCTCCATTATCCCACCTGTCCATTTTGTCCAACTAACCCTCTCCATTCATCCATGTTCCTCCATATTTCCCCTTTTACCCATTCGTACATCTCATTCACTCAACCATCTAATCCATCAGCACAACCACCCAACGTTCTCTACCATCCATCCATCCAACCATTTTGATCTCTCCATCCATCCCTCCTTAATCAGATTCTTCTGGGTCCTGGTACTACAGAATTTCTGAGATTGTTCCACACTAACACCAGAATCAATTGGGTTTGGGATTCTGCAAAGTCTGTTCCACATCTGATTTCTCACTCCCCAACACATTAATGTCCCAATTCTTGTGCCCGCCTACACACATCAGATCTTTCTACCCTCTCGCTCTAGTTTGGGACCTCTCCAGTGCCTCAGCGTGCCCCCGCCCCCAAGAAAGAAATTCAGGTCAGAGACAAAGGCTTTTATGTTAGAATCATTCTGCCCCTCCCAGCAGTGGCATGCTGGGCGGGCAGCATAATTTAAGCAGTTTCTTTGGTAATACTAGCTTCATTCAATGCTAAACCTCTTGTACTTAGCACATTGTCTTATTTAATTTTTCCTGGAATTCCCTGAGGCACCACATCATAGTTGAGTTCAAATCCTGACTTTTCTAGTTGGCGTATGACCTCCCTCTGAGTCTGGGTTTTCTCAACTGTGCCAGCTGAAAAACTGTACAAGAGTACTTGCCCTGTAAGATCATTGTAAAAATTCAGTGAGCACAGCCTCATTTCCCAAATGTATTTGAGCCTCTGACTCACCAGGACACTGTTCAACTAACAGATCCCCCAGGATCCAGGATCTAATTCCAACCTATGGAATCAGAACTTCCAGGGCGGGAGCCTGGGAATCTGAAGTTTTAACAATCGGCTAAGTGGACATTTATTGAGTACTAACTGCACAGCAGTTAGTCACTTTATGTGAACTCATTCACTTTGAATCCTCTCAAATGTCCCTAAAAGGCACGTGAGGATGGTTTCTGATCCTCGCTTTAGAGATGAGCAAACAGGACAGAGTAAGGGATTTGCCCAGTCACAGCTAGGAAGGGGCAGAGTTGGAACTCAGATCCACACAGCCTAGCTGGGGTCCGTACTGTTAAGTGTTTATCCTGTGCCGGGCACAGTTCCAGAACCACTTCCCTCTGGAATAAGGCTTCTAACCTAGTGCCTCAAGGGCCGGGCCCTGGGTGATTCTTAGCTGAGTGAGGTAGCCAAACAAGGCCTGGCTCAATAAATGTTAGCTGCTGGCTTCTATTTAGTTATTTATTGGATGGTTACTGTGCTATATAGCAGGGCTGGGGCTGAGCTGGACTCCTCAGCCTGGGCCCGCTCCACTGCAGCCTCCCGGAGGTCAGGACTGAGGTTGGCCCTCCCCTCCTCCACCCCCAGCTGCACATTCCCAGCTGAAGGAAAGTTCTCAGCCTGGCCTGGGCTCCCAGTGGCGCCGGAATTCCCGGTATTTGAGGAGGCGGCTGGGAGGGAGAAAGGGGCTGTCTACTCCAAAGCCTCAAGTGGGGAAGGAGAGGCGAGCCCCCTCCGCCTTTCCAGATGCAAGATGCATCCCAGCTGTGCCTCTGGCAGGGAGCCAGGAGCCTCAGAAGGGGGTCTCCAAACCCTGGAGAACCATGGACACCAGGCTTGCTTCAGGCCCCTCCTGAACCCTGCCCCTGGACTCCATTACTCCCACCTGCCAGACTCCTAGCTCTCCTTCACAGCCCCAGCTGACACCTCCTCAGAAATACCTTCCTTGCTGGTCCACTAGTCTGCCCACTGTTAAGTTTGCCCAGCCTTCCTTAGAGTCACAGTTCGACTGGGCTCAAAGTGGGAGGGTGGTGCCCTGCTACCTTCTTTGGGACATTTATGTTAATGCCAGCCAGACCCTTAACCCATTAACTACATCTCCAGTGCAGAACTAGGTGAGCTGCCATTATGTGGCCACTAGGCTAATTTCCTTACCTAACATCTAGACACCTGCCTGCCACCAACCTCACAGGGACAGTGCTTAGCTGGGCACCTAATTGGTGCCAATCAACCCCACTGTCCATCTGTAAGAAGCACTATCCACGTATACTCCCTGTGTATCCATGTGGTCCTGCAGAATGTTCCTCCCAATGGAAATGTTCTCTCCTCGGTGCAGCCCAGTATGGCAGCCACATGGGGCTGATGTCTTGAGTGGGGCAGATACAAAAAGGGCAACTGATAGATTTCAAGTCCCTTCTTTTATATATATATATAAAACTTGTAAAGCTTTCCCTCCTCCATCAATGTCAAACTGCCTTCCAACGTTCCTGCCAGTACCCCGGGCAGCAGGGGGAGCAGCGTGGGCCCCCACCCGGGGACGGATGGCTGACGTATCCAGGTAGCTGCAAGGCTAATGTGGGCGGAGATGCCCTTTCCACTCAATGAAGCTCACTGGCTTCCTGCGAAAACGCAAAGGGTGGGGGGGCTAGGGGAGAGGACCAAAGGTAACTGAATCCACAAGCAACACTTTACTTCCCTAATACACATACATCAGTGCTGTCCCACAGAGCTTTCTTCGACAAGGGAAATGTCCCATGTAGCCCGGAGTAGCAACTGAGAGCCCACTACGTGCTGGCTCTTACTATGATGAACAAGTCCTCAGACACACGTTCTGAGCCCTGTAAGGACAGTCACCACAATGAGTGCAACCGGGACCTTTTCCCAGGAGGGAGTACTGACATCCTGAAAGATGAACCAGTCGGGGAAATCCGCCCCCCCCCCCCCCACATCCCAAGCCTGTCTCCCTACAGGTTGGCACTAGGAAAAATTCCTTTCCAATCCAGGCACGGCCCTTAACGGTTGACTTCAGAATGCACCCAGGAGGTTCCTCCTGCCTTTGTGTTCAAGTTTACTGATCGTACTCGTTTCTACCGCTCCTCCTTGACACGCCATCACAACAGCAGCAAAGGGACTGAAAAAAAGACAAGCTCACAAGGACACCTCACAGGAGCAATGGCCCACTTGGCCTCCACCGTGCCCACACACTGGACTCTCCTGGAGGTGCAGGGAGACTGCCTCTCCCACCCATCCACACTGACCCTGGAGCGGTGTCTTCTGGAAAGGCTTGCGATCCAGACTGGCATTGGGCTGGGGTGTTTTTTGCATTTGTTTTAGTCCAAGACCCACCACAAACGACCAAAGCACAATCTCTGAAACCGTAAGTCCCGTGACAATTGTTTATTATAAAGATGAACCCTCATCCTCACGATAGGCTTATCGGTAGGATTTCTGGTAGCGAGCACGGGCACCAGGACCGCCAAACTTTTTGGATTCGCAGCGCCGGGGATCAGCTACCAGTAGGGTCCGGTCGTATTGGATGAGGATGTCTTTGATCTCCTTCTTGGAAGCCTCATCCACGTCTGGGAATGAAAAAATAGTGAAGACTGAGATAGCCATGGAAGCGCCCTCCTAGTCTCTCAGGCTAAAGACGGGGGGCTGGTCCTCCACTTGCCACCCACCCATCGGGAAGGAGCCATTCTCACTCACATTTCTGGTAATAGGCCACCAGGGCTTTGGAGATGGACTGGCGGATTGCTGTGAGGGAAATACATGCACGAGAGAGTGTTGTCAGCTTTGTGAAGGCCCAAGAATAGGGCCTTGCTCTCAAGAGTCACCTCCCCACCCCCACGTGCCCAGTTCCTGGGACTCACCATAAATCTGGGCCACGTGACCACCACCCTTCACTCGGACTCGGATGTCCACCCCGGCAAATCGCTCCTTGCCCAGAAGCAGAACAGGTTCCAGTAGCTGGAGGAACAGGGGACATGACAGGATTTTAGGTCACAACCCGGGCAGCTGAGTGAGCCTGGATGCTTTTGTTTTACCTACTTTAGGTCTCAGCTCACAGATCCCCACATTCACCTCCACCTCCCCCAAGCCTGTCCTGATCCTCCCACCCAGGCAGAAGCCTTCTCTGGGCTCCCCCATCCCAGCCCGGACTATGTTGCAGCAGGGTCTGGTACTGAGTCCAGTCTGCCTTCTCCACTGGACTAGGAGCTCTATGAAGGCAGGGCCTGGGGATACCCGGATCACTGCTGTGTCCCCAGCACTCAACATAAACTACACAAACAAAACCTTTGTATAAATGACAATTAGTAAGAGTAAACCACAGTGCTCGATGTCTGCAATGCAAAGGGATCCCAGACACTGTCATATTAAATTCTAACTAAACCTGCAACACAAATGTTGTTTTTCACAGTTAGAAGTGACAGACTTTTATTAATACCTTGCACACCAGAAACTAACGTTGCATTTCGAGTACGCTAAAATTAAAAAAAATAAAAAGTAATAAAGTAAGAGCAACGCGCTTTAAAGAACAAATGCGTTCTCATACACACTAAGAAGCTTACACCGACAAACTAATCTATCCTCAAAACAGTCCCTCGAGATAGAAAATTATCCTCTTATAAATGAACCCAAGGAAGGAAAATGGAATTACTTGCCTCAAATAACAACACAGGTAAAAGAGGCAAAAAACAAACCCTGCTGTTTCCATTCTGAGCTCAAGAAACTGAGGCCAAAACTGGCAGGGGAGGAACCCCTTTCACAGCAAAGCACGACAAACCCAAATTCTGTTCCTGTTCTTCCAATATTTAATTATTAAGCACCTACAATGTCCAAACTCTACTTTTAGACACAATGTGTTTAAGAAACCAACTAATTTCTGTCCTCAGAGAGTGTATACTCTAAGATGCAAAAGAGACTTTAGACTGTAAACACGACACACGTCCCCCATTAACTTACAAGAAACCAAGCCGCACAAGCTCCCCTTATCCTTCAGTCCCCAAATAAGTGGGTTTCCAAATGTCCCCGTTTTGAAAGCACCCTTTTAATCTGCACGTTTTCACTCTGTCCGCTCTTATCACAATATCTGAACCCCCGAAAACCCAGCTCCATCTCCAAATACCCCTTTTTCTGTCCCCAACTCAGCTTCTAAACAACCCATTGTTGATCCCAGATCCCTCAGCTTCCAAGACCAATGAATTCCAGGAACCCATTTACTTAACTCTCTCTCTCTAGAACCCTCCACTCAACCCAAACGCCCACCCTCAATGCCAGCACCTTATATTGCAGCGTGCGAGGCTCGATCATCTCCAGTGGCCGCCCATTCACCTTGATGAGGCCGTTGCCCCGTTTGCAGTGCGCCACGGCCGTGGCCGTCTTCTGCGGAAAGCGAGAAGAAACAGCGGAGCCACGTGAGCTTCGGCCCCCGGATCCAAGGTCGACCCCAGAACCTGCCCATAGGCCCCTGAAGACCCCGGCCTCCCTCCGCCCCTCCAATCGGGCACCCGGCCTACCTTGCGTCCGAAGACCTGCACGGACTGCAGAGGGCCCTTGGACGGCATGGCTGCGAAGCGAAGAGCTCCTCACCGCGCGGCGCCGAAACCGGAAAAGGAACATGCGGGGCCACCCCGGCCGCTTTTCAGGGTCTGCGCAGGCGCTTTGGGTGCTGTGTCGCGACGGGAGAGCGCTTTACGGCTCATATTGCAGTCAGGGGGCGGGACTTCGGAAGAGCGGCGGGAAGGTGGGTCCCAGAACCGGAGGAGGCGGGACCTGGGAATCGAAGGGGCGGGGCCTGAAGTGCAGAGGGTGCAATCGCGGAAGAAGGGTAAGGGCGGGCTGTTCTTCACGTTCTCGGTCCTCCTTGGTCACCGCCGGTTCGTTTGCATTTCGGCTCTTTAATAATCTTCCTCCACCCAAAGATCAATTCTCACCCTCCTCTGAAGAGGCTCCTTTTACCCCGTACCACTGGTCATCATCCTCCCTGTAGACTCCATCCTGCCCTCTAGACACCCTTCTCCCGAAATCCTCCTCCGTCAGAATCCGCAGCAGGAAGTCAGTCAGGATTTCCAGATTCAGGATTCAGAACCCACCTCCTCCGAGAGTCCTCTCCCAGAATCTTTCCTTTTAGCGCCCCTCGCCCAGAATCCACCTTTCACCAGGATTTCCTTCCTTTTAGAGTCTTCTCCTCCCAGAATCCCCCTCCTCAGAGCCCTCACCCAGACTTCCTCTTTCCCTGAATCCTCCTCCACTCAAGAGCCCCAGAATCTACTTCTGCTCGCAATCCACCTTTCCCAGAACAGCCCCGTTAGAATCCCCTTTCACAAAATCTCTCTCGCTTTCAGAGCCCCCTCCTTCAAAATCTACATTTCCTAAGAATTCCTTTCCCTTCAGAGCCTCCTCTTCCCAGCAACTGGTTTCCCCTCGATTCTCCACTCCTTAGAGACCCTCCCCTCATATTGCCCCCCTTCAGGGTCCCTACCCTAGAATCCCTGTTTCTCCAGGGTCCTTCAAATCATCTCTTCATTTCCTCTGGCAAATCACCCTACTCTCCAGGCTCCTCCCCCACAGAATTCTCCATCCCCAGCATCCCCCCGATCCCATCTGAGGAACCTCAGGATTGAGTTGCCCTCTGCTCCCCCACACTCAGGATACTCCCTTCCCAGGCAAAAGGCTTCTCTTTCAGAGTCGCAGAGAGCCCACGGTTGCTTCGTTTCTCTGGCAGCACTGACTCAGAGGTCCAAGGTTCAAAGGGTGGTGGTGATTTACCTTGTGTTTGGAAGATGGAGACCGAGGTGTGTGGCTGGGTGGAGGTTGGTGGGCGGGTCTGTGGCAGGAGGGAGGATCCTCAAGCCCAGAGTCCAGCTCCAAAAGGGTGAGAGAGGGGAGAGGTGGAGGGAGGGAGCACCCAGAGGCTGACCTGGGGGGACACAGACCGATACACAGCACAAGAGAGACAGGCACACATGAAGGAGAAAGACAAAGAAGGGGCCAATGAAGAAGAGGAGAAAGAAGATAGACACAGGGTCAATTACAGATGGACCCAGAAAACACAAGTGACGGCGATTCGGAGGCAGAGAGGCCAGCCCTCAGAGAAAGAAGATGGACAGGTACCGGGAAGCATGGAGATTCCAAGATATTTGAAATATGGAAATACCTGATACAGAAATAGAAGTAGAAAGGAAAGCAAAGACCCCCAAATATGCACCTGCAAACACAGATAAAGCCTAGCAGGGGTGTTTTCCAATGAGAAGACAGGCCACAGGATTCACATACTCTCATGCATTCTGTACTGCCTTACGAACCTGTTGGGGGAGGGGGGTGGGACGGGACTTCCCCAAATCCTCCAATCTCTCTGGGCTGATCCTCCTGCCCTTGCTGAGACTTTTATCTTCCTGTGGGCGGTGGGGGAAAGGTGTCAGGGAACCCTCTGACCTGGACCCTCCCTACTGTAGGGTGACCATCTTCCGCTGGGGCTCTTGGAGAACATTCCCTGAGTATCTGTGGGTTGAGTAGAGCTGGGCAGGAAGGGGTCAGAACACTTCAGTCTTCTAACTTGCTCTGTCTCTCTGTACTTGTTGCTTCCAGGACGCTGGGCTGGGACCAGAGAAAGCCTGGGGGGTGGGCAGGGTGCCTGTGTGGCCTCTCTGGACCATCCTCCTCCTGGTACGGCCCTTGGGAGGCCTAGGATCACCCCTCTGTCCTCAGGAGCCTTTCTACTTCCTCGTTGCCATAATGAAGATGCTGGTGAGGAGGAGGGAGGGGAAAGACAGCAGACAGGCAGGGAGGGGGTGGGAGGGCATGTTTGAGGAAGGGTCAGGCTCTCCCCTCCAAGATCTGATTCTTCTCCCTGCCCCAAATTATAGGGAAACAAAAATGATGGCACTCTCTACACCCCAGATGATCTCTCGGTGAGTATTTCATTAGCTCCTTACTGGACCTTGGAAGTTTAGGGAGAATCCACTAGGCTCAGAACATATGTTGGGGGCAGGAGGCAGTGGGGCTGGTGTTCTGGCTGTCCAGCTGCTGACCCCAACTCCCAGCCTTCACAAATACGGTTTGTTCACTGCTGTCTCCAACACCAATTTTTTTTTTTTTAAGATTTATTTATTTGAGAGAGAGAGAGAACACATACACACGAGCAGTGGGGAGAGGGAGAAGGAGAGAGAGAATCCCAAGCAGATTCCCCACTGAGTGGAGAGCCCAATGCAGAGCTCAATCCCAGGACCCTGAGATCATGACCCAAGCCTAAACCAAGAGTTGATTATTTACTTATTTACTCTTCACACTGACCCTATGAGGTAGATAGGGCCACCGCATATGGATGTGAAGAATGTATACTGCACAAGGATCCCGCATTAACAAGGGCAGTATTCACACCTGGACATATTTGTCAATTTCTGATAGATAGCAGTAATGTATCTTGTTCTAACAAGCACTTCCAAGTGTTTTAAGAAAGAAGTGTCATTTTCTGGGTATAGGCTAGTGTCAGGCCTGAAGGTAGGAATTCTTCAGAGTTCTCTTTTACAGATGAGGAAACTGAGGGCCAAAGAGGTGAAGGGGCTTATTCTAGGCCATGGTTCAGAAACCCCAGGGTTGGGGATTTGGGTTCAGACCCTTGCCCAGAGACACCAAGTCACTCTGTTCCTACAGGTGTGTCCTGCTGAGACTCTAGGATGCTTCCGGCTGGAGCTGTCTGTGATCCAGTTTGAAGAGGGCCCATCCTTGGGGATTGCCGTGTTCCGGCTGCAGCGTCTGCTGGATGCACTGGGGTCCCGGCTGTGGGTGACTGGCCAGGGCCCTTGTCCACCCTGCGAAGGACATCCTCAGAGACCTGTCCCTCTCTTTCTGGCCAAACTCTTGGAGTTATTACAGGGGGCCTGTGCTCGGCACCGGCCCTGAGCATGAGCCTGGGAGGACACAGACTCCCTGGTACTGCTGGAGAGGCTGGGTGGAGAGAGGGAGAGAGGACTTGGTCTCCAGCCTCAGCTAGAGTCCTAAGCCTTCTCCTTCTCCTTTTAGGCCAGAGGACTTCATGTGCAGCCCAAGGAGCCAAGGGGAAGAGGAGAGAAGGAGGAAAATAAGATCCGAAGCCTGAAGTCTCTGACCTCCTGGGGTGGGGGGGTAGATAAATTGGCCCCCATCTGCCCCTATTCTCCCTCTCAGACACTCCCTCCTCTCTCCTCTTCCAGGAAGGGACAAAGCATGGCACAGGTGTCTTCTAACTGAATCCCACCCCTAGAGGACAGGGAGGGTCTTGTACCTCAAGTCCCTGATTGCAAATAATTACCACCTGGAGAGATTTAAAGTAATACTGATGGCTAGGCCCCAATCCAGAGATTTTGATAATTGGTCTCTGGTGGATCCTGAACATCATAGTTTTAAAATCAACTTCATTGAGGTGTATTTGACATACAGTAAAAAGCATACATTTTAAGTGTACATTTCAATGAATTCTGACAAACGTATACACACAGCCACATTTCCATCACCCCAAAGCATCCCTCATGCCCCTTCCCAGTCAATCTTCACCTCCAGTCGTAGACACCCACTAATCTGCTTTCTGTCTGTATAGATCAGTTTTGCTTTTTCTAGAGTTTCATATGAATGGAATTATAGTACGGACATATATATTATATATATTATATATATATATCTTAGTGTCTGGGTTCTTTCACTCAGCATGATGTTTTTGAGATTCATTCATGTGCATAGCAGTAGTTTATTACTATTCCATTGTATAGACACACCCAATTTGTTTATTCACTGTCCTCATGATGGATATTGGGTTGTTTCCACCCTGGGTCTACTGTGCATGGCTCTCTTCTTGCGCTGGGGTTGAGCATCGAGAACCACTGATACACCAAGGAAGAACTTTCTATGGGGAGGAAATTACTGTTCCTTCTTGTTGCTGGAGTAAATGTCTTCCTACAGCAATGTCAATAGGCATTTTATATGTGGAATCCTATTTTGAAGAGCTGCCGTTTAAAGGAACCGAGCTTATAGAGGGAAAACATTTTTATAGTGCGACAGCCCCTCCCCAGTCTGTCTTGGTTTCAGTCTGGGATTGTTGGATCAGGGAGTGTGTGCTTATATAGACACGCACTGTGGTATAGTCATTCCCTGGTCTTGTGAGCCAGCTGGTTGCCCAACCACACCATGCTACCCTGTAACTAGGTGCATATTAAATTGCTCTAAATTGAATCCAGGTGTCTCAATACTTCTGCAAGAAATTTTAACAATGTGTTTTAAAAGTTTCTGATTTGTTTTCCCCTTCATCAGATTCATTTTTCTTATCTCTCTCATGCCTGGTCCTCTGCCACCGTCAGACAAATAATTACTAATATGTAAATTCACATTGATTTAACTTAGGTATTTGTAAAGGAAAACAAGGATTTTCAGGGTCACCTAAACTTAGGGAGGAGCCTTAGGTCTGCCACTGTGCAGTTAGTTTATTTCTCTGAGCTTCAGTTTCCTTGTCGGCAAAATGGGGGTACTTACCTCCTAAGAATGTTTTAGGGGGTCTAGGAGATAAAGTCTGATTTATTTGCTAATTCATTATTGTTTGGTCATTCCATGACTCCTCACCGCTTGGCACACCGCATTAGTAAATTTAAGCACGAATTCCTGGCTGGAAATGCGAGTCGGAGAAGGGGAGTACCTTAACCCCTCTTTGACCCTCCCAAGATGTCGACTCCATGCTCTACGTTAAGATAGATCTGCCACTTTCAAGATGGCGTCCTGGAAGTGCGTCGCCGGAGATTAGCGCCGGAAATCTCGCGTTAGGCGAGGCCAACGGGTAGGTTCTCGCGAGAAGGCACGTCAGTCCCAGCCAGGCGTCGTGTGAACAGCTGCTGGTACCGAAGACTGAAATAAAACCGGAGCGGTGAGGGGTGGGTCGGACGCCTAGGTAGCAGGACCGGGGGTCGCCGGGGCCCAGGGAGGCTTAGAGCCCGGATTCGGGGACACGGAAGGTGTAGCAGGTGGCTTAGGGGGTAGCCTTTCGGGCTCACGGTTGCCAGAACGAGGCTGCCGGAAGTGCGCTAAGGGATTTTTCTTCTCCCGGGAACTGGCGGGGAAACTGAGGCTGGGGTGGGGCTCCTGTCTGGAGGACGCACTGAGGCCGCCGTCTTTTCCTGCAAGAGCAGAAGATGTCGGACAGTGAGGACAGCAATTTCTCCGAGGAGGAGGATAGCGAGCGCAGCAGTGACGGCGAGGAGGCCGAGGTGTGTGGCTGGGACATGGTGGGGAGGCACAGCGCCTGGGGACAGGACCAGGGCAGAAAGGCCCCTGTGGGAGCTCGGAGGAGATCAGAACGAGCTCTGGCCTCTGGGAGCTTCCAGGCTGTTGGTAGTGATAGAGAAGTAGGTAAGCCTAAGTCAAGCAGAGGGACAGGTGCGGGAGGCCCGGGAGGCCCCAGGTACAGTGAAGTAACAGGTGATGTGTATAAAGAACCTGGCATATAGCAAGCACTCACTGTTAGTTTTTATGAAGAAGTGTGCTCCGTCATTTCGAAAATATATTTTTAGTGCCTACTGTGTATTAGGCACAATTCTTTGTCTGGGGGCTGCACCAGTAAACAAAACAGATTTTGAAAGTCTTCGCCTCTGTGATCGTAAATAAACATAACTGATAAGTATATCGTTTAATAAGGCAGAGGGTACCCTGGAGAAAAGTAAAGGGGAATAGGGAGTCTTGGTCAGTTTTAAATAAGGTGAGTCTGAGAGGGTGATGTTTGAAAAAAGATGTTGTGGGAGTTGAGGGAGTGAGTCGTGTGGAGGAAAAGTGTTGCAGTAAGGGGAAGCAGCACGTGCAAAGTTGGGAGTTTGTCTGCATGTTGAAGAAATAACAAGGAGTCGAGTTTGGCTGGATCAGAGTGAGTGCAACAAAGAAGTAGCAGGAGCCAGATCATATAGGATCTTGAAGGTTCTGGTGAGGAATTTGTCCTGATTGAGTGCGACAGAGCCGTGAGAAGTTTTGGAGCAAAGAAGGGGTGTGATCCCATGTTTTGAAAGGATCACTCTGGCTTTGGATTTGTTTCAGGAAGCAAATAAATATTTCCTGGGACATACCTGATTTTAAATATTCTGCTATTAACTGTTTTCTTCTTTTGTTTCTTTCTTTCTTTTTTTTTTTTTAAAGATTTTATTTATCTGACAGAGAGCGAGAGAGGGAACACAAGCAGGGGGAGTGGGAGAGGGAGAAGCAGGCTTCCCGCTGAGCAGGGAGCCTGATGCGGGGCTCGATCCCAGGATCCTGGGATCATGACCTGAGCCGAAGGCAGACGCTTAACGACTGAGCCACCCAGGCGCCCCTTCTTTTGTTTATTTCTGACTTATTTGTTGATTAAATAAATGTTTGAGCATCTACTACTGTGTTCCAGATTCTTCTGGGTGTTGGAGAGAGTGGAGCAAGGCAAATTTTTGCTTTCACGGAGTTTACACTTAGTAGGCAACAGTTAACAAACTAATAAAGAGATGACTCGATGATTGTAGATGTCTCCTTTAACCTCCAGAGACGTAAATCAATTTTTTAAAGTTAGTTGCCAATACTTGTAAGGGCTATTTCATGTAAAAATCATGATTTTTCTGGGAAAGTGAGAGAAGCCAGCAACCTGAGACCCAGGATTGTTCTACCTAGCAGCTCTTTGCTCAAGAAGTATCAGCCTGCTGGAGAATGGGGAATTTTCTCCCAATTCCTGGGATATATTAGTTGCCATTTATCATCATGCCTACCTTATGGGGGATTTAAGTAAAGGAAAGATTTCATGTACTTGTGTCCTGGGGAATATCAGGTAGACAGAGAGTGCCATGGGTTTCCTTTGAGCTGTCCTACTTACTTTGGTTCTTTTCTTGACCTCTATAGGCATTTGATTGTCAATCCTTGTGCTCTCTGGGGAGTCCTCAGCTTCCAGTGAAGAGTTGGAGGAATTGGGAAGCCATGGTGGGGCTGAGGCAAATGGGAGGATGCTAGGAAGGGCTTTTGTTTCAAGCAGTAGCACTGGGTTCTTGGTCTCTCTGACTCATGGCTTCAAGGCATTGCTTGTGGTTAAATCCTGGTGGTAATGAGATCAGGATCCTGGGGTACTTTTCCTGGCTGCGACATCTGGTTTGCTATGTGCAAATGTCACTTCCTGAACACCACAGCAGGCTCCTGACTCACCTGCTGGCTCGTCTGCTGTCACCAGATGAAGCAGGCGGACAGTGAGACGCCAGCCAGAGATGGGACTACATAGGCTTTTTGGATAGCCAGAAGTTAGCATATCCTTGAAGGACCAGGCCCTGTAGAACGAAGAAGGTAGGGATGGCAGATGATGAGCCACTATTGGGGGAATGATCTGTTTCACCATTCGCAGCCCCAGTAACCTGCTCATTCATTCATTGAACAAGTGTTCCTAGTTTCTGTCATGTTGGGATCACTGGCTCCCTCATGGAGCTCTGTGTCTTGGGGTGGAGATAGTTTTATAAACAGATGGTTCCTTCAGGGGATTGTGAGGATGGACAGTGTAAGAGCACATTCAAGCCCCAAGATAACACAAAGATAGTAACGGGAGTCCTCTTCTCGGGGACTGGGGAGCCAGGTTTGGAGAGAGGGTTTTGCTGGGACTGAGCCAGGGGAATGATGACAAGGTTCCTTGAAATCAGGCTGTGGTCCTCTTGTGGTTTGAGTTGGTAAGATGTGGGACATTGTGGATTAGTCAGAATATGTACTAAACAGATCTTTCAGTTGTCTTCTGTTCCCATCCCTGGACTGGGTGATGTTGGGGACCCAGCAGTGCCTGAGATAGCCTGGGCCCTGCTCTTAGGGAGCTCTCAGTGGTCAAGGCTGTGATGGAGGAAGCTAGAGGATGATATGCCTGACTTTGCTGGGGGCGGGGGATGGGCATGACTTCCTGGAAGAGGGGATATTTTGATTGAAGTAGGAGTGAGAGGCCAAGGAGAATAGCTTTTTTTTTTGCAGAGGACTAGCATGAATGCTGGATAGCACTGAGAGAGCATGGTACAAGTGTTTCATTGTGGCTGGGACCTAGCATTTGGAAGGGGGAGCCCGAAGAGGCAGGATGAAAGGGAGAGGCAGTGAGTGTGTGTTTCTAGCCTAGGCTGCTAGGGAGCTCGTTCTTTACCTGAGGGCAGTGGGGAGCCATGGCCATGTTTGAAGCAGGGGACCAAATGATCCGTTTCATGTTTTAGATCATATTTAGTTTGCCAAGACTACAGAGTATACTCTAGGTCGGGGGTGATGAGAGGTGCTTTTAGGTAGGAGAAGAACAAGACCTGAAGCCACATTGAATCATCATGAAGTTATTTCCTGTATAAGTTGCATGTCCTGTCTTTTGATTGGGTCACGGAGAAAGTTTTACTTTGGTGCTACTGTGTCTTGAACGCTTTTCTGAAATTCGCTTGTCTCCATGTTTATCAGAACAGGCTTTTGGCTTGGAGCCTGCAGCCGGCAACAGTATCATGCTAGGACCTAATAATAACATTGTTTTGCTTTTATCTTTATGGTTACTTGTTGCTTGTGACAAGCTAACTTTGAAAATGTTTTTACTTCTGAACTATTTCAAAGTATGGAAAAGTTTCTCTGTTAAGCTAAATGAAAATGTGAGTGAATTTAAAGAAAATATCAGGTAAATGAATTTAAAGAAAATAACAAGTAAAGTGAATTTAAAGAAAATATCAAGAATATCAGGTAAATATTAGGTGAATTCACACTGATGTGAACTTGGCAAAAAAGCCTGAAGTAAGTGAAGAAAAGATTGAAGTTTGGGGAACACTGTTTTGTCTGGATCATTTCCTTTTGTGACTGGTTTGAAAAGAGGGATTAGAGGCCAAGAGGCTGGGCAAGGAGCTAGGTTTTAGAGGGCAGTGTCCTTGTTTAGACTAGGGGTTGTAGGGATGGGGAAGAAGGGACAGATTGGAGGGACAACGTTCCAAAAGCAGAAAGGCCAAGAGTTTGGTGCCTAATAGAAGCTAGAGGGAGCCAGCACAGGTCTGGAGGAAGACATTGAGGTCAGTGTAGGATGTGGTATGTGTGGCAGGGCTCAGAGGACATCTGGGGGAGCCATTTGTGGAGGCTGCTGACACATGGGGGCCTCTAGTTCTGGAAGAAAGTGTGGACTGGAGACAGATGGGGTATCACCTGCAGAGACAGGATCTGAGGCTGTGGAAGGTAAAGTGGTCCGGGGAGAGTGTATGCAGTGAGAAGCAGAGTGGGCCCCCGACTGAAGCCTGGGGACAGAAGCCAGCACTTGAGGGGTGAGCAGAGAAAGAGGGGAGTGCAGAGGATCAGCCAGAGAAGTTGGGGAAAAGCCAGGGTACTGCGATGTTACAGATGCCAAGGGAAGAGCTTTTCTCTAGGGACGGAGGATCAGTGGTGTGAAGTGTTTTGTAGGTAAGGAGTAAAGATGGTTCATGGAATTAGCAACAAGAGGCAGGCAATGACCTTGGGGAGCAGTGTGGACTGGAACTAGAGACGTCCAACAGCCAAGGGAGCGGATGAGATGGCCTAGGGAGTTGTAGGGTGGAAAGAGATGAGGGCCAAGGACCAAACTTCATGGAGCTACATTTACGGGCCAAGCAGAGGCTAGCAAGGAGCTCTAGAAGAGCAGGGGGTCTGGGCCAGCTCCCAGGTATTGCGTGGGTGGGTGACAGTGCTGTTACTGAGATAGGATGGCTAGCAGAGAGGCCCGGCCAGGGGGGAAGGGAGTGTATGCAGAGCAGAGGGGGTTATTTGACTAGCCAGGCAGAGCTGGCATCAGATTTGGGGGTGGGGGGGCTTGGTGTCTGGATTTGGGGGTACAGAGCCTTGGTGCCCCAACCCTACCTGACTCTCCAGGTGGAGGAAGAGCGGCGGAGTGTAGCAGGCAGTGAGAAGGAGGAAGAGCCTGAGGAAGAAGAGGAGGAGGAAGAGGAGGAAGAATATGATGAGGAAGAGGAAGAGGAAGATGATGACCGGCCTCCCAAGAAACCCCGCCACGGCGGCTTCATTCTGGACGAGGCTGGTACGTCACAGGGGTGTCCGGTGCTGAGCAGCGGCTGGACTTCCACCTTCACTTCTATTTCTTGAATGTACTTTTAAAAAAAAAATTTGGGTAAATGTCAAACCCACAGTAGTAGGATAGTGTGTGGAACCTCCGTGTCCCATCAGCTTGCCTCAAGAGTTAACAGCTTAGTACCAGTCTTGTTTTGTTTCTTCCTCCTCACTTCCACCCACTGCTGGATGATGTGAAAGCAAATCCCAAATACATAATTTTGCCCCGAAATATTTCTCTCTGTATTCCTAAAACATCAGTCCTTTTATTTTTTATTTTATTTTATTTTTTTAAAGATTTTATTTATTTATTTGACAGAGAGAGACAGCGAGAGAGGGGGAGTGGGAGAGAGAGAAGCAGGCTTCCCGCCGAGCAGGGAGCCCGATGTGGGGCTCGATCCCAGGACCCTGGAATCATGACCTGAGCCGAAGGCAGACGCTTAACGACTGAGCCACCCAGGCGCCCCACATCAGTCCTTTTCAAATACAACCGTTATAATACAGTCATCGTCCTTTAAAAAGCTTGAAATCTGTGCTCGTCATGAAAAGCTCCAACGACCTAGACGTAGGCAGGACAGGGTCGTGGAGGCCGACAGGCCTGGGTCCCTCCTGGCCTGCCTCTGCTCTCTTCTCCATGTGGCCCTGGGTGAGTCGCTGTCCATCCCTTGGAGCCCCTTTTCCCCTCCGTACAGGGGGGACAAACAGTCCTTCATATTCCAGAAGGGATATTTTGAGGATTTGGGGGGGCCGAACACATAAAGTACATCAGGTAGATGGCAACCCAAAGTGACGTGCCCAGCCTAGAGCAGGTCCTCAGAAAAGGGGGTTACTTATTAACACTCTATAGTCCCATGTCACACCTACCGTTCTATAAACTGCTTTTTTTACTTTCAACGGTAGTGGAGGAGCATGTAACATAGCGTAGATTAAATGAGTTAATTCATGTAAAGAAAGTTTTCTGAACAACTTTTGGCACCTCAGTGCTCAATAAACTTTAGCAGCTATCATCATCATCATTGTCATCATCCTGGAAATACCCATTCTTTTTCCCCCATGGCTACATAGTACTTTTTCCATAATCTGTTTTATTTGACCAGTGTCTTATCGGATATTGAAGTTTGTGTTTTTCATTATTACAAGCAGCATTGCTGGGAACACCTTTTTATGTACTTAGACACATAGACGCAAGTTATTTACCTAGATTGGGGGTTCTTAATCTTAACCTTTTTTGTGCTACGGCTCCTTTGGCAGTCTGGTGGAGTCTGCAGACCCCTTCTTAGAGCCATGATCTGAAATGCTGAGGGGGAAAAATAACATAGGATTCCGAAGAGAACAATTATACTGAAATACGGTGCCTAAATATTCACAGAATGTGTGGGCTTCATCATGAATGCATTGAAATAACAAGACTTAGTGGAGGGTCTGATAAGAGTCTAATTTGGAAGTAGCAGTGAGTGCAAATGACATTTTTAGGTGTCTGCAGCTGTAACGTGCTGGGAAAATGTCAGAGTTCGCTGCTAAGGTTGTTGTGATTTATTTCCAGTGTTTGTAATTGACATAAATAGGACTTTTCAGTTAGAGATGAGTGAAAATGTAGTATTTTATGTCATGGAGCCCGAAGATTTTCTACATGGTAAATCCCTATCAGTCAGACTGTTGGGCAAAGGGGATGCATATGATTTTAAAGGCTTTTCGATGTCCGCGGCCAAATATTGGCCCCTGAAAAGGCCATACCCGATCCTCCCACCAGCCATCCATGAGGGCGCTTCTTCCCTACCCATGTAGAGGAGAACCCTTGGAATGCCATCCGCCGTTTTCTTGGGACCCTCTCCCCTGAGGGAACAGAGGGGCAGGAGATGCTCGGGACACTGCTGGTCCTCCCCTTAAAGGCTGAGGGGAGGGAGTCCTTTCTTTGAGAAGAGGTCTCAGATAGCAGAAGGGCCAGATCTAGAGAAGGGATAACACGCCGTGTGACACGGACTGGACTGCCGGGGACAAGCACGTGTTGGGGTGGGAGCTTTGTCGGGCACTGCGTGTGGGAAGGCTGTGCAGCGGTGCCCATTGACGTTTAACAGGCAGGGACCCTTTGATCCAGGAGTTCTTTTTTCGGAATTCACCCGACAATTAAACCCGCACAGGCGTGTAAAGACACGAGGCCAAAGATAGTTGCAGCAGTCCTGTTTTCAGTTGTAAATGTCTGGTGACCTAAATGTCCACTGATGGTAAGGGCCTGGGAAAAGAGTTATAGGTCAGGTCATCAGATAGCAAATGAGGCATGGGCTTCTGTGGAAGCGCCCCAGGCTCGTAGGATTGCTTAGAAAAAGAGGAAGGTACCGAACAGTGTGTTATGAAGTTGCATTGGGGCAGGTGGTGGTGGAGGGTTTAGACGCATTTCTTGTATATGCACAGGTGATCTCTAGGCAAGAAACTGGTTGTGGAGTTGCCTCTGGGGAAGGGGACTGAGCTAGCGGGGGCTAGAAACGGGAGGGAGACTTCCCTGCACACTATACATCCTCTGAACGCTTTGGGTTTTTTCATCACATATGGGTATCACTGTTCAGTTTTTAGCATAATACTCGCTACGTACGGAAGAGCACGAGTAATGTAGTGAAGAGGTTCGGTGCATGAACCCTGGAGCTAGCCTGATTCTCCGGGACCAGCTGAGAGTGTTTGGGCCAGTTAGGTCCCCTCTCTGGGCCTCAGAGCCCTTGGTGGAAAATCCGAACGGTGCAGGTACTGGAGGATTCGGTGAGGAGTCTGTGGCAAGTGCTCCCAGCAGGCAGGGCACGCGGGACACTCCCGGTGAGCAGTAGGGTCACAGACCTGAGGGAATAATAACAAAACCAACAGATTGTGAATCGTGTCTTTAAAAAAAACTATATACTGGTCTTGATAGTTGGAGAGAACTTTTGTGCCTGCTTATTTTGATCTGATTTTTTTTTAAGTTTATTTGATTATTTTTTTTTTTTTAGTAATCTCTACACCCAACATGGGGCTTGAACTCTTACCCCAAGATCAAGAGTTGCACGCTCTGCTGACTGAGCCAGCCTGGTGTCCCTGAACGGATTTTTTAAATGGACTTGTGGGTGGGGTCGGGGGAGGGATGGGTTTTAGAGCCAGATGGGGTTGGAGCTGCCCGGGAGACCCGATCCCGTGGCTTGAAGCAGCTCCGTGGTATCGGGCGAGAGCCTCACTTGTGCGGGCATCTCTGTCCTGTCCTGACCTGCAAGGTGCATGGTTGTCATGCCCACCTCCCGGTGATGTCTCCCGGGAGCCACTGTCATGAGGTCACCTCTGCTGCAGCTGCCTCCCTGACCTCTTGGCTTTCCTGTTGCAGATGTGGACGATGAGTATGAAGACGAGGACCAGTGGGAGGACGGAGCAGAGGACATTCTAGAGAAAGGTTTGTGGGGTCCCCACCTCTGCAAGACCGCTTTGGGGTGTGACCGAGAGGGTCTTGAGAACCCATCCCCCACCCATGCCCTGCACCCCCCACCCTCCTCACCTCGCTTCTTTCTGTCGTTGCCAGAGAGACCAGCTCTGTACCCTTTTCCTTTTAGGCCCATGAGTTGGGGGGCGGGGGCTGTGGGTGGTGGGTGTGGTGGGAAGAGGACTCTGGGATCCCAGGGCCCCAGTGAATACCTTCTGGGAGTTGTGGGGGGGGTGGGCTCTGTCCCAAGATACCCCCCACTTCCTGGGCCAGTGCCCCCACTTCCCTGTTATTTTCCGTTTTGTGCGCCTCATACATTTCGGCTTCTCCCCCAACCACCTGGTGCCTGGCCTTTACTTTTGATTTTCAACCTTCCTGTGTCCCTCCCTTCCCCTTCCCCCAACCCATTGGTTGATTTCGCTGCTATAATTTGGCTCATACTTTGTCTGCCCTCGCCCACCACCACCACCACCACCACCACCACCACCACCACCACCACCTCCTCTTCCTCCAAGTAGAAGAGATCGAAGGTAAGAATCTGGAAACTGTGATTCCCCGACCCTCCTCCCGTATCCTGACATCTCCTTCCTGCCCACAGCACCCTCCCTCCACCCCTGACCCCTGTCTGGCCCTGGGGGCTCTGACTCATAGAGGGTCCAGAATCAGGGAGTTCTGAGGCCAGGTCTCTAGCCGTTGGCCTGGGAAAGTGTGTATGTGTTTATGTGTGTGTGTGGGCGTTGTGGGCCGCAGCGATGGGTGGGGTGGGATGGAGTTCAGGGCATACTTAGTGGCTGTGAGATGGGGAATGGCTGGGTGCCCCCACCCGTTGGGCCCTGTCCCCCAAGTCTTTTTCATGAGAAGCAGGATTGCTGAGTAGGACAGAGTAGAGGGTGAGGGTTGGGGGTTCCTAGTGAGGTCTCTCCTGCCCCAGGGCCCAACTCCGGCCCTCTCAGCCCCCATCACTTCCTCCAGGCCCCTGCCTTTCACCTCCCCTTACTCACCCCATTTGCCCATTTTTCTGCAGCCTCCAATATCGATAATGTTGTCCTGGATGAAGACCGTTCTGGGGCTCGCCGCCTACAAAACCTCTGGAGGTAAGCAGGAAGGTGGAAGGGTGAGACTGGTTCCCAGGGGAGATTTGAGGGCAGGTCAGCCCACCCTTCTCTCCACAGCCTTTCATTCATGTTTACTTTCCCCCTTCACACCCCAGGGACCAGCGAGAGGAAGAACTGGGCGAGTATTACATGAAGAAATATGCCAAGTCGTCTGTGGGAGAGACGTAAGGGCACAGGGTGGGAGCAGGTGGTCCCTTTTCCAGAAGGGTCAGGGCTCTGACAGAGCATCACCCCCCTTCCCAACTGCTATCCTCTTTCCAGGGTGTATGGAGGATCTGATGAGCTCTCGGATGACATCACCCAGCAACAGCTGCTCCCAGGAGTCAAGTAAGGGGGGGTGGCGTGGGCGGGCTGAGTTGGGGGAATCTTGTATTGGGGTGATATGTGTACGCAGACACAGAGTGGTCGATGGTGGGGACTAGTGGCAGGTTGGTGCTCGACCTCTTCCTCCCGCTTATGGATGAAGGATGGAGAAGGAGAGGGGGTGGAGGGAGAGGAAGAAAGATGGGTGTGGTGATTCGGGTCTTTCGTGATGAGGCCATTTCACTGAAGGGCTTCCTTTTCCTCTCCTGTCTAGGGATCCAAATCTGTGGACTGTCAAATGTAAGGTGTGTTCTCTGGGAGGCAGGGGAATGGGGGAGGTGGCCTTGTCAGGGAGAGCTTGCCACCTTTCTGTCCTGGGTCTCCTTGGCCTGTCAGTCTCTCAGTCCTGTCTCTGCCTCTTCATCCCCCACCTCCCAGCCCCCTGCCCCCCGTCCTCCCCTCACTTACTCATGTCTCCCACCCCTGTCTGTCTTGCCGCCCATCCCTCTTGCTCTGTACCTCTTCCTCTCCTGCTCCCTCTCTCTCTCTAGTGTCTTTTATCTTTCTTGCCTGATGATTCTGTCTGCCTTGCTGCTGTCTCCTGTCCCCTTCCCTGTGTCCGTCCTTCATGTCCTCATCTCTCTGAAGTCTGTCTCTCTTCTTCCAGATCGGGGAGGAACGGGCCACAGCCATTTCCTTGATGCGCAAGTTCATTGCCTACCAGTTCACAGACACGGTAAGTCGGGTAGGCAGGCAGCATGGAAAAGAGAGTGAAGCCCAGAGGGAGGGACAGTATAGGTCCAAGGGTACTAGGTGCCTGTTACATGAGCTGCTTTAGCTAAAATGATCCCTCCCTGGATTGAAGGGCTCTTCATTATCTAACAGAGGTGCCATCTTCACTGTCTTTGCACTCCTGGCAGGGGTCACCGGCCCCTGTAGCCCTCCAGAAGTCAGCCTTCTTAGCTTCCTGAAGCTTTTCTAAGTCAGTTCTGCCTGTTCACCAACCCTGTTGGGCAACTGTCACCCTTTTACTGTTTGGGAGGACTCCTAGGATGGAACAATGTGGCTGAGTGTGTCAGGGGACAGGCCTGTCAGGGGGAGAATTCCTTCCTTCTCTCTTTCATGCAGTCATCACATATCCGCTGAACCCCTGCTCTGGGCAGGTCTCTGCACTGGGAGGTGCTAAGGATACATTGGCGACCTTTCCAGAGCCGGTCCCGCCCCTTCAGGGCTCACTCACAGCACATAAAACATGAAGATGCTACATTGAGTTCACAGATCTTTCTTTAGACTGTGGGAGTTTGAATCCTGCCCCTGCTGCATCCTGCCCCTGCTGCGTCCTAGCCCTGTGACCTTGATCAAGCCACTTCCCCTTTCTGGGCGCCCTGCTTGCCCCTCAGCATCATTAGGATTAAGTAGCTTTAGACATGTCCAGCTCTCAGCCAGGACTTGTCCTGCAGCTTGTGTTCAATAAATACAGTTATTGTCGGAGGCATAATTGTCAGTTTGGGAACAGGGGCAAACCCTGCGAAGGATATACTCAAAATTGACGAAACAGGGAGCGAATACTAACCCTGTGCTGGCTGCTGATTTTCTCACTTAATATGATCCGTGTTAGGCCGAGTGCATTGCTTTTACCTGCTGAAACAGTGGATGTGTGTCAGTGGGGCCAAGTGGATAGTTGTAGGATTTGCAGATCATTTGAAGTGTGCTCAAACCTCGATCATGTGTCCTGGGCAAAACACTAGTGACCGTTTGAGTTAGGACTGATTATTGTTTTTGGTTTTGATGACCAAAGTAGTATATGTGTATTGTAGAAGGCCAACTCTCCCTCCCTGAGTCCCAGTTTTCAGAAGGAATTACTGTCGGTGTGTGTCTTTCCAGGTCATCTTCTCTGCAAGTCAAAGAATGTCAGTTCTTTTTGTTTTTGTTTTTGTTTTTTTAAAGATTTTATTTATTTATTTGACAGAGAGACACACACAGAGAGAAGGAACACAAGCAAGGGGAGTGGGAGAGGGAGAAGCGGGCTTCTTGCTGAGCAGGGAGCCCGATGCGGGGCTCGATCCCAGGACCCTGGGATTATGACCTGAGCCGAAGGCAGACGCTTAATGACTGAGCCACCCAGGCGCCCCATGTTTTTATTTTTGTTTTAAACAAAATGGTATTACATGATATATGTATTATTCTGCGGTGAGCCTTTTGTCAATGCCTTAATCATCTTCTCATGCCCAGTAAATATAAGGTGGTTTCCATTTTCCGCTCTCACAAGCAATTCTGAAACAATTTAGTTGTTTCTTTTTTAATTGAGATACAATTTCCATACCGTAAAATCCAGGGTCATGGTGTGTGATCTTTCTTATATGTTGCTGAATCCAGTTCTATTTTGTTAATGGTATTTGCATCTGTGTTCATAAGAGATACCAGTCTGTAGTTTCTTAATGTTGTCTGTTTTTGGTATCAGGTTAGTATTAGATCCATAGGATGAGATGGGAAATGTTCCTGTTCTAGAAAAGAGCTTGTGAAGGATCGATGTTATTATTTTTATTTTATTTTATTTTATTTATTTTTTTAAGGGTCAGTATTATTAAAATGTTGGGTAGAGGGGGCGTCTGGGTGGCTCAGTAGGTTAAGTGTCTGCCTTGATCAAGCCCCACGTCGGGCTTTCTGCTTAGTGGAGAGCCTGCTTCTCCCTCTTCCTCTTCTTCTCCCCCCACTGCTTATGCTATCTCTTTCTCTCTCTCTCTCCCTTGCTTTCACTCTATTTCAAATAAATAAATAAAATCCTTTAAAAGAAATAAATAAAACGTTGGGTAGAATTCACCAGTGAAGCTGTCTAGTCCTGGCTGTGTGTGTGTGTGTGTGTGTGTGTGGAAATTTTTTCTATTACTAATTCAATATCTTTACTTCTCGTAGGTCTATTCAGATTTTCTCTTTCTTTCTGAGTCAGTTGTGGTAGTGTACGTCTTTCTACAGAAAACATTCGTTTCATTGAGGTTATCTAATCTGTTGGTGTGCACTTGTTCGTACTATTGCTTCATAATCCTGTCAGGTAGGTGTTAATGTCCTTTTTTCCATTCCTGATTTTAGTAATTTGAGTCTTGAGTGACTTGAGTCTCTTGTCTCTTTCTTGGTCAAACTGGCTAAAGGTTTGTCAAATTTGTTAGTCTTTTCAAAGAACCGGCTTTTGGTTTTGATGGACTTCTCTAGTTTTCTGTTGCTTCTTTTATTTATTTGCACTCTGATCTTTGTTATTTCTTTCCTTCTGCTTGCTTGGGGTTTAGTTTTCTTTTCCTTTTTTTTTTTTTAAGATTTTTATTTATTTGACAGAGAGAGAGAGAGAGAGAGAGTGAGCACAAGCAGGGGGAGTGGCAGGCAGAGGCAGAGGGAGAAGCAGGCTCCCACAGAGAAGGGGGAGCCCGATGTGGGACTCGATCCCAGGACTCCGGGATCATGACCTGAGCCGAAGGCAGTCACCCAACCAACTGAGCCACCCAGGCGCCCTTCTTTTCCTTTTCTAGTTTCTTTTTTTTTTTAAGAGGAGGGGAGGGGCAGAGGGAGAACGAGAGAGAGAATCCCAAGTAGGCTCCATGCCCAGCACAGAGCCCGACGTGGGGCTCGATCCCACAACCCTAAGATCATGACCTGAGTGGAAATCAAGTCGGACGCTTAACAGACTGAGCCACCAGGCGCCCCTCCTTTTCTAGTTTCTTAAAGGTGAAAGGTTGGGCTATTGATATGAGACTTTTTTCTTTTTTTTTTCTTTTTTAAAGATTTTATTTATTTGAGAGAAAGAGTGAGCGAGAGAGAGCATGAGCTGGCAGAGGGAGAGGGAGAAGGAGGCTTCCCTGCTCGAAGGAGGCTTCCCGCTGAGCAGGGAGGTCAGTGCGGGGCTCGACCCCAGGACCCTGGGATCATGAACTGAGCCGACGGCAGACACTTAACCAACTGAGCCACCCAGACGCCCCTAGAACTTTTTCTTTTTTACAGCTGTAAATTTATCTCTAAGCACAGCTCTCTCACGTTCCGTAAGGTTTAATGTTTTTGTTTTCATTCATCTCAAAATATTTTCTAATTTCCCTTGTAATTCTTAGGTTTTTTTGTTTTAAAATATTTTATTTTTAAGTAATCTCTGCACCCAATGTAGGGCTTGAACCCACAACTCCGTGATTTAGAGTCGCACACTCCACCCATTGAGCCATCCAGGCGCCCTGTAATTCTTACTTTTAATCCATTGGTTACTTGTTCTATTTCCACATAGTTGTGAATTTTCTAAATCTGTTACTAATTTCTAATTTCACTCCCTTGTGGTTGGAGAATGTATCTCATATGATTTCAATTCTTTTACATTTGTTGAGACTTAACTTAATGGCCTAACATATGGTTTATCCTGGAGAGTGTTAAGTGTGCCCTAAGAGTATGCATTCTGGTGTTATTCGACAGATTTCTATCTGGATGTGTGTGAGGTCTAGTCGGTTTATAGGATTGCTCAAGTGCTCTGTTTCCTTGTTGATCTTCTGTCTAGTCCTATCTACTTTTGAAAGTGGGGTATTGTCCCCAGTTATTATTGGTGAACTCTCAGTTTCTCCTTTTATTTCTGTTGCTTTTTGCCCTGTGTCTTTTGAGGTTCTGTTGTTAGGTTCATATGTATCCGTATTTGTATCTTCTTGAATGATTAAACCATTTATCAGTATAAAACATCCTTGTTTGTCTCCAGTAGCTTTTGTCTTAAAGTGTGTTCTGTTTGTTATTAGTGTAGTCGTTCCTGTTCTCTTCAGTCCAGTTATTTTTTACACATAGTATACGTTGTTTACCTTTCTTTCTTTTTAAAGAGAGAGAGCATGCTTGCAAGGGGTTGGGGAGGGGGAGGGGGAGAGAGAGAATCTCAAGCAGGCTTCACACCCAGTTTGGAGTCCAACGTGGGGCTTGATCTCACCACCCTGAGATCATGACCTGAGCTGAAATCAAGAGTCGGACACTTAACCGACTGAGCCACCCAGGCGCCCCTATGTTGGTTACCTTTCTGTGTCACTACATATAGATTCGTTACTTTTTAAGTGCTACGTTATATTTCGTGGAATGATTATGCCATAGTTTAACAAATTCCTCTTGCGGGCATTTACAAACGTCCAGTCTTGTTTGTTTGCTGTTGTCAATAACTCTGCCACGATATCCTTGTGTCCGGGTCGTTGCACGAACATTTCCGTGGGATAAATTCCCGGGAGAGCGAGCACTGTGGTGGCAGCCGTAACTGTTCGGGGACTCGTGTCTCACTGTCCCCTGCCGTGGGCTCGGCCCTGCAGCCCCTGCAGATTAAGTCAGTGGTGGCGCCGGAGCACGTGAAGGGCTACATCTACGTGGAGGCCTACAAGCAGACGCACGTGAAGCAGGCCATCGAGGGTGTGGGCAACCTGCGGCTTGGCTACTGGAACCAGCAGATGGTGCCCATCAAGGAGATGACAGATGTGCTCAAAGTCGTGAAGGAGGTGGCCAACCTGAAGCCCAAATCCTGGGTCCGCCTCAAGAGGGGCATCTATAAGGACGACATCGCCCAGGTGCCAGGGCTGGGGGTGGGGCAGGGTGGCTGAGGGGCTCGCGGCGGTTACACTCCTGCTCCCCTGTTCTGTCCGCCCCCCTTTTCTTTTTATCATTCCCGGCCCCTTCCTAGTTCAGAGAGCAGACCTCCACTCCGATTAGGTGATGCAGAGCCTAGATTTTGTTGGGAGCACACAGGATTGTGTGTGTGTTCAAAGCATACTGAGTAAGATCTGAAGGAGGTGAGGGAGGGAGCCTTGTGGAGGTCTTGGGGAAGAGTGTTGCGGCAGAAGGAACAGCATGCAAATAGGTCCGCCCTGGCTGAAGCAGAGTGTGCGAGGGTGAGAGCGGCAGGAGGTGGGCTCAGGGAGGGGACTGCGCCTGTGGCCC
Organism: Halichoerus grypus; assembly: GCF_964656455.1. Taxonomy (NCBI): domain Eukaryota; kingdom Metazoa; phylum Chordata; class Mammalia; order Carnivora; family Phocidae; genus Halichoerus; species Halichoerus grypus. Next base: position 47,733,483 of record NC_135726.1, read on the forward strand.
ATCATAGGGCTTTGGCTTCTACTGGAGGTGGAGGGACACAGTGGGACTTGGATTTTATTTAGTTTAGTTTAGTTTTTTAAGATTTTATTTATTTATTTGACAGAGACACAGCGAGAGAGGGAGCACAGCAGGGGAAGTGGGAGAGGGAGAAGCAGGCTTCCTGCGGAGCAGGGAGCCTGATGGGGGGCTTGATCCCAGGACCCTGAGATCATGACCTGAGCCGAAGGCAGACGCTTAACTGACTGAGTCACCCAGGCGCCCCGGGACTTGGATTTTAATAGGATTACTCTGGTAGCTTCATTGAGAATAGACTCCTGGTTCTCAAGTAGGGGCAATATTGTCCACAGGGGACTTTTCTTGGTTGTGTCAGGTGAGGAGGGAGTTGCTGTAGCATCCAGTGGATAGAAGCCAGGATTGCTGCTGACGTCCTGCAGCATAGGGGACAGCCCCCCACAACAAAGAATTACCTGGCTGTCAAACCCTGGGCTGGACTGGATGGGGCCACAGGAGCACGGAGACCAGCGAGGAGACTGCCGCCATAGTCCTGGTGGCAGGTGATGGGACAGGCCCAGGGTTGCAGTAGGGAGGAGGGGGAAGAGGTCAGAGCTGAAGACAGAGCTGACAGGAGTTGCTGGCACACTGGAGATGGATGGAAGAGGAAGGGAGAGTCCAGAACAACTCCCAGGCGGTGTGCCAGAGCAGAGGGAATGATGGCGGGGAGAAGACCGGGGACCAACAGGAGGTTAGTTGTGGGTGGACGAGGCTTGAGGGGCCTTTCAGACGTTCGAGGGGAGGTGTCAAGCAAGTAGTGGGTATTGTGCTTCAGAGTTGAGGGGAGACAGGCTAGAGAGAATGTGGAGAGGTGTCTGCAGTGTGATTTCTTCACCATCACCCCTGTCCTGCCCTTCCTGTGTCTAGGGTTGGGGAGGGAAGGCCAGGGCCCTCCTGACCACCTCCTTCTCCGCAGGTGGATTATGTGGAACCCAGCCAGAACACCATCTCCTTGAAGATGATCCCCCGCATTGACTACGACCGCATCAAGGCCCGCATGAGCCTGGTACTGGGGGGTCGCCCTGGGGCTCACGGGTGGGGAGGGTGCCTGATCCTTGCCGGTGGCCGAGCCCTCCTCCTTCACCCTTCCCACCCACGCCCCCTTTCCTCCACAGAAAGACTGGTTTGCCAAAAGGAAGAAGTTTAAGCGGCCTCCACAGAGGCTGTTCGATGCCGAGAAGATCAGGTGAGTGCCCTTGGGGCCTGGCCGGGCGGGGTCCCCTGAGCTGGGGTGCAGGGCGTGCCTCTGACCCGTCCATGGTGTGCTTTGCGGGTGGTCAGCTTGGCAGCTCTGCCTCCATCAAGTTATTGAACGTCCCTGGGCCTCTGGCTTCTCTGCTGTAACCACCAACAGTGACGCCCCCTGCCTCCTGGGGTTGTCGTGAGAGTCAGATGAATGAATGCGCACGTGTACCCAGAATAGCACTTGGCCCCAGGATCACGGACTGAAATGGGATCTCTTGGCACGTCAGGCTTTGTGAGGTCTGTTTCCCTGACCTCCTGATGCCCAGATAGCGGAGGTGGGGCTACCGAGCCCTTCCCCGTCAGGGTGTGTCCCTCGCCCTCTGCAGCTGGAGGGAGCTTTGGAGCAGCCCAGTGAGCCCAGCGTTTCAGGGCTAGCCAGAGGGCTCCCGATGGGGAGGGCGGGAGAGGAGGAGATGCAGGAACGAGAGCTACTGGTCCTGTTCTAGAATGCCTTGTGAGCCACCAGATGGTTTTTCATTCCTTTAAAGGGGGATTACAGAACACATTCTGAGCTGCATCCCAGGACTTGGCTAGTACTTCACATGCCCGAATTAGGCCCCCTTGGCCCCCTGCTGTCCACCTGACTGGACCTCCTTTTACTGAGTGCCCTAACCTGGCCCGCAGAGCTCCCTCGGGCCTCCACCAAATTCAGCACGCCAACGAGAAGAGGATTGAGTGGCAGGAGGAGCTCGGCCTGCTCCTCCATGCTCCCTTTTTTGGGACTGGGGCAGGCTTTCCCTCCTCACTCTAGAAGCGTGGGCCAGAACTCTGTCCACCACCCCACATGCAGGGCCAGGAGAGTTAGGGCATAGGCTTGGGAGTCCCATCCCCCGAATTCGAATCCGGACTCAGACCAACCTAACCATGAGGTGTGCCCCGTGCGAGCCTCGCTCCCTCATTTCCCTGGGAAATGTGGGTCATGTGAGTGATGTCAGAGGCTTTGGGGAGGAGGTCCGTGAGGTGTGTGGCCAGGCCAGGCGCAGGCTGAGTGCTCCATGTGTGCTAACCATTGGCGCGTTCCAATGCTGGGTCCAGCTACTATTCACCGAGTGCCCCTGCTCTAGGGGACGTAGCAGTGAATGAAAAGTGTTAGACCTCTGCCCTTCGGGAGCTGCCATTCTGGTTGGGGAGACGCATTAAACAGTAGCTCATCAGAGGTGAGGTGCGCTATGCTGAGCAGTCAAGCAGGGAGAGAGCGCAGCGGAGTGCAGGGAGGAGTCTCTGGGCTCGGGACATGTCACTTGGCCAGGAGGGCACGCGGTGGGATGGGATGGGGCAGCCATCCTGTGATCCTTCCCCAGCAGCCAGCAGAGGAGCCTGAGGGCCAGCAAGATTCTCTTCTTAATCCCCCTCCCAATCTTCTCTCCCCCACAAAATCCCAGGTCCCTGGGCGGTGATGTGGCCTCCGATGGTGACTTCCTCATCTTCGAGGGGAACCGTTATAGCCGGAAGGGCTTTCTGTTCAAGAGCTTTGCCATGTCTGCTGTGGTGAGGGTCCCGGAGGGCATCTTGCTTACCATGCTGGGGAGCAGGGAGGCCAAGTTTTCTCTCCCTCCTTCAGTCCAGGCCCCAGAGCAGTGGGTTATCTGGGTCTGTCCTGGATAATCTTCCAAGTCAGGAGTGTAGGAGCGTCCCTAGGGAAATAAATCTCACCATCTCCCTAGCTTGCTCAGCTGGGCTGTGACACCGACCTTTGTCTACTTCCTTCTTTTTCCCTTGTCTCCTGGGGCTCAGATCACGGAGGGTGTGAAGCCCACGCTCTCTGAGCTGGAGAAGTTTGAGGATCAGCCGGAGGGCATTGACCTTGAGGTGGTGACTGAGAGCACAGGTACTTGGTCCCTGTTGGTAATTCAGGCCAAGGAGGAGGGGGCGGCTCATGGCGGGCAGCCCCCAAGTCAGCCACGCACCTGCCCCTGCAGGGAAGGAGCGGGAGCACAACTTCCAACCTGGGGACAATGTGGAGGTGTGTGAGGGCGAGCTCATCAACCTGCAGGGCAAAATCCTCAGCGTGGATGGCAACAAGATCACCATCATGCCCAAGCACGAGGACCTCAAGGTAGGTGCTGTGCTGCCCATATGTGTGTACTGGGCTGAGAGCACGGTGTAATTGTGGGGTAATCCAAGGTGCTGCCTGGTTTGAGTTTGCTTTAAGGGCGCATGTGTCTGGGTCTTTGTGTCCGTTTGAGGGTTTGTCCGGGCTAGCACGGTGTGTCTGGGGTGAGGCTTTCTCCGGAGAGGCCTGAGGAAGTGTCTAGTCTGTGTCATATGTTTTGGGGACCGGCTTTCTGTGTGTGGAGTAAGGGGTGTCCGGGCTGATACCCTTAGTCTGAGGTGAGCTGTCTCTGGGGCAGTCTGAGGGTTGTCCGGGCAGCCTACAGGAGTCTGTGGTTGGGTGCCCTGAGCCTGGAGTGGGTCTTGGCAAGGTCTTTTCTGCGAATACGAGTGGCTTCTGGAGACGGGGAGGTGGGCAGGATGTGGTTGCTTCCCTTCCCCGGCTCAGCGTGCCCACACCCGATCCCCAGGACATGCTGGAGTTCCCGGCCCAGGAACTTCGGAAGTACTTTAAAATGGGGGACCACGTGAAGGTGATTGCTGGCCGATTTGAGGGTGACACAGGCCTCATTGTGCGGGTGGAGGAGAACTTCGTCATCCTCTTCTCTGATCTCACCATGCATGAGGTAGGTGGGGGGAGGTGGGGAGCAGCGTGGAATGTGCCAGGACCAGACCCAGCCCCAGCGGCCGCTCGGACCCTGCCTTACCCCTTTCCCATTTCCCGCAGCTGAAGGTGCTCCCCCGGGACCTGCAGCTCTGCTCAGAGACGGCATCGGGCGTGGATGTAGGGGGCCAGCATGAGTGGGGGGAGCTGGTGCAGCTGGACCCTCAGACCGTGGGTGTCATCGTGCGACTGGAGCGGGAGACCTTCCAGGCATGTGTGTCGTACTCAGTGGCGGGGCTTCCTTGTGGGGGTCTCCCTCTCCCTCGAGCTCCTCATCCTGGGAGGTGGCGGAGCGTGGTGGCCAAGAACCCAGACTGCTCTGGGGGGCCGATCGAGCTCTGTCAGCCAGGGTTGGCTCTCTGGTGTCGGGCAAGTGGCATGTCATTTACCCTCTGTGTGTGTGTTTTGTGCCTTGTAAAATAGAGGGAATGGTAGCATGTACTTTTGTTATGACTGAGGTCCTGAGATCAGGTGCTTGCTCAAGGGCTGGGGGCTGCAGGTGCCCTCCTCCCCTCCATCCGTACCCTGTGGACGTGGGAGTCAGAGCCTGATGCTTAGGACCCTGGACTCTGGATTCATATCTTGGCCCTATTCCTCCATGCTGTGTGACCTGGGGCTAGGGACTTGCCCTCTGTGGGCCTGAGATTCTGTGTAAAATGGGAACCGTGACCACATCCATCTCAGAGGGAAGTTTTGAGGCTTCAGTGAAACCTTGTGTGAAGAATTTAGTAGGGGGCCTGGCACACAGTGACGGGTAAACATTATGTTAACATCTACTCCTGCACCCATTTCTCAGGCCCCTGGTGCTCATTCGGGATGGAGTCTCCTCCTGAAAGGTGTTTTGGAATGATTGGGAACATTTTTGTTTGACCCAGTGCCTGGGCGGTGGTGCCCCGAGACTGCCAGGGAGTGTAGACTTCTGCAGACCTCGGGGCGGTCTCCCACAAGGAAAGATCATCCCACCTTAGGGAAGCCCTGCTCTATGTCACCCCTTTCTACTCTCATGGCTCAGCATCCTCCCCTCCATCCGTAGGTGCTGAACATGTATGGGAAGGTGGTGACCGTCAGGCACCAGGCTGTGACCCGGAAGAAGGACAACCGCTTTGCCGTGGCCCTGGACTCGGAACAGAATAACATCCATGTGAAGGACATCGTCAAGGTCATTGACGGCCCCCACTCAGTGAGTATAAGCTCTTGCCCGTCGGCCCCACCTGAAACTGCTGGGGTGGGCCACGGCCCCAAGAGTGACCATCCTTTCCCCGTCCAGGGCCGGGAGGGCGAAATTCGCCATCTCTTCCGCAGCTTCGCCTTCCTGCACTGCAAGAAACTGGTGGAGAATGGGGGCATGTTTGTCTGTAAGACCCGCCACCTCGTCCTGGCAGGGGGATCCAAGGTGAGGCGGGTGCAGCGGCAACCTGGCTCTTGGGTTCCTGGCCTTCCCCGGCCCCAGCAGCGACAAGAATGGGCTTGTGGGGGATTAGGAGGGCAGATGTCAGGCTCAGGTCCTTGGCAGGGTTTACTGGGATTCCAGGCTTTTTACCAAATCATTCATCCATTCAGTTTTTTTGAGCACCTGTCCAGGCTAGCAACTAGAGCTACAACAGTGAATAAGATGAACGTCTTTGCCTTTCTACAGCTGCTAGCCCGGAGACGAACAAATCAGTAAATACAGACATTGTACAGCGTGAGGCGAGGCGATGACAGGCACCGCGAAGAAAAGTAGAATAGGATAGGGAGAGAGAGAATCGTGGGGGGCTGCTGCTTTAGATGGAGAAGGTTCAGGAAAGGCCTGCTTGAGGTGACACCTGCACAGAGACCTGAATGAAGGGACCCAGAGCCGCGTGACTGTCTCTGGGGAGCAGCAGATACAGATGAGGTGGGACGTGTGGGAAAGCCGTACAGAACCAGGTCTCAGGAAATCAGGCCCGGGCTCTGGGGAGCTGGGACCAGGGAGTGGTCCTCACGGCCCTGTGCATGGGGTGAGGAATTCTCCTGACTTGCAGTCTTTATGTCACCGGGGCCAGAAAGCCCTGGCCAGGGGAGAACCGGGCCTCTTCATTGACCAGCCCAGAGTGGCCTAGGGGTGGCAATTTCCCCAAAGGGAAATGGAGGCATCGTCACTAGAAGGAGGGAGGGATGGCCGCCAGGCCAGTTCAAGCAGGAACTGTTCCCAAATGGAGGCAGGCAGTGGTCTGGGAGCCGGGAGCCTGTCCCCCAGACCCCTGCCTGCCGGTTCACTTCTCGTCCCTTCCCTAGCCCCGAGATGTGACCAACTTCACAGTGGGTGGCTTTGCCCCCATGAGCCCCCGGATCAGCAGTCCCATGCACCCCAGTGCTGGAGGTGAGGGGGAGTTGGGCAAGGATGTGTCTGGGGGGCTGGGGGAGGGCGGTTATTCAGCCCCCACTCTCTGGGTGCCTGCTCCGCTGGCCTGGCCATGATGGGGTTCATGGCTCACAGAGACCAGGACCCTCCCCCACCGCGGCCCCCAGTGGCAGGCCAGGGTGGTCGCGGCAGTGTCGGGGCTCTGGCGGGGGCTGCCCAGAGGAAGCTCCTAAACCAGGGGGTGTGCGTTGGGAGAGTCAAGCAAGTGGAGAGGGGGCTCGAGGGCTCTCTGTCTGTGGACATAGCATGGGAGGGGAGGACATGGCCCTGGGGACTGCTGACGTTGTCCTTCCTCCGCAGGTCAGCGCGGTGGCTTTGGCAGCCCCGGTGGCGGCAGCGGAGGTATGAGCAGGGGCCGGGGGCGGAGAGACAACGAGCTCATCGGCCAGACTGTGCGCATCTCCCAAGGGCCCTACAAAGGTGACCTTGAGGGCCATATTGGAGGCCTGGGGAGGGGCATGGTGGGGACCCCACCCAGCCTGACCCCCCGTCTCCTCACCAGGCTACATTGGTGTGGTGAAGGACGCCACCGAGTCCACAGCCCGCGTGGAGCTGCACTCCACCTGCCAGACCATCTCTGTGGACCGTCAGCGGCTCACGACGGTGTACGAGCTGGGGCAGCGCCAGGCCAGGAGGGGGGTTGTTAGGTGGCGAGAGGGGCTTACTCACCTCACTGGTTCTCTGTGTCCACAGGGGCTCACGGCGCCCGGGAGGCATGACCTCAACCTATGGGCGGACACCCATGTACGGCTCCCAGACACCCATGTATGGCTCTGGTTCCCGCACACCCATGTATGGCTCTCAGACCCCTCTCCAGGATGGTGAGCATGCCCCGGGGGACGGGGACGAGGGCTGACGTGGCGGGGCCTGGAGACAGGGCAGAACGGACAGACATAACACATCTGTCCCATTCTCTCATTTCAGGCAGCCGCACCCCGCATTACGGTTCACAGACACCCCTGCATGATGGCAGCCGCACTCCTGCTCAGAGTGGGGCCTGGGACCCCAACAATCCCAACACGCCATCCCGGTGAGGATCAGGGGTGGGGGACAAGGTTCCCTGATCCCATATGTGTGAGTGGTTATGCTGGGTGTCTGCGGGATGGAGGGGTCTGTGCGGCCCTCCCTGAATTCTCTGCTCCCAGCGCCAGGCTGCTCACATGCGAAGGGGTACGTGGGGCTGGGGCTGGTGGTCAGATAATCTCCAGTCCCCACCAAACTAGCCTGCTGCCGTTAAGACCTGGGCTTGGAGACAGATTTGTGTGCTCTAGGTCACGTGATCAGTTGTGTGCCCTTGGGCAGGCAGCCTTGTCTCTGCCTCCCAATGAAATGGAGGCCTCTGGATGGGGCTGTTGTGAGGTGTTCAGTGTTATTCTGGAAGCATTTCCTACATCGTTGTGATTACCACAGTCATTCTCAACAGACTTCTCTCTCCAACAGGGCCGAGGAAGAATACGAGTATGCCTTCGACGACGAGCCCACCCCGTCCCCACAGGCCTATGGGGGCACCCCCAATCCCCAAACACCTGGCTATCCTGACCCCTCATCTCCACAGGTCAACCCTCAGTATAACCCACAGACGCCAGGGACGCCAGCCATGTGAGTCCACTGGGGCTGACCCTAATCAAACCTTGCCCAGACCTTCTGTGCTGCTGTTATCTTCTTCTCTTCAACACTGTCCCCAACAAATGCTCCTTTTTGTCTTTGACTCTCCAGGTACAACACAGACCAGTTCTCCCCCTATGCCGCCCCCTCCCCGCAAGGCTCCTACCAGCCCAGCCCCAGCCCCCAGAGCTACCACCAGGTGGCGCCAAGCCCAGCAGGCTACCAGAATACCCACTCTCCAGCCAGCTACCACCCCACACCCTCTCCCATGGCCTATCAGGTATGGGTGAGCTTGCATGCCCTTAAGGGTGGTGGACTAGGGGGCGCCAGGGTGGCGCAGTCGGTTAAGCGTCTGACTCTTGGTTTTGGCTTGGGTCATGATCCCGGTCTTGAGATCGAGTCCCGAGTCGGGTTCCAAGCTCAGCAAGAAATCTGAAGTTTCTCTCTCCCTCTCCCTCTGCCCCTCCCTGTGCTCGCACGCTCACTCTCGCTCTTTTCTCTCTCTAAAATAAATTTTTAAGAAAAAAGGGGGGGGGTGGGCTAGGATGGGCCTTCGGCCTATGTGGACAGCCAAGCTAGAGGAGCTATTTGCAACAACACTGTCCCCCTTTCACCCACAGGCCAGCCCCAGTCCGAGCCCTGTTGGCTACAGTCCGATGACACCCGGAGCCCCCTCCCCTGGTGGCTACAACCCGCACACGCCAGGCTCAGGCATTGAGCAGAACTCCAGCGACTGGGTAACCACTGATATCCAGGTGAAGGTGCGGGACACCTACCTGGATACGCAGGTGGTGGGGCAGACAGGAGTCATCCGCAGCGTCACAGTAAGTGGGGCTCAGGCCGGTGGGTGGGCAGGTATCCTCTCCTTCAGGGTTCCCAAGCTCTGTGGTTACTGGGTTTTTGCTTTTAACCACCTAACCACATTTCCAGTACTCTGGGAAAGCAGGGTTGGAAGGGCTGGCCTGTAGGCCCCACAGGGCAGGGGTTTTTCCTTGGCCTGGAGCAGTGACTGGCACCCAGGAGCTAGATTACACTTTAACATAGTCCTCTGAGACCAGTTCCGTAGCACGGACTGAGCGTTCCTCTGTGCCTGGCTTTAGCTTAGCGCTGGGCACCCCTACCCTTAGCGTTCCCCCTGCTCCAGCATTACTGGCCTTTCCATTCCTCACCGTCCCCGAGTTCCCTGCAGCCTCAGGGCCTTTACTCATCACTTCCCTCTGTCTAGAACTCTCTTCCTTCCACCCTTTTTCTAGTAAACTACTACTCATCCTTCAGGGAAGCCTTTGAGCTATCTCAGATCTGTCTTCTTATAAGTCTGTGTAATTTTTTTCATGTTACCTACCTGCTGCCTGAAAGCTTAAAGTTTACTCAGGGGGTGATTCTTTGGTTACTGAGCCTGTATTTCATTCCTAAGTAGCCCTAGTTCCTAGATGAGGGACCAATAGCCTGTTGGCCTTCCAGTAAATATTACTTGAATTAATTAATTAAACACCAGAGTCTAAAACAGCTCCAGGCCTTGCCCTCACATAGCTCACATTCTAGTTGGGGAGGCAGACATGTCCCCAAGAGGGAGAGCCTGAGTGACCACAGAGCTGGGAGACAGGAAGCCCCAAGGGCAAGGGGAGCTAAGGGAACCTAGAGGAGGCACCCTTACTCAACTTTGGAGGGGCTCGGGGGGTGCTTACTGGAGAAGGAGGCGTCTGCATCGAGACCTGAAGAACGAATAGGAGTAAGCCAAGAGAAGTGGCTGGGGAGGGGGTTAAGTGTGTTCCAGAAAGAGGGGACTTGCAAAGGCCTGGAGGTGAGGGAAAGCCTGGTACATCTGGGGAGTTGAAGTATGTTCACTGTGGCTGGAACATAGAAAGCCTAGGGGGAAGGTGAGTGAAGGCCAGAGAAGTGACTGGGTAAAGTCACGGGGCAGGCTGGGGACCTTGGACTGTGTCCTGAGGAATCTAAGCAGGCAGAGCAGTGGTGGGATCAGGTCTGTGGTTTGGAATTAACTCACCATGTTGCTCTAGCAGGGATGGATTAGGGGGGTGAGACTGGGGGCTGGGAGCCCTGGGGGAGGTCAGGCTACCCCGTAAGGCTGTGAGGAAGAGAGGAGGGGGGGAGGTGGCAGAGACCTTTAGGAGGCCAAATGAACACACCTCAGAGCTGGAGGTTGTCGATGAAGGAGCTAACATGACGTCAGAGCTCCGTCCAGGGACTAGGGACTGTGAGGACATCCCTGAGATACGGGTGGGCCCAGGAGGGGAAAGATGAGACCCACTTGGGACATGAAGAGTCACATGCCTGAGAAGCAGTCTCTTTTGGCCTAAGTTAGCTTCATTCTGGTGCTTCCCATGCTGATCTGGTCACCCTGCCCCCACACACCACACGCCCAGGAATCAGGCCCAGCTTTTGGCCTTTCTTGCCCGTGTCACCTTGGGAAAGCGACTTGTAAGAATGAGCCCTGAGCCCATGGCCCCCGAGTATGGGCAGCAGTCCCGCACTGGAAACAGGCCCGACTGACCAGGCTGTCCCTACCCACAGGGAGGCATGTGCTCTGTGTACCTAAAGGACAGTGAGAAGGTGGTCAGCATCTCCAGCGAGCACCTGGAGCCCATCACCCCCACCAAGAACAACAAGGTAAGGGGGGGCCAGGGGACGTGGGGGCCCTGGGCTGCTGACACGGACCCTGACCCCGTGCCTGCCCCCCCTCCCCAGGTGAAGGTGATTCTGGGTGAGGATCGGGAAGCCACAGGGGTCCTGTTGAGCATCGATGGTGAGGACGGCATCGTCCGCATGGACCTTGATGAGCAGCTCAAGATCCTCAACCTCCGCTTCCTGGGGAAGCTCCTGGAAGCCTGAGAAACGCAGGGCGGGTGGACTTTGGCAGATATCTGGCAGATGGAGAGTGTCCCTCCTTCCTTCCCTGGCCCTTGGCTCTGACACAGGGTCTGGGGCCTGGACTAGGGCTAATCTGGTTGTTCAGGATTTCCTTTCTGGGTTCCTATCTCCCTCCCTGATGTTCATAGGAATCAGAATAGAGTCTGGGGGAGGGTCCCCACCTTCTGTACCCTCTCTTCCCCAGCTTGCTTTTGTGTTATGGTCTTTCAATAAAAAGCTGTTTGGTCAAGGGTGTGTGTCTGTGTTTTGTAAGTGGGGTCATTTGCAGACCCCACTTACTTCCTGGGCAAATAACTGAATGGTACCTAAGCCTCAGTTACCCCATCTAGAAAATGATACTGCCCACGCCAGAGGACTCTTTTTTTTTTTTTTTTTTTTTTTTAAAGATTTTATTTATTTATTTGAGAGAGAGAATGAGATAGAGAGCATGAGAAGGGGGAGGGTCAGAGGGAGAAGCAGACTCCCCACCGAGCAGGGAGTCCGATGCGGGACTCGATCCCGGGAGTCCAGGATCATGACCTGAGCCGAAGGCAGTGGCTTAACCAACTGAGCCACCCAGGCGCCCGCCAGAGGACTCTTCAAGATGAATGTATGAGGAGACATTGGAAAGAGATTATTAGACCAGAGCCTGCCTGTGATTGAAGTTATAGCCCATTCTCGCTTATGTGAAGTGAAGATCCTTAACCCCCCCCAGGAAAACCTAAATTCCCCCTACAGTGCAGGATACCGCAGTTGAGGGTCCTCTCCCTGAAGCCCACATAGCAGTGACACCAGAATTGCTGTGGCTTGTCTGATGGCTTGAGGGTGGAGATGGGGAGCAAGGTAGAGAATGGAGCTTATTAGTACCTTGACCTTCCTTCACCTTCCTTATTTGACAATTAAGTGTCTTTTTTTTTTAAATAAATGCAATATAAAATATATTTCAGATGTTGAAAAAAGGTATGACACCCGGAACACCCATGTCCCCACCACCCAGCTCAGGAAACCGTACGTAGCAGGTGGGACCCACTTTAAGCAGCAGCCCCAGTCCATTCCCCTACAGAGGTGACCAGAAGAAGCTTGACCTTAGTTATTTATCCCTAAATGTTTCATGGTCGTTTCCCATGTTTTGAAAGTCTACATAAGCAGTATCTGACTTCCTTTCCTCAAAGTAAGGAGGGAGATTCTTCGTGGCTACCTGTAGCCCCTTATTTATCGACTTCCGTCTCGATACGCCTGACCTCGGAGAGCCGGCTGTGCGGCTCCTCTGGCTGGGACCTCGCTGAAATGGCTTGCTTTCCAGACCTTTCTTCCTCGGAAGCTCCGGGGAGGAGGAGCAAAGAAGGGCTCTGAGGACAGGAGAGAGGGCTGATTCGGCCTCCAGGCTCCACGTGGGGGAAGAGTTTGGGAAGGCTGGCTTCCAGTCCGCTTGCTGGACGGACCCCCTCTGGGCGAGACGAACTAGCTCGCGGGTTTCCTCTCTCAGGACACCATCCGCAGCCACAGGGTTCCCACGCGGCGGCCTCAGCCTTACCGCCGGGCACTGGGTGTGCCGCCCCGTGGGGCTGCAGGGGCCGGGAAGCGCCCCGGGGCCCGAGAGAGGTGTGAGGCCGGCGGGCTGTAGCCAGGTCGGCCGAGGTTAGCACGCCTGCTGCTCTCCGCCCGCAGCCCTTTGTCTCTCTCGGGCTCCCGTCCGCCCGCCCCACCCCTGCGCCCCCATTGGTCAGGGCCCGGGCCCGGGCCCCGAGAGGAGGGAGCGAGTGGGCGGGGCCGCGTGGCGTCAGCGCAACATGGCGGCCTTCGCGGCGCTGTTCCTCCGCTTGCGGAGCGAGCTCCGGCTCGGCGCGCGGGGGCTGTGCGCGAGGCTGGCGACGCCGCCCCCCCGGACCCCGGACCAGGTGAGCCGGATGGGGGTGGTCCCCCGAGTGCGGGAGTCCCTTTCTGGAGTTCCGGGCGGACCGCCGCCGCGTGAGGGTTCTGGGACGCAGCACCTCGGGTTGCTGAATGGAACGCCGCCCGCGTTTCGGGGCGCTTCCCTGCCTCCCGGGGTGGGCAACGCTTGCGCCCCCGAGCTAGATGCTGCGGGCTGAAGTGCGTCCTCTGCACGCCACTTCCTGTGGACCCCACGTGGGTGCCGGGGGAAGAGAGGTCACCTGTTTCCCGTCCCAGTGACCTCTCAGGTAATACTTGAGGAGAGCCCGGGATGCTGGGGTCCCAGTCTGGCCTTGGGGGTACTTTCCCCGCGGTGATGATGAGGTAGATGTCTGGGCTTTTGATATCAACCTGCCTCCACATTGACAGAGATCCAGCCATTCTGACCTCACTTCGTGCCCTTACTTCCCCAGGCAAGCGATTGCCCGTCTGTCCCCGCTCCCATCCCTTCCCCTCTATACCCCACTACTGTGAGCCCCGGGCATCCGGATGCCTTAACTACCCGTCCAGTCCCCTTTTGTGCCCTCCATTGCCTTGCTCCCGGCATCCCAGTGTCCAGACAGTCTCCCTGATTTCATTTCCCTGCCCTACAGGATCCTGGGCACCCGGCCTAAAAACTCTTGAACCCCTGGGATTCTGGCCCCAGACAGTCTAGTTCTTACCTATTCTAAGAGACCCAGTCTCCTGGTTGCCCCTCCAGAGACTCAACACCCTGAGGCTATGTGGGTGTCTGCTTCCCTGGCTCCTGACCTTGATTCTTCTACCAGGGTACCAGAATAATCCTGCCTTTTCGCACATCCCTTTGGGCTAACCTACCTCCTGTCAATTGCAGGCCACGGAAATTGGGAGCCGCACGGGCACCAAGGCCCAGGCTCAGGGGCCACAGCATCAGCGGGGCACAGAGGGTCCCAGCTACGCCAAAAAAGTCGCACTCTGGCTTGCTGGGCTGCTCGGGGCTGGTGGGACTGTGAGCGTCGTCTATATCTTCGGTGAGACACATATTCCTGTTTCCCAGTTTTGTTCCCTTGGCCCTCTCTTCTGCATAGCCTACCCCCTTTTCCCTCTAAGGGTTTGGCCCATCTTCATGGCCTGGCTCCTCCCTCATTAAGGCAGCCATCTAGAACATCTGCCTTGGAAATGGAGGACCTTTTTTTTTCCTCTACCTACTTTGCTCAAGGTTCCACTCTTAGTTGGTTCTGCACTAGGATCCAGAGAGTCATTTAGAAGAGGGCAAGTTGGGGAAGGAGAGGCCTGGACCAGCCTCCTAAGCTGCCTCTTCCTGCAGCACCCCAAACTCCAGCCCTCCCCATCGTCCCTTCCTCCTTCAGAGACTGAGACCCAGCCCCAGTCCCTCTTCTCTCGGAAACCCAGGATCCTGACTACCAGCCCCCTCCTCTCTTGATCTTAGGAGACCATGCCTTTTCCTTCTCTCAGACCCAGGAATCCAGGCCCCCTGCCCTCTTCCTTCCTCAAGACCCAGGAGACCAGGCCCCAATTTCTCTCATTCCTCCCTGTCTCCCTTACAGGAAACAACTCTGTGGATGAAACTGGTGCCAAGGTGAGGGGGAGAGAGACCCAGAGGCTATGCCAGGGGTCCCAGCCTGTGGGTCCTTTCCCCTTTGGTCTGCTCAGGCTCATTTCTGGTCTCGGGGTGAGCCCTTTGCCTACTCCTCCCTGGGCCCTGGAGATTCCTTTTTTGGGTTTGGTGGGGTTCTGCCTCTGCCATCCCAGACCATATATTTTTGTCTCCACCTTCCAGATTCCCGATGAATTCGACAATGGTGAGTGAAAACAAGCACAGATTCTGAGGTCCCCGAAACTCCCTGTTCTGCTGTTTATAGGGATGTTGCCTTTCCCATCTGGTGCCCCCCCACCCCTCCTCCTTCCATTGGTGGGTAGGGGAGTCAGCAGCTGGGTGGCTTTGCGGGGAAGGGCATTACAAAGCCTCAGTCCTCTTCAGTCCTCTTCACTGGCCCAGGAGCAGATGGTCAGGGACAGATGGGGGAGGGGAGTCCACGGTAGGCCTGCTTGGAGAGAGGGGGCTGTCTATCACCGGACACATGGCTTCCTGTGCCTTAGATCTGAGCGGCTGCAGCCCTTAATCCCCTCCTCTTTATAACAGCCTCTTGTTTCCCCCCAGCCCCCCACCCCATCAGGCTCTTCATTTCCAAAACAATGTCTCTTTCCTCCCTCCTCCTTTTAGTTAACCAGCTTTGGTGGAGAGTTTCTGACAAATTGGATAGTAGAGAGTAGTTATCAGTCCTGTCACACCTGGCCCTTCCCAGGAGAAAAATAAAATTGGTAGGTCCAGAAAGCCGCCTGTTCGTGCTGGGGAAGTCTGCAAACCCACATGTTAATACATAGGTTACTTAAGTTGGGCAGGTGGGTAAGTATGATCTTTTAACTGGGTAATCTTTCTGGTTCAGATAAATCAACATACTGATGTAAATGGGGCATTTGTGAGCATAACTCGTTTCAGTATTTTGGCTGTGAAAAGGCAGGCCCATACATAGATAGTGGCTTAACTAGACTAAAAGTACTGTAATGAAGTAGGCAGTCAGGTAAGCTTCCTGCTTTCAGCTGGCTTCAGTATATCCATTTAAACCAGGATTTTTCAGACTTGGCCCCCTCGGTACTTTGGGGCAGGTAGTGCATTGTTGTGGGGGGTGCGCCCTGTGCCTTGGAGGGTGTTGAGCAGCATCTTGGGCCTCGGTCCCCTAGACGCCAGTATCTTGACAATCACACGTGTCGTCAGACATTGCCTAAGTTCCCCGGAAGATGGTGGACCAGATTGCTCCTAGTTGAGAACCACTAGTTTATAAAGTATATAAGTGTATGTATATAGTTAGTGCGGTTTAAATAGACTCGGCGTGTTAGCTTAAAGCAGACAGATCTGGAGGCCTGGTGGTTCAAAATGGACTGAACACAGTGGCATAACGTCAGCAGAGTTCTGTGTATGTGGGTTCTGAGTGGGCAGACGTACCAACGTTCTGTTTTATGGGGGGGGGGGGTGTAAGTATTCACATTAGAACTGGGCAGATGAATAAGTGTATTTACTCCTGCCTGGCGGTTATGTCCTTGCCGTCTACCTTTGGACTTAGGAGTGAGCTCATTCAGACCAGGTGGGTATGTAGACTTGTTTGTGTTGGGTAGGTAAGTAAACCCCTGGTTCGTCCGGGAGGTTGTGCAGTGGCTCATCTTGGAACCCCTTTGTGCCCTGCTATCCTCCTAGATCCGATTCTGGTACAGCAGTTGCGCCGGACATACAAATATTTCAAAGACTATAGACAGGTGAGCAGGAGCCCTGAGCCCAGTCCCCATCCCTCCAGCCCGGGCCCCCGCCTCCTCGTCTGAGTGCTCCCCACTCCGTCCCTCTCCCACAGATGATCATCGAGCCCACCAGTCCCTGCCTCCTCCCAGACCCTCTGCGGGAGCCGTACTACCAGCCGCCCTACACACTGGTCTTGGAGCTCACGGGCGTCCTCTTGCACCCTGAGTGGTCGGTGTGTCCTGGGGAAGGCAGCGGGTTGAGGACACTAGATAGACACGGTGGCCGGATCGCGAAGATAGGGTTAAGAGCAGAGATGCTGGAGCCCGCTCCACTGTGTGATGCTGGGGAGGAGGCGTCGCTCTCGTTGCTTTTCTCACCCGTGAGACTGCCTACCCCGTAGCTGCTTGTGAGCGTGCCTGGGCGCGCGGTCCGTGCTACTGAGGAGTCAGCTCTTAGTCTGGGACCCAGACCCTGCAGACTCCAAGACCCTCGGTCACGGCCGTGTACCTCTGAGCCCCACCCCAGAGCTAGAAAGATGGGGGAAGAGCACTCTCGTTCTGGGGACCCCCCCAGGCTGGGGCTTTGTTCTGTTGGGGGTTTCTGGGTCTTGGTGTTTCACTGTCCTCCCTGCCTCCCTAGCTGGCCACTGGCTGGAGGTTTAAGAAGCGTCCAGGCATCGAAACCTTATTCCAGCAGCTTGCCCCTTTGTATGAAATCGTCATCTTTACATCCGAGACTGGCATGGTAAGGCCCCGGGACAGCGGAGGAATGGTCAGTGTGGCCGGAGAGCGGGAGGGTCAGGGCTCAGCCTGACCCTGTTCTCCCTCCCATCCCACCCCCCAGACTGCATTCCCGCTCATCGACAGCGTGGACCCCCATGGCTTCATCTCCTACCGCCTCTTCCGGGATGCCACAAGATACATGGATGGCCACCATGTTAAGGTGCCATGTGGGGGCCCATGGGTGGTCCTCTGGGACTTGGGGGGGCTGGCACTTCCTGAGGGAATGAGGCCCCAGCTCTGACCCCAGCCTCAACCCTGCTTCTGCCCTAGGTCTGATCCTGCCCCCGGCACAGGCTGGGCTTCTAGGTTCTTCTTCCTTCCCCGGTATCTGGGGATGGGAGTGGGGCGGGGGGATGGTGGGGGGTAGTGTCTCCAAAGGAGACAGTTGGGGGTAACAGAGGGATATGAAGTTTGGAAGCCATCTGCTGTCTCTGTGTCTGGAGCCGAGTGTCTCTGGGACTGTGTGATTGTGGTAGCTTATATGAGACTCTGGGCCTTGTTTGCACTCCCAGGACATTTCGTGTCTGAATCGGGACCCTGCCCGTGTAGTCGTCGTGGACTGCAAGAAGGAAGCTTTCCGCCTGCAGCCCTACAATGGCGTCGCCCTGCGGCCCTGGGACGGCAACTCCGATGACCGGGTCTTGTTGGACCTGTCTGCCTTCCTTAAGAGTGAGGCTGACCCCTGACCTCCTGGCCTCTGACCTTGGAGCCCTTGACTCTCAAGAGGAATGATAGATTTTACCCATGTAAAATTGGGTACTTCGGTGTGGGAGGTTCACGAGCATCTTGTCGTCTTTAGAAGTTTCCGAGAATGTTTGGGGGTTTGGGGTGCTCTGGAATATTTAGGGAATACTTGGGGGAGCCCTTTTAGAGCGTTAAGAAATGTTCCAGGTAGCTCTGACCAGCCCCAGTGTCTGACGTTACCCTTGCGGGCCCTGCTTCCCTGGGGCCTTTCTGCCTGGCCGACCCCTGCCTGCTGTGCCCATAGCCATTGCGCTGAACCGCGTGGAGGATGTCAGGACTGTGCTGGAGCATTACGCCCTGGAGGATGACCCCCTGGAGGCTTTCAAACAGCGGCAGAGCCGGCTAGAGCAGGTGGGTCCCCGGATCTGCAGGGGGATGGGTGGCATCGCATCAGTTCCCGAGGCTCCCAAGAGAGGGGCCCTCGAGCAGCCTGTCTAGCCTGTCTTTGCTCTGGCTGCGAGACCTTGAGCGAGGCCCTTGTCTTCCACACTACCTGTCCTGTAGGGCTCTTGCAATGGGGGAGGGGGTGGTCGATTCCGCAGCCTGCTCTGAGAACAGGAGGCATGAAACGCCAAGCATAGGTCTTGGAGAGGGGTAGTCCATGATGGGTTCCAGCGGATCTGAAGGCCCCGGTTTTGTGTGGACGGGAGGTTTGGGTCAGGTCTGGGGAGAGGGATCCCTGGACACTTGGCCCAAGGGACTGGGCAAGGAGTTCTGGTGGTCTCAGTGTGATCCTGGTAATTTGGAAGTGGGGCTAAGAATAAGGATTGAGTCTGGGAAAGAGATCCTCGGGTCTAGACTGAGGTTGACCAGATTCTGGGGTGGGTTCCTGGGAGCAGGGCTGGAGCTCCTGAGTGCCCAAAGGAGGAGTCCTGGAGATTTGGGCCTGGGATCCCCCAGCATCCAGACAAGGGTCATGCGGCTGAGGGCTGGGCACCGGGGCCCAGGGAGCAGAACAGTGCAGTCTGATGAAGGGCCTGGGGTCTCGCCAGCATCCAGGTTAGGGTAAACAGGGTAGGTTCCCAGGGTTCAGGGGAGGGGCCTCCTGGGATCTGGGGAACGGGATTAGGACAGTACCGGGATTTGAGTCTGGGCTCCTGTGTCTGGGCTGGTGTTCTGGGGGCTTGGGGAAGGGGTCTGGGCTGGGCCCAGGTTTAAGGAAGGCGGCCCCTTGGATGAGGGAGCCTAGGAGGAGAATACCCACCCCGGGCTGACCCTCCTCTGTCCCTCACCCCAGGAAGAACAGCAGCGCCTGGCTGAGCTCTCCAAATCCAGCAAGCAGAACCTCTTCTTCGGCTCTCTCACCAACCGCTTATGGCCTCGCTCCAAACAGCCCTGACCTCTGAGCCTCCTCAGACTCACTGCCTGGGTCCTGGGCCCCAGGCCCCAGTGCTCCCAGACCATGGCTTGGGCAGCCACATCCAATAAAGTCCATCCCAGATGCCACACTCCTGTGTCCGGAGAGTCTCCAGCTGGGGCCATCGGGGTGAGGTCCGGGACTCTTGGGTCATCGTCCCACGGTGGCTGATGGGCTGCCCAGCACGGAGTAGGTCCTTTGGTGGATCAGGATTGGTTTTGAACACTGGCCTGGGAATCCGCAAACCCGGGTCCCTCTGGCCGCGTCTTCCCATGTGCCATGTGACCTCAAAAAGTGCATCTCACTCCGTGGCCCCAGATTCCTCATCTGTGGGAAAGGGAAGAGAGGGCGGCAGGGGGGTTGGAGAGGCAGGTTCCTGCGAGACCGCTGTGTGCACACCCCAAGTGTGGGCTCAGGGAAGGAGGGGGGTGCGGGGGGAGGGGGGCTCTGGCGGAGCAGAGCTCCTCCTGGCCCGAGAGGGCAGCTGCCGCCCCCTCTGTCAGCTGTGGCCCTGTGGGAAGGTGGCCTGGCATTGCTTGATCTGCTTTTCCAATAGAAGCCCGAAGTTGGGATTTTCATACTAAGTCTCTCGTGAAATGTTGGCTCCTAACTGGGACAGACAGACGGTGTGGCGGCACTGTGCGCTGGAACTTTCTGTGATGTTTATTCCATGTCCCGTGTCTGCACTGTCATGGTCGGACGGAGCCATGGAGCACCTGCAGCGTCATGAGGGTAACTGAGGACTGGAGCTTCTGCTCGTATCATTTTAAGTAACCTTCATTTAAGCAGCCACCTGTGGCTCGTGGCCCCTGCAGGGGACGGCACAGTCGCATGCCCTTCCCCAGTCTGGGTTCCCGAGTGGCCACGTTCAAATCCCAGCTTTGCCACTTCCCGCCTTGTGTGGTCTCGGGCAGGTTACTTTGCCTCTCGTGCCTCAGTTTCCCCATCTGTAAAGGTAATAGTACCTAGCTGGTAGGCTAGGCTGGAAGGCTGAGTGAGGCGCTCAGATGGGAGCTGTGGACCCTGGGCCATGCATCTGTGTGCCTCTGCCACCTCAGCTCACAGGTGGGGGTGACGGTAGGACCTGTCTTCCAGCAGTTGTGAGTAACAGGACGGCCCGCACTCAGCAGTGTGTAGATTCCCCTGGGCCTTCTCCCCCAGTCTCCGTACTGGCTCTTCACAGACTGAAATATCCTGGACCGCTTTGACATGGCCCCCACCCCCGGCTGGCCCAGCCTCTCCTCCAGCCAGCACTTAGTGCTAGTACCAGTTAAATATTTTTAAAAGACATCCCCTGGTGTTTGTTACAATAATTAAAATGTAACTGCGTGGGCCAGATCGAATCTCTGGACTCTAAGTTTTGTTTTTGTTTTTTTACTTTTATTTATTTGACAGTGAGAGAGGGAACACAAGCAGGGGGAGTGGGAAAGGGAGAAGCAGGCTTCCTGCTGAGCAGGGAGCCCAATGCGGGACTCGATCCCCGGACCCTGGGATCATGACCTGAGCCAAAGGCAGACGCTTAACGACTGAGCCACCCAGGCGCCCCACTATGTTTTTTTAAAGTCTCACAGAGAAGTGTTAAAATTTGCATACCTGCCCAGCCCCAAGGTGTACTACCTATAACCCAGGCTAGGTCTCAAGGGTCTTGGTTTACTCATTCCTAAGAGATTCATTATAGTACCTCCCTCGTTCATTGACTGACTCTCGCCAATATTTCCTAAGTGCTGATTGCCCAGCCTTGTTCTAGTCACGAGGGTGCATCAGTGAGCAAATTAGATAAAAAGCTCTCCCCTCGTGGAGGAAACAATGGTCAGATATTTCTCGAGGTAATAAATGCATAAAGAAAAATAAGGTATGGTAAGTAGAGTGGTTTGGGGACTTGAGGTGCTGATTTAGATTGGATGAAGCAGTCAAGGAAGGTCTCTTGGGAGGGTGTATCTGACAGATCATAAGGAAATGGGGAAAGCCATGGGGATCTCTGTGTCAGGCACGGTCACCTCAGGGCCTTTGCACTTGCTGTTCCTTCTGTCAGGAATATTTTACCAGGATGCATATCACTTCCTCTTCTTCCCCCCACCTTAGATCTTTGCTCAGATGTCACCTCAGCATGGCCTGCAGGCACTAAGATCAGCTGGTCAGGAAAAGTCCTGAATAGCCAGAGAGACTCCATGAAAATCTCTTAAAAGTATACCTCACACACAGATGTGACAGAATTCACCTGAAACATTATCATGTCTGGCACAAACTTTCAATAAAGCCTGGCTATTTTTATAATCTTTAAAATGTTTGAGATAGACGTGGAATCTGTTACCTTCCCAAGTTATCATCCAGGGCAGGACTTTGCCTTCTCCCACAGCTGGTTCTAAAGACTCTCCAAATTCCATTTGAATGTCTCCCGTGATGGGAAGCTCACTCCTCCACCTACCCCAGTACAGGGCCTAACTTGACTCCCAGTAGTTGGTCCACGAGGTTTGGCTCTCCGCTTTGGGCAACAGAGCCAGTTTGAGTAGGGGGTTGTGGGGGGGGGGCTCAAATGTCAACCTTAGAGTCTTGGAGTTTATTTTTCTTTCTTTTTTTCTTTTTGTTTTTTTAAGTAGGCTCCATGCCCAGCATGGAGCCCAATTCAGGGCTTGAACTCAACCTGAGATCAAGACCTGAGTTGAAATCAAGAGTCGGACGCTTAAGCAACTGAGCCACTGAGGCATCCCTCAGAGTGTATTTTGAAGGCACTGGGGAGCCATGTAGGAGTCTGCAGGAGAGGGACATGGTCAGATTTGTACTTAGACCCCATAGACCAGAGTGGTCACGGCTGGGAGAGAGGAATCGGGGCTATGGGACTCAGAGAAGGTGCGTGGCCATCTTGGTGAGTGTTAGGGAAGTGCCTGCAGGAGGGGGAATCTGCCAAGAAAGGAATTCAATAGAGGAGGGAGTAGAGAAGACACGAGGAGGGAGTAGAGAGGACCCGAGCAGAGGAAAGACCTGTGCGAAGGAGCCTGGGGTGTCCGCCCGTGACCATGACCCTCCCCTGCTCAAAAGACTTTCATGACTCCAGTTCTCAAGATTAAGAGGAAACTTTTTTTTTTTTTATTTTTTGGGGGGGGGCCTGGGTGGCTCCGTCAGTTGAGGGACGGACTCTTGCTTTCAAAAGGCTCAGGTCATGATCCCAGGGTTGTGGGATGGAGCTCAGCATCCAGCTCTGAGCTCACTGGGGAGTCTGCTCTCCCTCTCCCTCTCTCTTCCTCTGCCCCTCCCCGCACTTGCGTGCTCTCCATAATTAATGAATCTTAAAAAAAAAAAAAAGATTGTATTTTTAAGTACTCTACACCCAATGTGGGGCTTGAACTCACAACCCCGAGATCAAGAGTCGCACACTCCGGGGGGCGCCTGGGTGGCTCAGTCGTTGAGCGTCTGCCTTCGGCTCAGGTCATGATCCCAGGGTCCTGGGATCGAGTCCCACATCGGGCTCCCTGCTCTGCGGGAAGCCTGCTTCTCCCTCTCCCACTCCCCCTGCTTGTGTTCCCTCTCTCGCTGTCTTTCTCTCTCTGTTGAAAAATAAATAAAATCTTAAAAAAAAAAAAAAAAAAAAGAGTCGCACGCTCCACCAGCCGAGCCAGTCGGGCACCCCTAAGAGGAAACTCTTTAACTGAACTCTCTCCTTCATGAAGAATTGATGAGCACTTGTGTATGCCCGGTTCTGCTGGGCTATACTTTACTGATCATCCTATCTTCTCTAAAACAAAAATAATTTTGTAAATCGAACCTGTATTTCCCCCTGTAATTATTAGCCTGTAAGTATTCATATGTTTTCTTGCGGGGCGGGGGGGCGGGGAAGGAATTGGCGTCACCTAAGGACTTTACTCAGCACCTGGCACAGAGTGTTTATGACCAAGAGGCTGGAGCATCTGCTCCCACCACTGGGCTTTTCTTGCAGTGGGCCGGGAATACTTAGGGGCTTCTGGAGGGCCTGGGGGTGCCCCCTCGCCCCATTGTGAGGGAGCGGGGGCCCCTTGATCTGTGAAGACGGAATTTCCTGCCCATTTGCTCCTCACACCTTCCGGAGGCCAAACGGGCGGCCCAGCTGCGGCCCAAAGGGGGAGGGGCGCGGCCGTCCGGCAGATGGCGGCATTTACATACAGCTGGAGCCCCCTCGCAGGCGGGGGGCCCCTCACCCCGGCGTCTGGTGCATCCGTGATGCGGGGTTTGGAAGGGTGGCTTTGTCTTCCGGAGGGGAGCACACACACCGCGCATGTACACACACAGGTCCACAAAGAACCCCAGATCTTCATCGTACCCACACATGGCTACACCCATGGACTTCCCAACACCTAATCTCTTTCACACTCGGACGCTCGGTTATTCACAGCTGACACAGACCCTACCACACACACACACACACACACAGCCACCTAGAGGTACCTGCACAGACCACAAAGAGGTTCATGTGACTCCACACAGTGGTTCAGGATCTCACATTTACTCCTATACACGCACAGAGAAGCATCCACAACAGCCGCACAATCCCCCAAAGTCACACAATCATGAAGGCACGTATGCCTATGTTCTCCCATGCAGGTGCACACGCATACACGCACACACACAACCACAGAATCTTACAACCTCGCAATAGTCTTAACCATGTACAACTTTAGGCACACGTGGAGCCACGTAGTCTCAGCTAGGCACACAATCACAAAGTCACGTACAGCCTCCAGCCAGCTCTTGCTCACACCACACGCACGCACAGAATCTTAAAATCATATATAACCTCACACACTGGCTTAACCCCCTAGCCCCACCCCATCCTCACACACAAAGTCGTGCCCAAACCACACACAAGATCGCACGCTCACTACATTGCCAGTGCCCATACCACCATTCACGGTTGCTCCAGCAAGCTCCCCTTCCCCTGCGACCTCCTCCCCTGGGGTCTCCCGGAGCCCGGCGGCTGCCTGAAGGGGCGGAGCCGTCCCCTCAGATATAAGGCTCGGGAGCTAGCCGCTGCGGCTCCCAGCACCCCCCCGAAAGGCCATGGTCAGCCCGCAGATGCCCCAGCTCCTGCCCCGGACGGTGATCCTGGCGCTTATTTTCCTTCCCCAGGTCAGAGCAGGAGTGGAAAGGGAGGAATGGGAAGGGGTGCGATCCCGGGGTCTTGGGGAGGAGCCGCGGGGCGGACGGGACGCCTGGGCCCCGACGCCTCCTCACCCTACGCCCCTTTCCGGCCCCAGGCACGGCCGGCAGGCGTCTTCGAGCTGCAGATCCACTCTTTCAGGCCGGGACCAGGCCCGGGGGCCCCGCGGTCCCCCTGCAGTGCGCAGGGCCCGTGCCGCCTCTTCTTTAGGGTCTGCCTGAAGCCGGGGGTCTCCGAGGAGGCCGCCGACTCTCCGTGCGCCCTGGGCGCGGCGCTGAGTGCGCGCGGACCCGTCTACACCCAGCAGCCCGAAGCGCCCGCGCCTGACCTGCCTCTGCCCGATGGCTTCATGCGCGTGCCCTTCCGGGAAGCCTGGCCGGTGAGAAACCCGTGCTTGGAGGCCTTACCCAAACCTCTATGGCCTTCTGCCCTCCAACTTCCAAGACCCCAACCTTTCCCTCTGGGGACCCCAAATTCCCAGACCAGTAACTATCATCTAGAATCCCACATTCTTAGACCCTGTGGGCTACCCACAGTGGACCCCAAATTTCTGAATCCCACTTCCCCTTTAGGGATCCCAAATGTTCTGACGCCCACCCTGCATGCTTGGGACCCCAAGTTCCCAGAACCTCAAACTCACCTTCTGTAAATCCTAAATTCACAGAACCTTACCTCTGTTCCTTGGGGATCCCTAAACACTGGAATCCTTTTTTTTTTTAAGATTTTATTTATTTGACAGAGAGAGATATAGCAAGAGAGGGAACACAAGCAGGGGGAGTGGGAGAGGGAGAAGCAGGCTTCCCCGCAGAGCACGGAGCCCGATGCGGGGCTCGATCCCAGGACCCCGGGACCATGACCTGAGCCAAAGGCAGACGCTTAACGACTGAGCCACCCAGGTGCCCCTAAACACTGGAATCCTTATCTTTATCTTCAGATCTCCCTGCACTTAGGGACCTTCCCACACCCTGTCTCCCCAATCTCCTCTCACCTTATCCCTACTCAGATCTTCCAGTTGGGGCCCGTATTCATGATTTTTACCTCCAAAATCCTATCTCGTATCCCACAACCCCAAAAGCAGACAGGTGAACAGACCTGTACTTGAATTCTAGACCCCTGTCCTTTTGGGCAAAGTGGCTTTCCCTGTTCCAGCCTCAGTTTCCCCATCTGTAAAATGGGATCATCATGGTACCTCACAAGGGTCCATCTTGAGGGATTCAACCAGGTATCTCCAGTCTAGTGTTTACCCATAGGAGGTGCTCAATAAAGGAAGCCCAAACTGTCATTCCTTCCCTGGGCCAGCCCCTCTGGGAATTGTCCCTTGTCTGCCTGGTCCCTGAATGACCCCCCCCCCCAAGTCTGGCCTTCACCGAGTACCCACCCTGACCACTGTCTTCCATTCTTTCCTCTCCTTCCTCCACCCAACCAGGGCACCTTCTCTCTCATCATCGAAACCTGGAGAGAGGAGTTAGAACAGATTGGAGGTGAGTGTCTTCAGTCATCAGACTAAAGTGCAGAGTGTGGGGGCTCCAGGGAGTTGGGGCCCCAGGTAAGATCCAGGATAGTGACATGGGGCTGTCTATAGGGTGGAGCATTCACGCCTGCGGTGTCCTCACAGCTCCTGGAGTGCGGTGCTGGGTGTTGGTAGTCCCAGGGCTCTTGGCAGGTCGGTGTAGGACTGTCCTGGGACTGGATGTAGGAGTCTGTGGCCTGATGCCAGGGAAAGTACACTCTTACTACCTTGGAATCGAAGCCACCAGAGCAGGAGGATATAGCAGGTCCCAGTCCTGTACTATCACCATCGGAGTTTGATAAGCCGGGGTACAGAATGAGTTACTTCTGGTTCTTCTATTCAAAGCTCTGTCATGGTGTCCACATAGGGGTCCCAGAAGCCCTACGGGACGTCGCATGTTGACCAGAGTGAATATTGAGCAAAGGTTTCAGGGAGGGAGATGGGGTGATTTTATTCTTCTTTTTTAAAAAAGATTTTATTTATTCATTTGAGACACAGAGAGAGAGCATGAGCAGAGGGAGAGGCAGAGGGAGAGGGAGAAGCAGGCTCCCCACTGAGCAGGGAGCCCGATGTGGGGCTTGATCCCAGGACCCTGGGATCACGACCTGAACTGAAGGCAGACACTTAACCATCTGAGCCACCCAGGGGTGCCCGGGGTGATTTTATTCTTAATTTGAGGGGATTTTGGAGCCATGTAAGGCCCACAGTGTGTGTGTGTGTGGGGGGGTTCTGTCACCATTTAGATATAGAAAACTCCTGTGGCACAATGTGGGGGTGTGACAGCTTTGCTGGGGAGAAAATGCCACTCTCTCTGTATCCCGAGGCTTCAGGCAATGAGGGTAATTTATGGTCTAGTAATTGGGGTCTCTGTCACCATTTTGAAATAGGAAGATCCTGAGGCACAGTTTCGGGGTGTCATGACCTCACTTCAAAAAGCCTGAGTTGCGCCTTGGCCATATAGCGATATCAAATGGCACAGGGTGTTAGAGGTCTCATTACTGCTTTAATATACAAAGATTCTGGGGCAAGATCGGGGGGTATTCCGGCTTCTGTGGGAGGACTGTTATCATCGCGATGGTAATAGGGTACTAATGGGATGGCGACATCATTATGGGAGTTCACAGCCTTGCTAACTGCCATTCTCAGGGCTCAAAAAGGGGTGTTTTGGCCTCGCTAAGAGCGGCAGGGAGAGTGCAAGCTCCATCTGTATCGCCAGAGTCCAGTCGCGGTCCGGCCCGGCCCGGCCCACCCCAGCGCCGCTCCCTTGTCCCCGCAGGACCCGCCTGGAGCCTGCTGGCGCGCGTGGCCGGTCGGCGCCGCCTGGCTGCCGGGGGCCCGTGGGCCCGGGATGTGCAGCGCGCAGGCGCCTGGGAGCTGCGCTTCTCCTACCGCGCGCGCTGCGAGCCGCCCGCCGTCGGGGCCGCATGCGCGCGCTTCTGCCGCTCGCGCAGCGCCCCCTCGCGGTGCGGCTCGGGACTGCGCCCCTGCGCGCCGGTCGAGGACGAGTGCGAGGCCACGCGTGAGTCCTGCGTTCCACCCCACCCCATCCCCGGCCCTTCCTTACTTAGCTGCACTTACGGCCCCCAGGCCCCTTTCACAACCCGGTTACCCTCCTCAGGGAACTGGGGACCCGAGAGCTCTGCCTGGGTGCCGCAGACACCCCTCTCCAGGAAACGACGGAATGCTGCTGACCGCTGGCCAAGTACCCCAGGCCCCCCTCTAGCCCCACTCACGGTCCTCAGCCCCCTCCCACGATCCAGCTACCACCCTCGGGGAAACTGAGGACCCTGAGCTTCCCTCCAGACTTCTGGGCACTCCAGCCCCCTTCCCTTTCTCTTCCCTAATAGGAACCCCACACCAATATCCCATGCTGGTACTACCCACCCCCCCCTTCGTCCTCTAACGCATGCGCACACCCCTTTCCAAATGCTAGGACCCTCTAACTCTTCTAATGCTGGGGCCCTTCCTACCCCCACCCAGGAGCTTTGGAAACTCCTCGCAGTTTCCCTCAACCCCCTCACCAAGGGATACTTTATCCTCCCTTCCTGCAATTGCAGGCCAGATCTAAAGCTTGGATCCCCGACCTCCGTTATGGGGACCCTCAGACTCCTCCCCAAACTTCTGAATCCCACTGAAGCCCCTACGACTCCCGGGCTTATCCAGATTCTCCCAGGGCTGCCCTAATTCAAGACCCCCCTATTTCCCCTGAAAGACCAGGGGCCCCTCCCTAAGCCCCAATCCCCTTCTCTCATTCTGCTCTTTCCAAGCTCAGACCCTGCAGGCCCCACTCCAGTCTCCTTCTAAGAGCACAGAGTCTGGAGCTCAATGGCCTAGGTTCACATCCTCCATCTGCCACTTCCTATGTGCCTCTCTGGGCCTCAGTTTCCCTGTCTGGAAACTGGGGGTCACAATACCCTCTAGCCCAGAGGGCTGTCTGTCACAAAGATGAAACAAGGTGGCGCTCAGAAACTTCTGTTTCCTATCCTCCTGACCCTGCCCTCGTCAACGTTACTCTCCCTCTGCCTCTCCTTCCCCCATAGCGGCGTGTCGAGCGGGCTGCAGTCCCGACCACGGCTTCTGTGAGCAGCCCAATGAATGTCGATGCCTGGAGGGCTGGACTGGGCCCCTCTGCACCATCCCTGTCTCCAGCAGCTGCCTCACTCCCAGGGGCCCATCGGCTGCCACCCCTGGATGCCTTGTACCCAGGCCTGGGCCCTGTGACGGGAACCCGTGTGCCAACGGGGGCAGCTGTAACGTTAGTATCAGCCCCTCCTACCTCATCCTGGGGAGGGCTTCCTGGAGGTGCCCAGTCTTCATCTGGGGCCTTGAAGGATTGGGGAATGAATGGGGTTGGGAAGAGCCCGTAGTAACCAGGTGAGCGGCCTGGGGTCAGCAAAAGTGTGGCGGTGGGAATGAGCCTGGTGTATGTACTGGGATAAAGTGGAGCCCAGCGTGGGCCACCTGGACACTGCCACCAAGGGACAGTGAGAAACAGGGTCAGGTTAGGGGGAGGGCCTGAGAAGGGGAGATCCAGAGAAGGCTTCAAGGAGGAGGTGGGCTTAGGGCTAGGACCCGGAGGTAGGATTCGGCTATGCAGACGGAAAAGCGGGGAGGGCAGACCCAGCTGGCAGCATTTGTAGGTAAAGGTGAAGAGGTGGGAATGGGGTCGCTCTGGGCCTCCAGAGCTTCCCCTCTGCGGGGTTGGCTGGGCAGAGCCAGAAACGTGGAGTGCGGCGAGGGCTTGTTTCAGGGGACTCCCTAGGTACGGCCCCTGAAGACTGGGAGGTAGGACTGGACAAGGTGCAGCCCTCCATGGTCAAGATGGGAGGGGGGAAGGATTTTGCTCCCAGGAGACCCCGTTCTGAAGTCCTCTTGCGGCTGCCCAGGAGACCCCGGGATCCTTCGAATGCGCCTGTCCCCGCGGGTTCTATGGACTGCGGTGCGAGGTGAGCGGGGTGACATGTGCGGATGGACCCTGCTTCAATGGCGGCTTATGTGTGGGAGGCGCGGACCCTGACTCTGCCTACATCTGCCACTGCCCGCCCGGGTTCCAAGGCTCCAACTGTGAGAAGAGAGTGGACCGGTGCAGCCTGAAGCCATGCCGGAACGGTGAGGTGGGGAGGCCAGGCGGTGAGGGACGGGGGAGGGGGGTCTCTGTGTGGTCAGTGGCAAAAGCGGGGCTTGGCTCAGACAGCCCTGGGTGGGAATCCTGGCTGAGCTTTCTCTACCCTCTGGCCCAGGGAGGTGACCCTCCCCCTCTGCCCAGCCTGTTTTTTCTTTTTTTCAGATTTTATTTATTTATTTATTTATTTGAGAGAGAGAGAACACAAGCGGGGGCGGTGGAGAGGCAGAGAGAGAGGGAGAAGCCCTGTCCTCATAGAGCTGATGGAGCAGACAGACAATAAACAAGATAAATAAGTAAATTATAGGGGAAGTTAGATGGTGATAAAAACTAGAAGAAAAGAGACACCTGGGTGGCTCAGTTGGTTGAGCGGAGGACTCTTGGCTTTGGCTCAGATCATGATCTCAGGGTCATGAGATCAAGCCCTGCGTCAAGCCCGTTTGCTTGTCCCTCTCCCTCTGCTCCTCCCCCTGCTCACATGCCCTCTCTCAAATAAATAAATAAACAAAATCTTAAAAAAAAAAAATTAAGAAGAAAAATAAAGCCAGAGGGGGATGTGGAGTGTGTATGGAGTGGAGGGTTGACATTTTAGCCAAAGTGGTTAGCGAAAACCTTGCTGAAGGGTAGTGAAGGAGGGAGCCATATGGGGATCCATGGGGAAGAGTTATGTTTCAGGGAACAGGAATAGCAAGTACAAAGACCCTGAGGTCAGAATGTGCCTGGCTTGTTGAGGATCACAGGGAAGCAGGTGTGGATGGAGCAGAGTGAGAGAGTGAATGCAGGGAGAGTGGTGAGAGATGAGGTCAGGGAGGTGAGCCAGACAGATCGAGGGGGCCTTCATGGACCATGAGGAGGATTTTGGTTTTACCATGAGGGAGATGGAGCCACAGGAGTGTCCCTAGCAGTGGAGAGATCTGATCTGATATAGGTGTTACAAGGTTAAATGAGATCATTAATGTAAAGGGCTCAGCACACTTTTTTTTTTTTTTCAAGATTTCATTTATTTATTTGAGAGAGAGAGAGCAAGCGCGAGTAGGGGGTAGAGGGAGAGGGAGAAGCAGGCTCCCCACTGAGCAGGGAGCCTGATGCGGGGCTTGATCCCAGGACTCTGGGATCAGGACCTGAGCTGAAAGCAGACCCTTAACCTACTGAGCCACCCAGGCGCCCATGAGCATTCTTATAGTACTAATTCTCTCCAAAACACTGAGTGTTCACTCTGGGCTGAGTGGAACTAGGGACACAGCAGTGACTAAGACAGCTCTGGGCCCCATCCTCATGGGGGTACCAGCCCAGGCGGGAAGACACACTTGTCCTCGGAGCCCAGAGTTGTCAGGGCTGTGATGGGGGAGCGCAGGGTTGAAGGCTTCCTGGAGGAGGGGACATCTGAGCAGAGACCTGAAGGCTGAGCTCGGGGAGAGACAAGGTGAAAAGAATGGGAGGAAAGGAGGAAGGGAAAAGGGAAGGGGCATCCCAGGCAGAAGGCATGGGCAAAGGCCAGCTGGTTCAAACATGTTCTGGGACTACTAACTATTTGAGTATGGTTGAAGCCGAGAGAAGAAGGAGAAACAGAGCGCCAAAGAGGTGAAGCTGACTCAAACCAAGACTTCACTGGAGAGGAAAAGAAGCAGGCCTGCTTTCCAGGCCAACTCCCAGAGGCTGGCCCTAGAGTTAGATGGAGACAGCGGGGACTCAGGAAAGGGCGGGCAGGACTGCACAGCGGAGGAGCGGACGCGCGCACAGCTCAAGGACTCCCGTCCGGGCCGCGCCCCTGACGCCCCTGACGCCCCTTCCCCACAGGCGGGCTCTGCCTGGACCTGGGCCACGCCCTGCGCTGCCGCTGCCGCGCCGGCTTCGCGGGGCCGCGCTGCGAGCACGACCTGGATGACTGCGCCGGCCGCGCCTGCGCCAACGGCGGCACGTGCCTGGAGGGCGGCGGCGCGCGCCGCTGCTCCTGCGCGCTGGGCTTCGGCGGCCGCGACTGCCGCGAGCGCGCCGACCCGTGCGCCGCGCGCCCCTGCGCCCACGGCGGCCGCTGCTACGCCCACTTCTCCGGCCTCGTCTGCGCCTGCGCGCCCGGCTACATGGGCGCGCGCTGCGAGTTCCGGGTTCACCCCGACGGCGCGGACGAAGGCGCAGGTGCGTTGCCCGCGGCGCTGCCGGGCCTGAGGCAGGGGGACCCGCAGCGCTTCCTTTTGCCTCCGGCTTTGGGACTGCTGGTGGCCGCCGGCTTGGCCGGCGTTGCGCTCTTGCTGGTCCACGTGCGGCGCCGTGGCCCTGGCCAGGATACTGGGTCTCGCCTGCTGGCGGGGACCCCGGAGCCATCGGTGCACGCGCTCCCAGATGCACTCAACAACAGGAGAGCGCAGGAGGGTTCGGAGGATGGGCTGAGGTAAGGGGCCGCGCTCTCTCTCGCCTTGTCTATCCTGGCAGCTTTCGTCCATCTCCATAGTGCAATTGGCCTGATTCCTTGATAGACCTCGATTGGTCCCTTCCTCTTACCTGCTCCCAGCCTTTTCTGATTGGGTCGTTCCGCAGTTCCGCTAGTTGGCTTTGGGTTGTCTCCATGGTGGGTGGGGAAAACAAGATCGGAGAATTGGAAGGGTCTGGATCTTCTTTTCCTCCCGCAGCCAGCCAGCGGATTGGAATCACCGCGAAGATGGAGACTCTCGTGCGATTTACGTCATATCTGCTCCTTCCATCTATGCCCGGGAGGTAGCTACCCCCCTGTACCCGCTCTGCACACACTGGGCACGCTGGGCGGAGGCAGCCCCTGCATTTCCTGTAGCCCTCTTTTACTCTATCTGTAAAACGAGGAAGGTAGGGTCTCTGGGAGGTCCTTAAGCCAACTTTCACTTGTGGCTTAATTTAGTTCTGTCTTGTAGCCCTCTTGCTGTCGTTTGGAGCTATGTGCCATCTTCTCTTTGGAAGATCATATGACCTTCAAGAGGTCACGATGGGGAGCCCCAGCCAGAGCTTCACTGTTTCCCACTCACTGGGGAGAGGGAGAGGAGGCCGAGGGGCAGCCCTTTCTAATGCCTCCTACTCATTTCATTTCTAGGCCTGACCTGCCCCTTTTCCATCAGCGCCTGGAGACAGAACCTGGATATTTTTGTATTTACTTGGTGGTGTCCAATCTCTGCCTCAGACACTTTGGAGCTGGAGGGGGTGGCTGCAAGGATTTTACCTTTGGGAGTTGTACATAATGGTTATTTAAATCCTATCCCCCCTCCCGCCATCTCTCCAGAGACCTCTATAAAAAGGCTCTTATTGTGATCAGCTTTGACTCATTGGGCTAAGTGCTTTGTACTTAGTGTTGGGACTGAGGGGAGAGTTATTGTCTCCTGAGAAGAATAATAGGACTCTGCTGGAGGGATCAGAAACAACTCAAAGTGGCTTAAATAAGAAGAATTTATTAGTTCATAAAAATGAAACATCTTGTGGTAGGTGTAGCTTCAGCAGGGCTGGATTCGGGGACCAGGTGCCTTCAGTATGTTTTCATCCAGTTGTGTCTGGGAATGACTTCATTTGTAAGCGGGGCTTTCATTGGCTCCAGCTTGTCACATGGCCTTGCCTGGAGGCGGGGCCAGGCTGAATGGCTTATTCTGATTGGCCAGTCTTGGCTATTTGTCTAGTGTGTGGCGGGAAGTAAGGTCAGTCAGCCTGTCCAAATTAAGTGGAGTGCGCGGGTAAAGCAGCGTCCCTCCCTCTACCCCAAATCTGGGTTTGTTACTAGACATGAGTATCGTAGCGGGCCGGCAAACCAACTGTTACAGAACAAAAACTCAATAAATTTGAAGAGTTAATTGGCTTTATTAAGCGATTCATGAATTGGGCAGCGTCCTGTCTGGGGAGTAGAGGGGAGCGGGAAGGTTTTTATGGGAAGGAGGGTGGGGCCACGGTCACCGCCCACTAGGGGAAGCGCAGGGAATCTTTTTTTTTTTAATATTTTATTTATTTATTTGAGAGACACAGCGAGAGAGGGAACACAAGCAGGGGGAGTGGGAGAGGGAGAAGCAGGCTCCCCGCTGAGCAGGGAGCCCGATGCGGGGCTCGATCCCAGGATCTTGGGATCATAACTTGAGCCTAAGACAGATGCCTAACCGAATGAGCCACCCAGGCATCCCAGGCTAGGGAGCCTTACTGGGAACTTACCTCATCTTCCTTTTGGGGGTGGAGAGGGTCCATGTTACAGATTACCTTATTGGTGCTGACCAGAGAATTCCTGACTGGCCTGTTAAGTCTTACATTTTCAGGTGAAGTTGAAACTGCAATTAGGTTAGGTATTAAGCCCCAGTTTGGTGACTTAGCCTAAGTGACGCCATTTTGAGCCTGTGCTTTTTTTTTAAATCTTTTTTTTTTAAGATTTTATTTATTTGACAGAGAGAGACACAGCGAGAGAGGGAACGCAAGCAGGCGGAGGGGGAGAGGGAGAAGCAGGCTCCCCGCTGAGCAAGGAGCCCGATGTGGGGCTCTATCCCAGGACCCTGGGATCATGACCTGAGCCAAAGGCAGCCGCTTAACGACTGAGCCACCCAGGCGCCCTCTGCTTTTTTTTTTTAAGATTTTTTTTAAAAGATTTTATTTTTAAGTAATCTCTACCCAACATGGGGCTTGAACTCACAACCCCAAGATCAAGAGTCGCCTGCTCCACCTACTGAGCCAGCCAGGCGCCCACAAGCTGTGCTTTCTTTTTAACACAACAGAACCAGTCAATGAGAGTGGAAAGGATCCATTTTACAGAAGAGAAAGCTGAGGTTCAGAGAGTTTGAAGTAACTGCTGCAAAGACAGCGAGCGAGTGTGGGGTTTGGGATGCAGTCGTCCTGCACGATGCCTTCATGCTAAAGAGCTTGTCGGATTTTCGTGGACCTGTGTTGTGCTTCCTTGTTTCTAAAAACCAAAATGCAGCTGTGTTGGCCCCCTGCAACACCCTGATGTGTTTCAGGTATCACACAAAATAAAACATCTTCTAAGGAGTCGTTTACTATAACTTGCAAAGTGAAAAAATTCACATTCCCTTAATTTGGATGGTTTCGTGTCTAGGACTTTACACTTACACTTTGACTTGTGCACGAAGGTGTCTGTAGTTCAGTGGTTGTTGGTGATAGCCAAAGGCTGTAAACAATCTAAATGATGAGAGGGGACTGGTTACCTTAATTAGGGGCCATTTATAAATAAGATATCACACAAGTGTTAAAATGACGAGATATAGAGATATAGATGTGCTCGTATGAAGTTTTTTTTTTTTTTTAAGATTTTATTTATTTATTTGACAGAGAGAGAGCATAAGTTGGCAGGGAGGCAGGCAGAGGGAGAGGGAGAAGCAGGCTCCCTGCTGAGCAGGGAGCCGATGTGGGTCTCGATCCCAGGACCCTGGGATCATGACCTGAGCCGAAAGCAGCCGCTTAACCAACGGAGCCACCCAGGCGCCCCTCGTATGAAATTTCTTTGATATATTTTGTCCAAGGGGGAAAAATACAAGGTACAAAAGAACGAACAGGGTGCTACGGTTTGTGTTTTAAAAATGGCCTGTATAGAGTTCCACTTCTGGCATGACCAAATGAGGAGCTTGGCGGACCTGCCTGCCCGCAAACTGGTGCAAATTATAAAAACAAAATGACAAGGGCGCCTGGGCGGCTCAGTCGTTAAGCATCTGCCTTCGGCTCAGGTCATGATCCCAGGGTCCTGGGATCGAGCCCCGCATCGGGCTCCCTGCTCAGCGGGGAGCCTGCTTCTCCCTCTCCCTCTTCCACTCCCCCTGCTTGTGTTCCCTCTCTCGCTGTGTCTCTCTCTGTCAAATAAATAAAATATTAAAAAAAAAAAAACAACCGGGCGCCTGGGTGGCTCAGTTGGTTAAGCGACTGCCTTCGGCTCAGGTCATGATCCTGGAGTCCCAGGATCGAGTCCCGCATCGGGCTCCCTGCTCAGCAGGGAGTCTGCTTCTCCCTCTGACCCTCCCCCCTCTCATGTGCTCTCTCTCGCTCTCTCTCTCTCTCTCAAATAAATAAATAAATAAATCTAAAAAAAAAAAAAAAAAAAAACAACCAAAAAAACAGAATGGCAGCCCAACCATTTGAAGCTTCTGGGGATGATCCGGAGGGCATGTAGCAAATTAATAAACAAAATCTAAAACTTTGGTGAGAACAGGGAGAACCAGTGATGGGTGAACCGAGACCCTTCCCCTAGCCCCTCCATTTCTGACTGGGCTCCCTCCCTGCCCCCAACTCCCAGTTGGAGGGCAATCCTCTGGGGAGGGGCAGAATGTCAGCCTTTCTCATCCTGCTCCCAGCTACCTCTTGCTGAGGCCAAGTTCTGGGGGAGCACAGCCGAGAGGGGGGTCTCCCTTCCTCAGCCCAGCCCATACTTGTGGAGCTCTGTGTTAGATGTGCTGCCCATACTTGTGGAGTGCTTGAGAATACTGGGGCCCCGGTTGCCCTTCCCTGGCTCCTGGGGCAGGAGTTTCACATCAAGAGGACAAGCTAGAAGATGGGGGGCCTGCCGCCTCACCCCACTGAGGACTCAGCTCCGAAAGTGGGGTCCCTCTGAGTGAAGCCGACCATTGTCCCCACCCTGGTATCAGAGCCATGGCTCAGGGATTTTGTCTGTGGGAGAAGCAGGCTGCAGAGCAGAGAGCTCCAAATATTTCCTCAAAGGAACTGACTCTTTTTGGGACCGAGTGAGAAGTTCAAGGCTAACCGTGCCTCAGAGACCGCGGAGGTCGTGGTGTACATAAGGCAGATGGAAGGAGATTGACAGACTCTGGCTAGTTTGCCGGAGAGCCAGGGAAAGAGACAGCTGGTGAGAACCCTCCTTGGGTCAGAACTAATCTCAAACTGATTTGGGGGACTTGGGGAGTAACCCTTCCAAGAATCCCTAATTGGATTGGATCAGTCTCTGAAAAAGTTTATGCCCTCTGAAGTGTTGAAAACAACAAGAACAGTAGAGCAAGCAGCTGACGATGGGTGGAGCCCCCCTGCCCAGCATGGTCAGGGAAAGACCCGGAGAACCTGCCCAAACCCACCAGCCTAGGATGACTGGGCATATCTAAGGCTCTGCACGCTCCCTTCCCTGGCTCTGCACTTGCTGGAGGAAGCAGAGGGACAGACTGAACAAATCATCCGACCAGTCACTAAACAGACATAAACCCCAGGGCGGGCACCAGCACCGGGAGTTGCCACAGTGCGCCACCTGAAATGTCCAGTTGCCAACAAAAAAATATGATATAGGTGAAGAAACGAAAATAAGACCTGTATACTGGAGGGGGTGGGAGGAGACAGAAACTGCCGGGGAGAGGGACCAGAGACGAAGCTTGGGAGGAACAGACAAAGCCTTCAAAGTAGGCTTCGCAGGGGCGCCTGGGTGGCTCAGTCGGTTGAGCATCCAACTCTTGATCTCCGGGTGGTGAGTTCAAGTCCTGCGCTGGGCTCCACACTGGGCGTGGAGCCTTTAAAACAAAACAAAACAAAAACCAAAGTAGCCATTGCAAACAGGTTTGGAGAGGGGCAGGCAACTGGTGAGTAAAGAAGTGCAGGGAATAACAAACAACGTTGCACCAAGTAGAGAACAATAGAGGGGCGGATGTTATTTTAAAAAGAATCTGATGGAAATTCTGGAGTTGAAACATACAGTATCTACAATGAAAAATTCTCTGGAGGGGCTCAATAGTAGATTTGAACTGTCAGAAGAAAGCATTCTCAAGCTTGAAGATAGGTTGAAAGAGATCCTGCCATCCCAACTAGAGAGGGAAAGAGACAGAAAATGAACAGAGCCTTGGAGAAGTGTTTTATTTATTTTTTTAAAGATTTTATTTATTGGGGCGCCTGGGTGGCTCAGTCGTTAAGCGTCTGCCTTCGGCTCAGGTCATGAACCCAGGGTGGTCCTGGGATCGAGCCCCACATCGGGCTCCCTGCTCTGCGGGAAGCCTGCTTCTCCCTCTCCCCCTCCTCCTGCTTGTGTTCCCTCTCTCGCTGTGTCTCTCTCTGTCAAATAAATAAAATCTTTAAAAAAATAAAGATTTTATTTATTTATTAGAGAGAGAGAGCGTGCAGAGGGAGAATGAGAGGGAGAAGCAGACTGAAGCCCAGAGAGGGGTAGAAACTTGCTTAGCATCACACAGAAAATTCAGTGTCTCTCATGATCTTCATAGCTTTTGAGACGCAGGCCCAAGGTTTAACACAAGAAGGGCTCAGTGCTTGCAAAGCACAGTAGGTCATAACTTTCTTCCCCCCCCTTTTTTAGGATTGATTTATTGGACAGAGAGTGAGAGAAAGTGCACATGAGTGGGTGGGTGGGGGAGGCGCAGAGGGAGAGGGAGAATCCTAAGGAGACTCCCCACCAAGGAGCCCGATCTGGGGCTCCATCCCAGGACACCAAGGTCATGACCCAAGCCGAAATCAAGAGTTGGCCACTCAACCGACTGAACCACCCAGATGCTCCTAACTCTCCTCCTTTTAAAACCCTCCCATGGGGCCCCTGGGCATCGCAGTCAGTTAAGCGTCACCCTTCGGCTCAGGTCATGATCTCAGGATCCTGGAATGGAGCCCCATATTATGCTCCCCATTCAGCAGGGAGTCTGCTTCTCCCTCTCCCTCTGCCCCTCCCCCAGCTCATGCTCTAAGAAATCTTAAAAAAAAATAAAACCCTTTCATGATTCAAAATAAGGTCTGTACCTGACCTAATGGTATTGGACCAATGTCACAGTCCTGGTTTTGACAATGTACTGTGGTTACCTCTTAAGTTCCCATTGGGGAAAGCTGGGTGGAAATGATACAGGATGCTCTGTACTATTTTTCTAATTTCTTGTGAGTGTTACACTGTTTCAAAATAAGACAAATATTTAGGAAGCACCTCCTGTGAACCTCCGGTGAACATGCCAGGCCTCCTTTTAGGAGCTGTGGATTCAGCAGTGAACAAGACAGGAGTGGTTAAGTGCCAGGACGCCCAAGCCTGACAGTTTCCATTTGAATCCCAGCTGTGGGGCGCCTGCGTGGCTCAGTTGTTAAGCATCTGCCTTCAGCTCAGGTCATGATCCCAGGGTCCTGGGATCGAGCCACATGTTGGGCTCCTTGCTCAGCGGAAGCCCGAGTCTCTCTCTCTCTCCTGCCTGCCGCTCCCCCTGCTTGTGCTCTCTGTCAAATAAATGAAATCCTTTTTTTAAAAAACGGATTTAGTTTTTTTTAAGATTTTTATTTTTATTTATTTTTAAAGATTTTATTTATTTATTTGACAGAGAGAGAGCGAGAGAGGGAACACAAGCAGGGGGAGTGGGAGAGGGAGAAGCAGACTCCCCTCTGAGCAGGAAGCCCGATGCGGGACTCGATCCCAGGACCCTGGGATCATGACCTGAGCCGAAGGCAGATGCTTTTTTTTTTTTTTTTTTTTTTAAAGATTTTTATTTATTTATTTGACAGAGAGAGAGACAGCTAGGGAGGTAACACAAGCAGGGGGAGTGGGAGAGGGAGAAGCAGGCTTCCCGCCGAGCAGGGAGCCCGATGCGGGGCTCGATCCCAGGACCCCGGGATCATGACCTGAGCTGAAGGCAGACGCTCAACGACTGAGCCACCTGGGCGCCCCTCAAATAAATAAAATCTTAAACAAAATGAGTCCTGGCTGTGTCACTTACGAGCTGTGGTTACATGGGTAGCACTTAGCACTGTATAATTGTAAACTTGGTAATTTTTGCTATTATGTTTCTTTTTCTCCAGATCGCCCAGTTACCCCCTTCAGAGAGCCCTCTCTGCCGCAGGCTGGTTCTAGCACCTTTGGGGATCCTGCAGATTCCTGGGCCTCCTTCATCTTGCAGACCCCTCTGCTGGTGCCTCCCCTACTCCAGGCCCGGCCACACTGGGCCGTTGTCGTTTGGTGATGGGTAAGTTTCCTCCATTGGACAGGGAACCTGATCGCTGGACCAGGGCTTTCCTCCTTTTTTTTTTTTTAAGATTTTATTTATTTATTTCACAGAGAGCGAGAGAGGGAACACAAGCAGGGGGAGCGGGAGAGGGACAAGCAGGCTTCCTGCGGAGCAGGGAGCCCGATGCGGGGCTCAATCGCAGGACCCTGGGACCATGACCTGAGCCAAAGGCAGATGCTTAACGACTGAGCCACCCAGGTGCCCCTGGACCAGGGCTTTCCTGATTAGGGCTCTGACGTCAGAGTCACTCAGCCCAGGAATGTGCGCACGGCAGGTACTCAAGAAATATACCGAACGGATGAATGTTTAGCGACAGTGAGGAGAACACTGGAGCAATCTCTGTGTTCCTTACCCTGGAGGTGGGGTTTAGGGATGGGAATTTTTAGGTGAGATCTAGAGGTCCCTCCCGCCTGGTGCCTGGCCCGGAGCTATAGAACCTGCGCACCGGGTGGAACACGATGTCACAGTGCCCCCTTGTGGTCGTCTCCCATTTTAGAACCCTGGTGTGGGTGAGGCTCTCCCCGCTCAAGGAAGGAGCACCAGGCAGGATCCCACTCCCCCTCACCCCACCCCCGTTACCCCAGGGGGCCCCCTGCGCCCACCATGAACAACCAGGCGAGGGCCCCAACCCCTTCTCCGGCCCGGATGTCGACCTCGGTCCGGGCTTCGACCCCAGTCAGGACCTCGACTTCAGCCCGGACCCGGAAAGCTGTCCAGATCCTGAGCCCCACCCGGACCCCGACTCCCGTCCCCACCCGGGCCTGGACCCCGACTCCTGTCCAGGCCCCGGTCTCGGCCTGGACCCCGACTCCCGTCCGGACCCCGGCCTCGGCCTGGACCCCCACTCCTGTCCAGACCCCGGCCTGGACCCCCACTCCCGTCCGGACCCCGGCCTCGGCCTGGACCCCCACTCCCATCCAGACCCTGGCCTCGGCCTGGACCCCGACTCCCGTCCAGACCCCGGCCTCTGCCTGGACCCCCACTCCCGTCCAGACCCTGGCACGAACCCTGGCTCCCGTCCCAACCCTGGCCCGGACCCCGACTCGCATCCAGACCCTGACCTCCGCCCGGACCCCGACTCCTGCCCAGACCCGGGCCTCAGCTCGGACCCCCACTCCCGTCCAGACCCCAGCCTGGACCCCCACTCCCGTCCGGACCCCGGCCCGAGCCCTGGCTCCCGTCCCGACCCTGGCCCGGACCCCGAATCCTAGCCAGACCCTGGCCCGGATCCCGAATCCAGTGCAGATGCTGACCCCGGCCCGAACCCCAACTCGCATTCCGACCCCGGCCTCCGCCCGGACCCCCACTCCCATCCAGACCCTGGCCTCGGCCTGGGCCCCCACTCCCGTCCAGACCCCAACCCCGGTCTGGACCCGGACTCCCGTCCGGACTCTGACCCGGATCCGGACCCCGACTCCTGCACGGATGCTGACCCGGGTCCAGACCCCTATTCCGGCCCGGATGCCTACTCCAATCTGGACCGCGCCTCTGGCCCCGGCCCCGGCCCCAACTCCAGTTCCATCCCGGGTCGGGATCGAGATCACAGCCGCGGTCCCTGCCTCGGAATCCTTCCCTGCCTCACTCCTGCCGTTGGATCCGCACCCAGAACCCGCTTCAGAGGAGCCCGCTTTATCGCCCGACAAGGATCTTTCGCCCAAGCCCAGTGTGAAGCACCTCCCATCCGTCGCCAGTGGATTCGGGTCCAAGCAAGAGGCCATTCTTGTCCACACTCCATCGGCCACTGATTTCCTGGGGCTCACCCTTGGCTCTACCTCGAGGGCAGACTCCTCGGCCACGAAGTTGACAGATTCCACTCCTGAGTTTGTTCCGGTGCCCATCCTGGGTCCTGACCCGTTCGCCCCCACCTTACCCGAGTCCACCAACACTTTCGCTCCCACCATTGAGAGCTTCCCGATGGACAGCAAGATCGTGATTCGAGTGATCTACTGGTGAGGGGTGCCCTCGCCCACACCTGCCTCCCCCACCAGAGGCTGGAGGGGGTGGGGCGCTGGGGCTTTGGGGATTTGCTGGGGTGGGGGGGGAGTCAAGATTCCCAGGTGGAAACGCCTCCACCTGTCACTCTCTCTGCGGCTAGAGATCTGTGGCTTCACATCCCTGCTCCGAGCCTCACCCATTCACCCTCACTCCTTTATTTGGAGTCTGCTGCCTGCCATGGGCCGGGCCTATGCAGGGATGGAGCGCTCACCCGAGCCCCCAGCTTCTCTCTCCAGGCCGAACTGGGCATTGCAGACGCAAAGCCAGACTCGGGGCGGGGGAATTTCAGACTGGACAGTCAGGGATGGCCTCTCTGGGCGGCCTCTAAGTGAAGATCGGGGAATTTCAGACTGGACAGTCAGGGATGGCCTCTCTGGGCGGCCTCTAAGTGAAGATCGGGGCCTCGGGGGAGAGTGGAGGAGGAGATGGGGCGGGATCTGGGTAGCAAGGGGGAGGAGGAGCCCAGGTGCAAAGGCCCAAGGAAGTTGGCTTCAGTTCTCATTGGCCCCAGAGCTGAGTCTCTGTGTCAGCGGCCCCAGTAACAGCAGTGGCCTTCCCAGGCGGGGGCTTGGTCTTCCCCTCCAACCCGCTCGCCTCTCTCCTGCTTTAGAAGGTTCTCTCCCCGTCATCTCTCCCAGTTTCACTCACCCCCTCCCCTCCCATCCCGTTCCTATCTGCCCAGGTAGTCTCTCCAGGCAACTCAGTGTCTTTTCCTTTCCCCATATTGTGGATCTTTCTCCTCTCCATGTTTCCTCATTTCCCCTCTCTTTCTCTGCCTCTTCTTTTTTTTTTTACGATTTTATTTATTTGATAGAGAGGGAAAGAGAGAGCACAAGCAGGGGGGGTGGCAGGCAGAGGGAGAGGGAGAAGCAGGCTTCCAGCTGAGCAAGGAGCCCGATGCGGGACTCGATCCCAGGACACTGGGATCATGACCTGAGCTGAAGGCAGACATTTAACCGACTGAGCTGCCCCCACACCCCTGCCCTTCTTCTTTTTAGCTCTTTCTCTGACTCCATGGATTTACTAATTCACTAATTCATTCCGTTGATAAGTACCTACCTTGTACCAGGCCCTGTCCTTGGCACTAGGGGCACAGCAGTGATTAAGACAGATCTTTGGGGCTCCTGGGTGGCTCAGTTGGTCATAGTTTTAGCTGGGGTGGTCAGGAAGGCCTTCTTGAGAAGGTGATGTATGAGCAAAGACCTGAAGGAGGGAGAGAAGGAGCCATGTAGATACCAGGGAAAGAGCATTCTGCAGAGGGAGCAGGCAGTGCAAAGGCCCTGAGGCAGGCATGCCTGGAGTATTGGAGGAGGAGCTCCAAGGTCCCTGTGGCTGGAGCAAAGTGGGCCAGGGGGAGAGTGGAGGAGGAGATGGGGCAGAGAGGTGATGGGGACAGCTCCCGTGGGGGGCTTGTGAACCATGCTTTTTTTTTGCTCTGGGTGAGCTGGCACTGTGGGAGGGTTCCAAATGGGAGGGACGGGATCAGACTCAGGTGTTCCCAAGCTCCCTCTGGGCTGGAGGAGATCCTGATGCAGTGTCTTCCCTCCATCTCTCTCTGCCCTTCCTCCAGCGGCCTCTGAAGCTATGGCCTTCGGGTAAGTAGTTTTGACTTTGGAGGTGGGGGGAGTATAGGACA
Organism: Halichoerus grypus; assembly: GCF_964656455.1. Classification (NCBI taxonomy): domain Eukaryota; kingdom Metazoa; phylum Chordata; class Mammalia; order Carnivora; family Phocidae; genus Halichoerus; species Halichoerus grypus. The sequence continues at coordinate 47,776,236 of NC_135726.1, forward strand.
TGAAGTCTGGAAGGAGGTCCTGTTTCCCCTCCCTCCAAGACCTGTGACCCCACGGTCCTGGGATCCCCTGACCCCACAATCCCATCTCCACTCTGCAGTTCATTCTACTGAGAAAGAGTCTGGAGCATCAATTTCCAAATCAACTTCTCTTTGTGAGTGGCCTGGGGGAGGTGGCTGGTCAGGGCTCTGAGACCCCAGGGGCTTGGAGGAGAGTGCTCACCTTCTCCCAACCCCCAACATTCCCTCTCCAGCAGGAGGAAAGAGCTGCCCAGGCTACAGGGGAGTTTGAAGTGTTTGTGGATGGGAAACTGGTCCATTCAAAGAAGGTGATTCCTAGCAAGGGTCCCAGACAGGGAGGGAGGGCGGTGGTGCTGGGATCCCCTGGTGCTGGGATCCCGCTGGGGGCGGGAGACCCACATGTCCACGCTCTTTCTCCTCTGTGCCCAGAAAGGTGATGGCTTTGTGGATGAGACCAGGCTGCAGAAAATTATGAGCATTATCGAGGAGGAGATCAGCAAAAGGTAGCAGGCAACTGGCTGGAGGTGAGATGAGGGAGGTGAGGGGGGTGAGGTAGGGGGGTGGGCAGGGGCTGGGGCACTGTCTTGGAGTTAAAGGCACTCGAGTCCCAGTCCTAGTTCAGCCTGTCCTCCCTGTTCAGATCAGGACAAGTCAGCTACACCCTTTTCTGAACCTCAGTTCCATCCTCTGTAAGATGGGTTTGTTGAGATGCTTCCATGAGACACCTCACATAACATAATAAATTTACATTGCTCAGAGAAGGGCTCAGTGGATGTCAGCTAAATTTTTTTCAAAAGAGCTTAAGATCTTTCTTTTTTTTCTTTCCTTTTCGTTGTAAAGCTGTACTATCTAATAACATCCTGCCGCTTTGCAATTTGCAATTAATTAAAATGAAATGCAATAAAAACCCAGTTATTGGGACACCTGGGTGGCTCAGTCGTTAAGCGGCTGCCTTCAGCTCAGGTCATGATCCCAGGGTCCTAGGATCGAGCCCCGCATCGGGCTTCTTGCTCAGCAGGGAGCCTGCTTCTCCCTCTGCCTGCCGCCCCCCGCCCCCACTTGTGCTCTCTTGAGCACGTGCGCTCTCTGACAAACAAATAAAAAATTAAAAAAAAAACCAACGAAACCCGTTATTAGTCACACTGGCCACATTTCAAGTGCCCTGTAGCTACATGTGGCTACCGGACTGGACAGTGCAGATATAGGACATAGAACCCACCACTGCGGAAAGTTCCACTGGTAACGTTGTTTTAAGGTATTAAAGCATATGCACAATAATTTATTTGCCACCAGTACTGGATTTTATTTATTTGCCCCAGATACTGGATTTTTAAAATCACTTACTATATATACACATTTGCAAGCTGCTACTGACTTAATACTTAATCTGTTGTGTATCTATTTTTTACAAAAAGTTGTCACCTTTTTGGGGTATAAGTGATGTCTAAGAGATAGTACATGTTTAAAGCGTCTGAGTTAATGAGTTTTGACATATGAACGTACCTGTGAAACCCATTTCCGAAATGAAGATGATTAACGTGTCTGTCATACCCCCAAAATTTCCTCGGGGACCATCAGTAATTTCTCCTGCCCTCGTCCCTGTCCCAGGCCTCTGCTGATCTGCTTTCAGTTATCATAGATTAGTTTGCATTTTTCTAGACTTTTTTTTTTAAAGCTTTTATTTATTTATGAGAGAGAGGGAGGGAGAGAGAGAGCAGGAGCAGAGGAAGAGGCAGACTCCCCACTGAGCAGGGAGCCCGACATGGGGCTCGATCCCAGGACCCCGGGGTCATGACCTGAGCCCAAGGCAGATGCTTAACCACCTGAGCCACCCATGTGCCCCTACATTTTCTAGACTTTTTACATAAATGGAGGTTATAATGTTCTCAAACATTTTTGGTGGAAATTTTTAGATATATATACTAGTTGAGAGACTAGTGTAATGAGCTCTATGTACTCATCAACCAGGTCTACTATTACCAACGTTCTCTTATTCCATCTATTTTCCTTCTTGCCTTTTTTTTTTTTGGCACAGTGGTATTTGAAGGTATATTCTAGACCTCATGTTATTCCACCTGTAAGTACTTCAGTATGCATCTCTAATAAGTTTTAAAAACAAGTATAAGGCCATCCCCACACCGAACAAAAATTTAATTACATTCATTATATATTTTTATTTTTATTTATTTAAAAAAAATTTTTTTTTTTTTAAGATTTTATTTGCAAGAGAGAGAATGAGAGACAGCACAAGAGGGAGGAGGGTCAGAGGGAGAAGCAGACTCCCCGCTGAGCAGGGAGCCCGATGTGGGACTCGATCCCAGGACTCCAGGATCATGACCTGAGCCGAAGGCAGTCGCTTAACCAACTGAGCCACCCAGGCGCCCAATTATATATTTTTAAAGCTTTTATTTATTTGAGAGAGACAGATAGTGACAGAGATAATGAGAGAGAACACAAGCAGGGGGAGAGGCAGAGGGAGAAGCAGGCTCCCCACTGAGCAGGGAGCCCGACGTGGGACTCGATCCCAGGACCCTGAGATCATGACCTGAGCTGAAGGCAGACGCTTAACCACCTGAGCCACCCAGGTGCTCCTATTTTATTTATTTTTACGTAGGCTCCACGCGCAACATGGGGCTTGAACTCACAACTCTGAGATCAAGAGTCATATGCTCTATCAAGTGAGTCAGCCAGGCGCCCCCCCCCAACAAAAATTTTAAGATGTCTTAATGGCATCTAATACCTCAAGTGTCTCAAAAATATCTTTTTAGAGGTGGTTTGGGAATCATGATCCAGACAGTGTCCACATGGTATTTTAGCTGTTTTTAAAATAATTACAAACAGGATTTCTGGAATCCCTACTATGTGTCAGGCTCGATCTTTTCTCTGTCTAAAAAAAAAAAATTTTTTTTTTAAATCTTTAAACACTTGAAAGAAGTAAGGGATTGAACCATGTGGATATCTGGGGGGAAAGTATTCCAGGCAGAGGGAGCAGCAAGTGCAAAGGGTCTGTGGTCAGAATGTGTCTGGTGTGTTGAGAAATGGCAAGGAGACTCAAGTAGGGAGCATTAGGATGGTGCCTGACACATAGTAAACCCTAATATAAGTGCTATTTTTTTAATGGAGTTGTTATTTTAAATAACAACTATTTATTGTATTTTAGACAATTTTCTCTTTCTCTATTTCAGGAGCCTCAGCAGGATGCTGGAAAGGGCTGAAATGTTGCCAAGTCAGGTCCTTTTCTGATGGTGGCTGGGGCTGGGGTGGGTCGGGGAGGGGAACAGGGAAATACATACAGTCTGCCTCCCTGCATTCTGGTCTGACTGCGTCTAATGTTGGCCCACCGTCTCCTGAGGTCTATGGCGATCGCCTGCTCCTGGGCTCTGGGCATTGCCAAGGGTCTGGACTGGGAGATGGGGGTGGGGGGAAGGGAGGGAAGCTTTGAAGAGAAGCCTCATCCTGTTGCTCCCCAGGTTTGCTCCTGTCATCTAGCCTCAGGTCCTAGAATCCCAGTATTAGGAGGGGTCTTGGTGACCTGGGGGGGGGAGGGCCATGCGTGGATTCATGGAACATTGATGGGCCCCCTATTCTGCACCTGGCACTGTGGGGTCACTGGGCATGAGCCAAGAGGTCCCTGAAAGGTGTGGGAGTCAGACCTTTACCACGTAGTTGCTGTGACCCCCAATAGGGACCCTCCCTCTGGGAGCCTCAATTTTCTCCTCTGTAAAATGGGCATCATAACACTCTTTAATCATGGAATTCTCAAGGCCTGGCACAGAATAAGTAGGTTCCAGTTGGGGTGTTCTTCTCTCCAAGTAACAGCAAACCAGACTGTCAGTGGCTCACACAACAGGACAAATAATTTGTTTTTCCCGTGAACTGGTAGGAGGGGGCCGGAGTTGGCTGGCTGCCCAATGATGCCATCAGGGACCCAGAGTCTCAGGCCAGATCCTGGAAGAACTCTTGAGAATAAGCAGCCTCCCTGGGTAACCTGATAAGCAGGAACTCCAGGCTGACCTCCCAAACCCAGGGAGACTGTTTGACCTTGAGATACCCACCACACCAGAGAGAGCGAAAATGGCGCCTCAGGAAGACTACTTTGCAGGTTTATAGGTCATGGGCTTATATTTAGTGCCTGCCGCCCTCCAAGTCCAGCCACTCCCTTCTGTTCCCACAGAGTGCAAAGAGAGGCATCTGATCAAGAAAGTCAGTCACTCTGAGTCCGTGAGGACATGTTTGTCTTCTAAGTCCCTACAAATCCACTGCTCTTACCACAGGGCAAAGGAGGGAAAGTGGCGACAGGACCCTCACCCTCACCACCCCAAGCACGGACCCAGACAGTCCCAAAGGAAATGCTACCAAACCTTAATAAGATGATTCCAGTGGATTTTAAAGTGTTCCAGAATTTAGGAAAGGAAGGCTTCCGGATTATTTATATGATGTGATGATAACATTAGTATCTAAAAGTAACAAATACTGCACAAGAAAACAACACAGCAACCTCACAGAATACTCATGCAAACCTCCTTTAAAAAAATAAAAAAGCAGAGGGGCGCCTGGGTGGCTCAGTCGTTAAGCGTCTGCCTTCGGCTCAGGTCATGATCCCAGGGTCCTGGGATCGAGTCCCACATCGGGCTCCCTGCTCTGCGGGAAGCCTGCTTCTCCCTCTCCCACTCCCCCTGCTTGTGTTCCCTCTCTTGCTGTATCTCTCTCTGTCAAATAAATAAAATCTTTAAAAAAAAAAGAAAAAAACAAAAGAACAAATCTACTTTAAAAAAAAAAAAAAGCAGAGGGGTGCCTGGGTGGCTCAGTCAGTTAAGCCGCTGCCTTGGGCTTACGTTATGATCCCAAGGTCCTGGGATCCAGCCCCACATTGGGTTCCTTGCTCAGCCGGGAGCCTGCTCCTCCCTCTCTCTGCTGCTCCCCTGCTTGTGCTCTCTCTCTCGCTGTGTCAAATAAGTAAATAAAATCTTTAAAAAAAAAACAAAAACCCAGAAGCACATTAAAAGGATTATACCTCATTTATAAATAAGGATCATTTGAAGAATGCAAAGATCATGCATTATCAGTAACAAATTCATCATGGTGATGAATATAAAAATAACCCTAGGATCACTGAAGACTCTGAAAAGGCCTGAATAGGTCTTTGACAAAATTCAATAATCATTCTTGGTAAGACACACATCCACAGAGTGACAGATGCATATGCGAAGAATTTCCACAAAATCGGGAACAAGACAAGGATGCCTGATTATCCTTCACATTATTTTACATTAGGCAGAAGGTACTGGAATTAATAAGGAGAAAGAAGTTCGAGGTATAAAAGTTGTAAAGCGGCGGGGCACCTGGGTGGCTCAGTCTGTTAAGCGTCTGCCTTTGGCTCAGGTCATGATCCCAGGGTCCTGGGATCGAGCCCCGCATCAGGCTCCCTGCACAGTGGGAAGCCTGCTTCTCCCTCTCCCTCTGCTGCTCCCCCTGCTTGTTCTCTGTCAAATAAAGAAATGAAATCTTAAAAAAAAAAAAAAAAAGTTGTAAAGAGGCAATACTTTCACTATTTGATAGCACCTGTTTTCCAACATAGGAGAACCACATGAGAAACTAAACCAGAGAATTCAATGTGGTAACAGGCTATCAAATAAATATGTACATATCAATTCCTTTTTTTTTTTTTTTAAGATTTTACTTATTTATTTGAGAGAAAGAGACAGCGAGAGAGGGAACATCAGCAGGGAGAGTGGGAGAGGGAGAAGCAGGCCTCCTGCTGAGCAGGGAGCCTGATGTGGGGCTCGATCCCAGGACCCCGGGATCATGACCTGAGCCAAAGGCAGATGCTTAATGACTGAGCCACCCAGGCGCCCCTCAATTCCTTTTTTAAAATAAATTATTTTCAAACACACAGGAAGACTTAGAAAATGTAACAGAAACAATCCTCACTTACATAGAAAAAACAAAAAAAGGTAAAAGTATCTAGGAATACATAACTAGATCTGTGAAAGGCCTGCTTTAGGAACATTCATTTGAGGACAAACATTAATACTCTTCTGAAGGACACAAAGGAAGTCTTTTAAAAATGGGAAAATAGGGGCACCTGGCTGGTGTGCAACTCTTGATCTCGGGGTTGTAAATTCAAGTCCCAAGCTGGGTATAGAGATTACTTAAAAATAAAAAACTTAAAAAAAAAAAAAAAAAAAAAGGAGAGACGCCTGGGTGGCTCAGTTGTTAAGCGTCTGCCTTCGGCTCAGGTTGTGATCCCAGGGTCCTGGGATCGAGCCCCGCACCGGGCTCCCTGCTCAGCGGGAAGCCTGCTTCTCCCTCTCCCACTCCCCCTGCTTGTGTTCCCTCTCTCGCTGTGTCTCTGTCAAATAAATATTAAAAAAAAAAAAGGGAAAACAGACCATCAGGATAGAAGACTCAGTATCTTAATGATAGCAGTTGTCCCTAAATTAACTGTCGTGTGATTCTAATAAAAAAGCCTTGCCTGAGAGGCACCTGGGTGGCTCAGAGTTAAGCGTCCTGACTCTTGATTTCAGCTCAGGTCATGATCTCAGAGTTGTGGGGTTGAGCCCTGTGTTGGCCTCCGTGCTTAGCACGGAGTCTGCTTGAGATTCTCTCTCTCCCTCTCTCTCTGCCTGCCCCTCCCTTCTCTCTCTCAAAAAAAAAAAAATGCTTTGCCTGAAACAAGGTAAGTTGACTTTGAGGCTGACTTAAACAAAAACAGCTAGAAACACTCTGAAAAAGGAGTATAACGAGGAGTTTTAGCACTACCAGATTTAAAACTATGTAGTCAGAAAATCGAAAACACACTTTAGTATATGATGAAGAGGCATCTTTAAACAAAGTTAGTGGGGAAAAGATGGACTAGTTAGTAACTGGTGTCAGGACAACCAGTAGCCATCTAAGAAAGAAAGTTTTTAAACTTACCTCCTACTGTACATCAGGATAAATTCCAAGTGCTTCAAAGACTCGAATATACACAAACTACACACACACACACACCCCCTAAGAAAATCTTGAGATTAAAATTCTTACCCGTTTAGGGCGCCTGGGTGGCTCAGTCGTTAAGCGTCTGCCTTCAGCTCAGGTCATGATCCCAGGGTCCTGGGATCGAGCCCCGCATCGGGCTCCCTGATCGACAGGAAGCCTGCTTCTCCCTCTGCCACTCTCCCTGCTTGTGTTCCTGCTCTCACTATCTCTCTCTCTCTGTCAAATAAATAAATAAATAAAATCTTAAAAAAAAAATCTTACCCGTTTAAAAGAAAATAGCAAACAAAAACAAAAGCAAAAAATCTCCGTGCCAAAAGGCTTTCAGGAAAACCAAATGCAAATGACTAACTGGGAAAAAATACCCATAACTCACATTACAAGCTATTATATCTCATATCACTATTACACAAATAGCCCTGGACAAAATTCTTCAGGAGAGAAATGGATAACAGATAGGAACAGTTCATGGAAAAGGGAATATATAGAACTCTCAGAAGAGATTTTTCGCTCGTACGAGAAAAGCAAAACATACTGTCGGGGCGCCTGGGTGGCTCAGGTGGTTGAGCCTCCGACTCCTGGTTTCGGCTGGTCGTGGTCTCAGGGTCCCGGGATTGAGCCCCTGGGAGTCTGCGTGAGCGTCTCTCCCTCTCCCTCCCCCTGCTAGCGTGCACGCTCTCTCTCCAAACGAAACAACGATATACTATCTTTCAAGTATATAGATTGGCAAAATGCAGACATCTGATGGCTTACTGCGTCCGTGGGCTGTGAGGAGATGCCCTTCGGTGGCCGGCAGAAGTGGAATGTGGTACAACACGGCGGAAGGCAACTGCAGCGTCTGTAACATTTCAAATGAGTACCTTCGGCCCAGGATTCTCAATTCTGTAAATTCACACTACGGCTATAATATATAACAAAGAATCTAAGAAACTGCTGATTATAACATGCCCTGTTGTTTTATAAAAGTTAAGGAAAAAATGCTGTATTATATCGTCAAGGGGCGCCTGGGTGGCTCAGTCGGTTAAGCGTCTGACTTCAGCTCAGGTCATGATCTCAGGGTCCTGGGATCGAGTCCCGCGTTGGGCTCCTTGCTCAGCGGGGAGTCTGCTTCTCCCTCTGCTCCTCCCCACCCTGCTTGTGCTCTCTCTCTCTCAAATAATAAATAAAATCTTTTAAAAAAAAAAATCTAAAGAAAAAGATGGGGAACCACCCAAATGCCCATCAGTGCGTTCCTGGATAAGTAAATTACAACATAACCACCACAGAATTAAACAAAATGCAGCTCTAAAAAAGAATGAGGAAATGTAGTGGTTTGGAAGGATCTTCAAGATACGTTCTTACTGGGGCGCCTGGGTGGCTCAGTCGTTAAGCGTCTGCCTTCGGCTCAGGCCATGATCCCGGGGTCCAGGGATCGAGTCCCACATCGGGCTACCTGCTCTGCGGGAGGCCTGCTTCTCCCTCTCCCACTCCCCCTGCTTGTGTTCCCTCTCTCGCTGTGTCTCTGTCAAATAAAATATTAAAAAAAAAAAAAAAGATACATTCTTACTGAAAAAGCAACTTTTAAGTCAGTAAATATACCAACTTTTGTGAATTAAAAAAAAAAACCAAACACCCAAATTCACATTTGCTTGTGTGTACATAAGGAAATTACAAGGACAGAAGAGGCACCTACAGATGTGGGTTGTGGTACGCACTGGATGGAGGGGACAGGGATGGAGGCTTTTCAGCGTATATTTTACATTTTGGAGGTGTGTGAATACATTTACCAAAAACAACAACAACAAAAAACCCCAAAAAAACCTTAAGTTAAAAAAATGAAAGAAAATCCAGAAACTTCAGAAATTCTTGAACACGTAATTTATCACGTAATATATACAACAGTTAACATTGTTTGCCACTTGAAATGCCTCCGAAAACACAAAATCGACTTAGACTAAAACCTTCTGTGGAACCTGAGGGCGAGGACAGCACATATTCTGACAATTTCAAGTTCTCTCGGTGGGCGTCCAGTCTCTCCACAGGGTAACTCAGCTGTGACAACTGATTCCCACCATCAGTTATCTGACAATTTCTCTCATCACCACGGGCTCTATTACGGGCAATATTTCTTCATCAAGTCTCAGTTTCATAAAACTTCTCCTTCACGTTTTGGGGCAGCAATTTTTGAAAGACATTTCCACCACGCAGGGCAAAGAATCTGTTATTATCAACCGCAAACTCAACGTCAGAGGAGTCACGAGGCTGTGAATCTTCTCTTTCCTGACGCTTTTTTCATGATAAACTTCCCTCCCCCCCCAACTATGGCCTCATCTCATATACAATGACTTTTCAAAACGCGACAGGATCGGCGTTTAGGTCTCGCTCTCCTCGAGGCAGTTCCCTCAGCAGACTATTCCCTACTGATAAACTTATCACAACCAAGTTCTTCTATCAGAGGATTGATAACCTCAGATGCGGTGAGAGCTATAGTAAATGTCAAAATGTCAAAATCCATCCTCTGGGGATTCCGCTGATACTCGGCATCGAACGCGGCTTCCCGGGCTCGGCAGGCTTCCACGAACCTCCTGCGGCGTTCTTCCAGCTCCTGGATTCTGCCCGGAGCGATCGGGTAGTGCTCCAGGTAGTGGCGGAGGAACTGCTGGTAATTAATTCCTAAAACACTAAGTGGGTGACGGAGGCGGAGGTACGGCAACGCAGCCAGGCCCGGGCCGTTCGCCGGCCGGGACCGGGGTCTGGCCTGCGCGCCCTCTTCCTCCGCCGGCCCCGCCAGCTCGCGGGCGACCGCTGCCTCGCGGGCCTCCCCGGCCGCCGCCGCCGCCGCCGCCACCGCCGGACCTTCTCCGGGCTCCGCGGGCCGCGCCGGGGCCGGCTCCCGCCTCCCGCCGCCTACCTCCGCCTGCCGGACGTCGCGGTGGCCATTCGCGGCGTCCGTCTGCCGGACACTGCAGTCGGCGGGCAGCTCGGACATCTCGGACGGCGGGGTCAGCTCGGCCGCTCCCAGAAAAACTGCGAGAGCCGGACAGCACGACGACGGGCGTGCAGCTGAGTGCGCGTGCGCCGTGCGCGCCGGTAAACGCAGCGTGCGAGCCCGTGCGCGCGAGCGTAGGGCCTACGGATCAACCTAGGAGCAGTGCGCACGCGTCATTCCCGGGCGCCCGCGCTCCGCCACACGCCACCTAGCGGCCGGATGTGCCATCACAGCTGAAACTGCCCCGAGGTAACCGAACTTCCAAGGGCGGAGCCATATTTTCCATCTGGACCAGCTTAAGGTTTACAAGTTAAGTCTTACAAGACTGCTTCTTGTTGGCTTTCCCAAGATCCCATCCAACATGCTTCACTCTAAGCTTCTTCTCCCATGATTATAATGCCCCATCAACAGTGCGCCCGGCGGGCCCCTGGATCGGCCCCGTGTTTCACCAGAACTTGTACCGAACAGACCCAGGGACACCCCTTATTCCAGCCTCCGAGCACCCTCCAGCCGCTTGTACAGCCTCAACCCTCTCTACAGCCTCAGCCCTCGGAACCATCTTCCCGGTTACCCTCTGCCTCCGGGGCCAACCAACACCGGTTTTTGAGCCTAGCTCCCTGTTGCCAGTCACCCATGAGCTGTCAGACTCGTCAGAATTACTCCGCCGAGGTGGAGGCCTCCGTCAACTGCCTGGTCAACATGTATCTGCGGGCCTCCAACACCTACCTGTCCCTGGGCTTCTATTTCGACTGCAGCGATGTGGCTCTGGAGGGCTTGGGCCGCTTCTTCCGCGAGTTAGCCCAGAAGAAGCTCGAGGGTGCCCAGGAGCTCTTGATGTTGCAAAAGCAGCGCAGCGGCAGCTCCCTCTTCCAGGACGTGCAGAAGCCGTCCCACGACAAGTGGGGCAAAGCCCTGGACGCCATGGAAACTGCTGTGGTCCTCGAGAAGAACCTGAACGAGGCCCTTTTGGATCTGCATGACCTGGCTTCTACCCACGCGGACGCCCATCTCTGTGACTTCCTGGAGAGCCACTTCCTGGGCGAGGAGGTGAAAACCATCAAGAAGATGGGCGACCACCTGACTAACCTCCGCAGGCTGTCCTGCCCCCAGGCCGGGCTGGGCGAGTATCTCTTCGAAAGGCTCACCCTCCAGCGTGACTGTCAGCCTCTGGAGCCCAGCGGCCTTTGAGGGGCTCCTCTGGCATCCCCTTAGTGCCAGGGCTTCTGTCTGGGTTTGACCGAGCAGCCGCCAGGCAGCTCTTTAACCACCCTGGAGCCCGCTCCCAAGCTGTGGACCAAATGAAAACAATAAAACTTTCTGCAGGGGAAAAAAAATGCCGCCTCATTATATACCAAAATAGTCTAGATTCAGGGGCTTTTGTTGGGGGAGGGGGAGGGTGTTCTTTATTATTTTCCATTTATTCATTTGTCTGTCTTCCTCACAACAATCCTCTTAACTACTAAAGCTTTCTAATCACAGCCCCTTCTTTCTTTTTTTTTTTTTTTAAAGATTTTTTATTTATTTATCTGAGAGAGAGAATGGGAGACAGAGAGCATGAGAGGGGGAGGATCAGAGGGAGAAGCAGACTCCCCGCCGAGCAGGGAGTCCGATGCGGGACTCGATCCCGGGACTCCAGGATCATGACCTGAGCCGAAGGCAGTTGCTTAACCAACTGAGCCACCCAGGCGCCCCTTTTTTTTTTTTTTTTTTAAGATTTTATTTATTTATTTGAGAGAGAGAGCACATGAGAGGGGGGAGGATCAGAGGGAGAAGCAGACTCCCTGCCGAGCAGGGAGCCTGATGCGGGACTCGATCCAGGGACTCCAGGATCATGACCTGAGCCGAAGGCAGACGCTTAACCAACTGAGCCACCCAGGCGCCCACAGCCCCTTCTTATCTTTAAAATTTCTTTGGCCACTCTTGGGCATTTTTTTTCTAAATCTTATCTGTGCAGTATAACATATGCAGAAAAGTATATGAAATATACAGCTGGATGATTTATCAGAAAGCGAACATCCATGTAACTACCACTGGAAATTGAATTTTCAGTATTCCTGAACCCTTCCCCCTGCTTCACTGTCCTTTCCTTCCTACCCAGAGGTAATTACTATCCTGGTATTTATGGTAATTGTTTCCCCGCTTTGCTTTTTGTTTTACTACCTAGGGGTGCATTCCTGTATTTTAGTTTTTTTTTTTTTAAAGATTTTATTTATTTATTTGAGAGAGAGAGAATGAGAGAGAGGGGGGAGGGTCAGAGGGAGAAACAGACTCCCTGCCGAGCAGGGAGCCCAATGCGAGACTCGATCCCGGGACTCCAGGATCATGACCTGAGCCGAAGGCAGCCGCTTAACCAACTGAGCCACCCAGGCGCCCCTCCTGTATTTTAGTTTTGCTTATTTTTTTAACTTTATATACTCTTGTATATAAAGTGTCTTTCACACAACAGTATTTTTATGAGATTCACCCGTTTTTCATTTTTTCATGGTTATGAATAGTTCATTTTCTTAAAAAATTTTAAAAAAGTTTTTAAAGATTTTATTTATTTGAAAGAGAGAGCGAGAGAGAGAGAGAGAGAGCAGGAGCAGTGGGGAGGAGCAGAGGGAGAGGGAGAAGCAGGCTTCCTGCTGAGCAGGGAGCCCGACTAGGGGCTCGATCCCAGGATCATGACCTGAGCTAAAGGCAGACACTTAACTGACCGAGTCAGCCAGGTGCCCCCTTTTTTTTTTTTTAAAGATTTTATTTATTTATTTGAGAGAGAGAATGAGATAGAGAGCATGAGAGGGGGGAAGGGTCAGGGGGAGAAGCAGACTCCCTGCTGAGCAGGGAGCCCGATGTGGGACTCGATCCCAGGACTCCAGGATCATGACCTGAGCCGAAGGCAGTCGCTCAACCAACTGAGCCACCCAGGTGCCCCAGGTGCCCCTTTTTAAAAAATATTTAAGTAAACTCAGCCCAATGTGGGGCTCTAACTCAGGACGTGGAGATTAAGAGTCACATGCTTCACCCACCCAGCCAGCCAGCCACCCCAATGGTTCATTTTCTTAATAGTGTCATTCTTTTTTTTTTTTTTTTTTAAGATTTATTAGAGAGAGAGAGAGAGAGTGCAAGTGAGCTGGGGGGGAGGGGCAGAGGGAGAGGGAGAGAGAGAATCCTGGAGCAGACTCCATGCTCAGCACGGAGCCTGACGGGGCTCCATCCAAGGACTCAGAGATTGTGACCCCAGCTGAACCAAGAGCGCCACCCAGGGGCCCCCCTGTACAAGCGATTTCTAATAAACATCATCTGTTTTCTTTCTCTCGCATTCACTGTTCATTTCCAGGATGCTGAGACTCAAGAACCTGGTCTTGGGGGGTCTAGTAACACTCTCATCAAGAAGTAGGGTTCTTTTTCTCCACCCCTTGAACCTGAGCTGACCTTACCACTTGCTCTGACCAATGGGATGTGGCAGAAAGGATGGTTTTGAGACTGGAACTCGCGAGGCATTTCATGCTTCTACTGTCTCTCAGACTCCTGTTGGCACCGTGAGAACAACTCTGGACCAGCTTGTTGGAGGGCAGAAGACAATATGGAGCTGAGGAAAGTGGCCTCAGACAAGGCACTCAAGATCAGTCTGTCTCGGGGCGCCTGGGTGGCTCAGTCGTTAAGCGTCTGCCTTCAGCTCAGGTCATGATCCCAGGGTCCTGGGTTCAAGCCCCACATCAGGCTCCCTGCTCAGCAGGAAGCCTGCTTTTCCCTCTCCCGCACCCCCTGCTGGTGTTCCCTCTCTCGCTGTGTCTCTCTCTGTCAAATAAATAAATAAAATCTTAAAAAAAAAAAGATCAGTCTGTCTCCAGCGGACCTCCCAGCCGACCCTTAGGCTCAAAGGCTAAATAAATGTTTCTTGTGTTCTGCCACAGTGTTTGACGAAGCTTGTCATGTAACCGCTCCAGAAACTGGTACCAGGAGTACCAAGTAACAAAAGAGTGACCTATGTGGAAAAAGTAGTGAAGACATTGTTATCAAACCAGGAAAAACGATGACCCATGTTATGATATATTGAAGTCACCGGTAAACTGTTGCCTGTGGTTACTTAGCAGATGGAAAATATTTATTTATTAAGATTTATTTATTTATTTTAGAGAGAGAGCACACAAGAAGGGGGGGCCAGGAGAGGGAGAGAATCTCAAGCAGGCTCTGACTCCCTGCTAAGGGCACGGGACCTGATGTGGGGCTCGATCCTACGACGCTGAGATCATGACCTGAGCCCAAATCCAGAGTTGGCCGCTTAACCAACTGAGCCACCCAGGTGCCCCTTTATTTATTTATTTTTTTAAATTTTAAAAAGATTTATTAGAGAGAGAGGGAAAGGGGGAGAGGGAGAGAGAATCCCAAGGGGACTCCACACAACCTCGAAGTATCTTCCCATATTCGTTAGTTACTGTGGTGGTTTTCATATATGAAGACAAAGTCTTTGACATTTTCCCCTCCAGGAACAGAGGACGGACAAGTATGCTGGGGACTCATGCAAAGCTAAATGCTATGGTCAAGGGTTTGATCTTCACCTGAGAGCAATGGGAAACCATTGATGTGTGACAAGGGAGTGTGACATGCTTCCATATGCATCTGGAAGGATACATCTTGCTACATCTTGGAGAATGGGGTGTGAGGGGCAGGGCCCTGAGTCTCGGCAACCACAGTTGTGCGACTGGGAGATGTTGATAAGCGGGCCTAGGGTTTGACAGAGATAGGAAAGTGGCCATGCCTGAGGGACATTTAGGAAGAAAACCTGACTTGCATGGACGGAAGGGGATTGGTTTTCTGACTTGTTTGCCATGGACGGGCGATGTTGCTAGTCACTAAGATGGGAAACACTGGAGGATGTTAGTTTGGGAAAAAGACATCAGGATTTTGATTTGGGAGATACAATGACCCTTTGAGATAGTCAAGATGAGATCAGAAGTCAAGATACACGAGCCTCCAGCTCAGGGGAGAAGCTGATGACAATACCGTTGTGATTAAGACAGGAAAATTTTGGACTGGAATTGGCTGGATTCAAATCCTGATTCTGCTACTTGATTAGCCCAGGGGTAGAAACCGGTTACTCAAAACGTCTGTCCTGCATCACAGGGTTTCTGTGAAGATTGGAGGAGATAATATACCAAGGCACCTTGGTATATTGACAGCTGTCCTGGAAAAGCAGTACCATGCTTTAAAACACTGTAAATACCCAATGAATGTTACCTCTTGCCATAGAACTACAGGAAAATCTAAAGCTTGAAATGGTGTTATCTTTGTCTAGAGTGGATTAGCTTCTCACGCAGTGAGAATGGTGGGGGACACATTCTTTTAATCCAAATAGTGTCTGAGCTGATCAGATTTAGTCCTTGATGGCTTTGAGAGCTGATTGGTGCACTTCTTCCCCTAGGGTGCATCCCTCTCGGGGCCCCAACTTTAGTCGGAGGTGTTAACCAGATCCCCTCCCCTTGGCAGGCACTAGGCTCCCATCTTTGTACCTTCCACAAGACCCATAGCCGTTCTGCTCTGCCCTGCTAAAGAATAAGTGACTAGTATACACTCCACAATTAAATCTCCCCAGTTGTCCAAAAACATGTCCTTTATAGCAGTTTTTTTTTAAATTTTATTTATTTATTTGAGAGAGGGAGAGAGCGCACAAGCAGGGGGAACGGCAAGCAGAGGGAGAAGCAGACTCCCTGCTGAGCGGGGAGCCCGATGCGGGGCTTGATCCCAGGACCCTGGGATCATGACCTGAGCCGAAGGCAGACGCTGAACCACTGAGCCACTCAGGTGTCCCACCTTTTAGCAGTTTTAAAAATCCAGAATCCAATCAAGTGCCATGCATTCCATGGGGTTGCTCCGTCTCTTGAGTCTCTTAATCCAGAACATTCTCCCTGCATTTTGTGAAATTTCCAGGACAGCTGTCATAGAAAAGGCTCCAAGCACAGGAACAAGCTTGGTGTGTCTCGGGAAGTGAAAGGAGGCCAGTATATCATGCTTTTTCTGCATCCTATTATCGCCTCTCAGGCTCCCCTTTACTGCAGCCTTTACTGAGGTGACCAGGGCCACACAGTTTTCCTGCTAGTTTCATCGGGTGCATGCTGACAGCACCTTTCCTCAGCACTGTTCTTTGCTTACCCCTGGGCTGCTTTCACCCTTGGCCCCACACCCCTGCAGAAGCCCTCTCAGCACCCATGTCACTTGCAAACCCACACTGCAGGGAAATTAATGCCAAGAGCACAAGCACAAGCGCGGGGAGGGGGAGAACAACTGGGGATGAGAGCAGATGAATAAATACTTCCTTTTATCTCCTAGGCAGGGAGTATGAAGAAACACTGCACCATGTAGAAGGAAGGGTGGAAACCAAGCTGATGCCAGAAGAATCCTAAAAGACAGCTGGACCCTTATAATTATGGGAAACTGAAGCTGGATCTCTCATTGGTCTGGTCACAATAAAGACCTATCGCTAATGGTGAAAACCCATGACATAGTATCATGCTACTAAGTCGTCTTCTTTAGAGAGGGAAGAGAGAGAGAGAGAGAGAGAGAGAAGAGGAGGCAAGGGAGAGAGAGAATCTTAGGCAGCCTCCACGCCCAGCACAGAGCCTGACACAGGGCTCGATCTCACAACCCTCAGATCATGACCTGAGCCAAAATCAAGAGTCGGATGCTTCACTGATTGAGCCACCCAGACACCTCACAATGTCCTAAATTTAAGACTTTTTAAAACAAAACTACCATTAAAACTTAAGGTTGGTAACATTTATAATAGATATAGAGTTGGCCTAAGGCTTCATAGTTCATCCAAGAAGTCACCAAGAGGTCTCAGTATCTATGAAAAGATGACCCTGGGATAGCTAGGAACAGTGGTTCTCAAAGTGTGGTTCCCAGACCAACAGCATCAGTACACTTGGGAACTTCTTAAAATGCGTATTTATGGATCCCAGCCCATACCTACTGAATTAAACTCTGGAGGTGGGACCCAGCTGTGTTTTTACAAGCCCTCCAGGTGGTTCTCATGCACACTAAAGTTTAAGAACCACTAGCTATAAAAGATCTTTCATCGGGATGCCTGGGTGGCTCAGTCGGTTAAGCATCTGTCTTCAGCTCAGGTCGTGGTCCTGGAGTCCTGGGATCGAGTCCCACATTGGACTCCCTGCTCAGTGGGGAGCATGCTTCTCCCTCTCCCATTCCCCCTGCTTGTCCTTGTGCTTGTGCTCTCTGTCAAATAAATAAACAAAATCTTAAAAAAAAAAGATCTTGCATCATCTGGTTTTAAAAAAAAAGAAACCTACAAACTCTCAAGAGATGAGAAGACAAGCCACAGACTAGGAGAAAATGTAGCATACATATCTGTTTTTTTTTTTTTTAGGTTTTATTTATGGGGCGCCTGGGTGGCTCAGATGGTTAAGGGTCTGCCTTCGGCTCAGGTCATGATCTCAGGGTCCTAAGATCGAGCCCCGCATCGGGCTCCTGCTTGGCGGGGAGCCTGCTTCTCCCTCTCCCTCTACTGTTCCCCCTGCTTGTGCTCTCTCGCTCTCTCTGTCAAATAAATAAATAAAATCTTAAAAAAAAAAAGATTTTATTTATTTACTTGAGGGAGAGCAAGAGAGAGAGAGCACAGAGGGAAAGGGAGAAGCAGACTCCCCAATGAGCAGAGAGCCCCATGTGGGGCTCAATCCGAGGACACTGGGATCATGACCTATGCCGAAGGTAGATGCTTAACCAACTGAGCCACCCAGGCACCCGAGCACACATATCCATAAAAGAAATAAACAGCTCTTTTTAACAATAAGAAGATGAACAACCTAATTTAAATATGGGCGAAAGGGGTGCCTGGGTGGCTCAGTTGGTTAAGCGTCTGCCTTCGGCTCAGTTCAGGATCCTAGGGTCCTGAGATCAAGCCCCACATCGGGCTCCCTGCTCAGCAGGGATTCTGCTTCTCCCTCTCCCTCCTGCTCATGCTCTCTGTCTCACTATCTCTCTCTCTCAAATAAATAAATAAAATCTTAAAAAAATAAAAATGGGCAAAAGGCCTGAACAGACACCTCACCGAAGACATATAGATGGCAAATCAGCATATGATAAGATGCTTCACATCATATGTCATTAGGGAATTGCAAATTAAAACAATGTAGGGCTCCTGGGTGGCTCAGTCAGTTAAGCATCTGCCTTTGGCTCATGATCCCAGGGTGCTGGGATTGAGCCCCACGTCGGGCTCTCTGCTCAGCGGGGAGTCTCCTTCTCCCTCTCCCACTGCCCCCCTCCCTGCTTGTGCTCTCTCTCGCTATCCCTGTCGCTATCTCTGTGCCTCTCTCTCAAATACATAAATAAAATCTTTAAAAATAAATAAATAAGTGGAACAATGAGATACGACTTTATACCTAGTAGAATGGCCCAAATCTGGAACACTGACAGAACCAACTGCTGGTGAGGGTGAGAAGCAACAGGATCCCTCATTCATTGCTGGTGGGAATGCAAAATGGTACAGCTCCTTTGGAAGACAGTTTGGTGGTTTCTTACAAAATGAGACATACTTTTACAATATGCAGTTGTACTCCTAAATATTTACCCAAAGGAATTGAAAATTTATGTCCACAGAAAAGCCTGCATGTGAATGTTTATGGAGGCTTTATTGATAACCGCCCAAACTTGGGCACAAACAAGATGTCTCTCAGCAGGTGAGTGGATAAATAAACTGTGGTCCATCCAGAATATTATTCAGCGCTAAAAAGAGATAAGCTGTCAAGCCACAAGAAGACGTGGAAGACCCTTAAATGCATACAACTAAGTGAAAGAAGCCAATCTGCAAGGCTTCCTACTGTATATGACATTCAGGAAATGGCAACATTATGGAGACAGTAAGACAATCAATTGTAAAGTCTAAAATTTTGTTGATAATAATGTAGCAATGTAAATTTCTCAGTTTGGGGAAATGTACTTGGGTGTGTAAGCTGTTAACAGCAGAGGGATCTGGACAAAGTGTATATGGAAACGCTGCACTGTCTTCCCAACTTTTCTGTAAGTCTACAATTATTCCAAATGAAATGTTTATTCAAACAAATGGAAAACCACCACAAACTCTACCTGGAAATCTTAGAGCCTAGGAGGCTACAGGAACCAGTTCAAAAAAGAGCACACAATTAGAAATAAGTTCAACAAAGTACATACATATGGTCTTTGGGGAAGGGTAATCCCCCAGTCTGGATCTTGGGAAAATCTCAGAAAATATGGAACATACGCTTACATGTGTTCACCAAAATACACGTACAAGAATGTTTACAGCGGCACTGTTTGTAATAGCCCCAACTGCCCAAATACCCATCGACATTAGGATGAATTTACAAACCGGTGCAATTACACAATGGAGTATGATATAGAAATGCAAATGAATGAATAAATTATTGATGGAAACAGTATGTCTAGCAAAACAAGCTAGACACAAAAGAGCGCCATACTGTGTGATCCATTTATATAAGGCTCAGAAACAGGCAGAACTACTCTCTGAGGTCATCAGTCGGAAGAAGAGTTACCATTAGATGGGCAGAGACTGGAAGGGGATAAAAGAGGCCTTTAGGGTGCTGGTCATATTCTGTTTCAAGATCTGGGTGCTGACTCTGTGTGTGTGAGAAATCACCAACTAATACACTAATCATTTGTATACTTTTCTACATGTATGTTAAATAAAAATAGAAAATAAAACTGTGGCTTATGAACTTATAAACATGCCTGAGACAGGCCAGTGGAAGTGTCTTGTGGTGCAAAGTACAACCTAAAGTGACAAACGATAGATAGATAGATAGATAGATAGATAGATAGTTAGATAGATAGATAGAAAGATAGATGTAGCTAGTTAGTTTTGGCTTTTTGTTTTTAAAGATTTTATTTATTTATTTGACAGAGAGAGAGAGAGAGATCACAAGTAGGCAGGCAGGCAGAGGGAGAGGGAGAAGCAGGCTCCCCGCTGAGCAGGGAGCCCGATGCAGTGCTCGATTCCAGGACCCTGGGATCATGACTGGAGCCGAAGGCAGACGCCTAACTGACTGAGCCACCCAGGCACCCCAATAATTCACCAATTTAGAATTCACAATCCTGCAATAGACACTAAAAAGAGTGGACCCTTGAACAATGCAGGGGTTAGGGATGTCGACCCCTGGCATAGTTGAAAATCTGCGTATAGCTTTTGACTCTCCAAAAACATAACTACTAATAGCCTACTGTTGACTGAAAGCCTTACAGATAACCTAAATAGTTAATTAACATGTATTTTGTATGTTTTATGTATTATATACTGTATTTTTACAATAAAGTAAGCTAGGGGCACCTGGCTGGCTCAGTCGGTGGAGAGTGCGATTCTTGATCTCGGGGTTGTGGGTTTGAGCCCCACATTGGGTGTAGAGATTACTTAAAAATAAAATCTTAAAAAAAAAAGAAAATAAAAAAAGTAAGCTAGAGAAAAGAAAATGTGATGAAGAAAATCAAAAGGAAAATATTGTGCTATAAAAAATAAATAGACTCGTACAGTTCAAACCCATGTTGCTCAAGGGTCAGCTGTAATTGAAAGTTCTATTTATGTTCAAACTCCTGCAGTAACAAGGTCAACCACAGCCACACTTTTCTCCAGAAGGAGTCCAACATTTTTTCATGCCTCCTAAACCCTCGTAATGAGCAACTACCATGGACCGGGTCCACTGAGGATCCTCCCACTGAGGATCACTGGGGAGGGAAGGAGCCCTTCCTCGTGGGGAGAAGCATTATCAGAACCCACACAAATAAACCCAGGAAGGTTATAATAAAGTACAGGAATGCTGGCAGCATAAAACAGAGGTCCTGACCTGGTTCGGGGGATCAGAGAAGGGTTTTATGAGAAGGTGGTGAACGGGGCCAGGAAAGCCGATGCTCAAAGTAGGTGGAACAGAAAGAACATCAAATCCTTTCCAGCCCCAGCTGAACCTGCCTATCAGGTGAATGCCTGACACCTCTGGTAGGCCTCTCAAGTTGAAGTTAATTTGTCTCTCATTTCTCAAACGTCATGGGAAAAGAGTGGGCTGGGTGTCTTCTTCTCTCCAGGGGCCCCTTATATGGTGTTCTACTTCACTTGGAATAAAGTCCAAACTCCTTCAATGTGATCTGGTCTTGGTCTGTCTCTCCATCTTCATCTTCTCCCACTATCCCCCTTCCATAAAATACCTAGGCTACAGTGCCCTTCTGTCCACCCCTCAGATGTCAAAAGGTTTCTCGTGTCTCCAAGCCTTCGAGTTTGCTATTCCGTTTGCTTAGAACACTCTTCCTTATCTTTCAGTAAAAAAGACACTTCATCAGAGCTGTCTTGCTTGGGGCACCAGTCTCATGCGCTTCCTCTAACTAGCGCTGTTGATAGCATTCACAATACCAGTACACATCACATTGGCTTGCTTGCTTATTTATTTTCTGCTTCCCTTCCTAGGGTGCCAGCACTTTCGAAGGCAGAGATAAGTTCTATTTTTCTAAATCTTGATTTCCCGTTCACCAGAACAAGATGTTGGCAGACCGATCACTCAAATTACTGTTAAGTGAGCAAGTTGAAGAAGAGACAGGATTTTTTTTTTTTTTTAAACATGAATGCCTGCAAAATCCTCTGCTATTTTGACTTTCATACTTTTCAAATACACCACCCTCTTCATCCTCATTCGCTTCACAAGAAGACTCCAGGGTTTGATTCTAAAAGTTTTTTTTTTTAGGGGCGCCTGGGTGGCTCAGTTGGTTAAGCGACTGCCTTCGGCTCGGGTCATGATCCTGGAGTCCTTGGATCGAGTCCCGCATCGGGCTCCCTGCTCGGCAGGGAGCCTGCTTCTCCCTCTGACCCTCCCCCCTCTCATGTGCTTTCTCTCTCTCATTCTCTCTGTCTCAAAAATCTTTGAAAAAAAAAATCTTTCTGTAAAAAAATAAAAATAAAAAAATAAATAAAAGTTTTTTTTTTTAAGATATTATTTATTTATTTGAGAGAGAGTGAGACAGCGAGAGAGAGAAAGAGCATGAGCAGGGGGGAGGGGCAGAGGGAGAGGGAGAAGCAGACTCCCCGCTGAGTGGGGAGCCCGATGCAGGGCTCGATCCCAGGACCCTGGGACCATGACCTGAGCTGAAGACAGATGCCCAACCGACTGAGCCACCCAGGCGCCTCTCGATTCTAAAATTTACATGGAAAATTCGAGGCCTGCCTTTACCCCTTTGAATAGATTTTTGGAGAGGTGTTTCTATAGTTGATCACTTCAAAAGTTTCCCTGAATTTTCTTCTTGTATGAGACACAGATAGGCCCTTCAATCATTGCGGCCTTGGGCTACCCACCATGTTTCCAGAGCCAGTGTTCTTCGGCTCTTTCAAGACCTCTCCAAGCCAGGCTGATGAGCGTGTGGGGATGGGGGATGAGGGTGGAGTGGGGGGCAGCTGAGACCGGCCAAGGCCAGAGTCCCAACTCCAAGTCAGAAAAGCTGGGTCCACATCGGGTGTGGGGCATCCAAGACAGATGACCAGGAACTAGAGCCAACTCATTCACCCAGTTAGACCCCTCTTAGGAATAACCAGTCCTGGAGAAGAACATCATGGGGAGGAATAAGTAAGCGAGCAGATATGTCACCCGAGAAGAGGAGAAAATGCAGAACAGAGGGACGGGGAATGGGAAGCTGGGAGGCAAGAGGGAGGCGTGATTTAAAAAAAAAAAAAAAAAAAAGGCAATTTATATGTTGAGTTCCTTTGCTCAGAACTCTCCTTGGGTTTTCGACGGTCCCAAACGCAAACTCCTTAACAGAATTTACGAGGATGTCTAGGATTTAGGCTCGGCCAAGACCTGCACCCTTGCCTGTTGCTGCCTCATTTGGGAACAGCTGGGTAGGGGGATGGTGAGAGGCTTTCCCGTGCTCCCCGTCCCCTCTCCCCCTGCTCTGCGGGTCTCACCAGGAGCTGACCATGCATACAGCCCATCCTTCGCCTTCTGGATTCGCTCGTCTTACCATTTTTACTCTTTACCATGTTTACTCTTTTGTCCTGAGTGCCAGTTTTGGACATTTTATCCATTTTTCTGTTTGCTTGACTTCCGTTTGTTTTCCTCCACCATTTGAGGTCAGAGATTAAGTCTGGGATCCCTGCTTCATCCCAGGACCCAGCACAGCACCAGGCACAGAATAGGTTCTTAATGTGCATGTATTGAATGGATTATTAGAGGGTGTGACGTTAGGGAGGGATTGGGCAGGGACCTGATTACATCAAAATTTTGCTTAAATGGGAGGCCCCTAAACCCAGCAGATACATAGACGAAATTCAGGAGCTCAGAAAACACACAGCTGAAGGAATCACTGCACCTCAAGAGGTTAATATGGCAGGTAAGCTGGGGCAAAGGGTTTCGGACAAGCAGAGGTAAGTGGGTGGGACTTTGTTGGTAGGCTCTTGCCAACACCAAGTGGCCAGTTGGGAAACCAATAGGTTATACCAACAGGGAGCACTGGAAAACACTTTGTAACTGGACTCCGCCATTACCGTGAGATTTTGTTTTTCCAAGTCCTTTTTAACACTTGGTCCTGTCAGACTTTCAAATGTCAGCCGTTTGGTGGTGTTAAATAAGGAAATTCAACCGAGTAAATTGTTAAGATCCTACTGGTTGTGTTTGACGATTTGTGAACCAGGCAGCATCCAATGTAGCCAATAGAAAGGACCTCTGTGGAACTGTACTAAAGGAAAGACTTTTCTGGGCAGAAGGGAGTGGGGGGAGAAAGGAAGTTATACTAGACAAACAAGTGGATTGGTTATTGCAAGGTTGGTTTCCTGTGGGGGATGGCAGGGGTCTATCAGGTGATTCCCTAACTAGTAGAGATCAAGCAATTCCTGATTGGTTTAAGAGTCCATTCTTGGGAGAGCAGAAACTATGGTATATGACATCATCAGTATGGTGATGTGGGGATTAGCATGAGCCACTCCATTTTGGGCTTATTGTCTTGTTTCTAACAGTGAGTATAAAATAGTACCTGATATTGATCTATTTTCCATTTCTTTATTACCTAGTGAAATTGAGACTCCTTGCACTATTTTTCTTTTTTTGAGAGAGAGAGAGTGCACTGGGAGGGGCAGAGAGAGAATCCTAAGCAGGCTCCACACTCAGCGGGAGCCTAACTCGCGGGGCTTAATTCTACGACCAACCCTGAGATCATGACCTGAGCAGAAGAGCAGAAATCAAGAGTCAGATGCTCAAGCAACTGAGCCACCCAGGCGCCCCTCCTTGCTCTATTTTAAAGTCCTTTCTGCTTTTCTCTTGTGTGAATTCTCCACTTATCCTTTTTTATTTTCTAGTATTTTTTTCTTGAGGCTTAGAACATTTTTGTTGTATTTTAGACACTAATAATTTCTCTTATTTGTTGCAAATATGTTCTCTCATCTGTGGTCTGTATTTTTCAATTACTTATGACTTCTATTGTCCAAATATTTTCAATATTGATGTTGTGATATTTATCAATATTTTCCTTTTATTATTTATTTTGAAAGCCTAGTTTAGAAGTGTCTTTCTTTCTTTCTTTCTTTCTTCTTTTTTTCTTTCTTTCTTTCAAGATTTTACTTATTTGAGAGACACAGAGAAAGCACCCATGTGGGAGGGGCAGAAGGAAGGGGGGAAAGAATCCCAAGCAGATTCCACACTGAGCACGGAGTCTGACACAGGGCTTGATCTCACGACCCTGAGATCATGACCTGAGCTGAAACCAAGAGTTGGGTGCTCAAATGACTGGGCCACCCAGGCACCCCTTTAAGACTTTATTTTTTATTTTTATTATTTTAAAAAGATTTCTTTCTTCTCTTTCCTTTCTTTCTTTTTCTTTCTTTCTTCTTTCTTTCTTTCTTTCTTTCTTCTTTCTTTCTCTCTCTCTCTTTCTTTCTTTTGACAGAGAGAGAGCACAAGCAGGGGGAGCAGCAGAGGGAGAAGAAGAAGCAGGCTCCCCGCTGAGCAAGGAGCCCGATGTGGGGCTCGATCCCAGGACCCCGGTATCATGACCCAAGCCGAAGGCAGATGCTTAACGGACTGAGCCAACCAGGCACCCCGACTTCTATTCCTTTTCTTAAGAAAAATGTTTCTGTCCGTTAATTTGTACCTCTTCCTCCTGCTTCGTCTTTTCTCTTGCTCTGTCTCTGTGTCTTCCTCATGTCTGAAGGCTTCCTCCAAGGTCTTATAATTTCCGGCCCCCCTCTCTTTGTGTTCAAATAGACGCTGAAAAACTGCGAGAAATCTCTGACTGACCTCTTGTCTTCACAGTGGGGTGCTTAGCAGCATGCTGGCTTTTTTGTATGTATGCCTTTGTATGAAGAATAAGGGCCTCCTACATAAATAGAATCTCCTATAGAAAATGGATCAAATATCGCTAGATGACGTGGTTTTACATTTATATTTTAAACAATAGTAAAAAAACTCCCACTCTGTACCTATTATGCACCAAAGCCCGTAATTAACAGACTTGCTTTCTGGATAGTCATCTCTTCCCCAAAGCGAGTGAATTATATGGGACCATTTTACTGATAGAGAAAAGAGGCAAAGAATATAAGTGTCACGGTACTCCCAGAGTGACAAAGCTAATAAATGGGATAATCAACATTCTTTCTCAGGTCACTAAGCTTCATACCTGCTTCCCTAACTGGCCTCATTAATAAGTGGCCAAATCAATAGCTTCAGGCTCTCACACATCTACCAGTGTAGAGAACAGTGCCCCTAAGCCCATGGCTGATTACAGAGTCTCAAACACTCAAATACTCTCTGAATCATATGAACTCAAATGAATCCCATGTCGATATCATGTCACTATGTTATCCCAATGAGGACAGATATCTTTTCTCCCACTAGTCTGGTTCATTTTTCTAGGCTATGAGTTTCCAGTATATTCCTCTAGAACAAGTGGACAGTTACTTACCCTTAAAACCAGGCTTGAACCATTTTCTAGTAGGGGAAACTGAATTTCAGGGGCACAGAGCAATCCCAGCAAGATGGTGAAGAGTGGGTTCCATGAGTCAACTTTTTAGACCAAGCTCTTAGCTCCCAGGTCAATCTCAGGTCAGAAGTTTACCTTAGAGTGTATTTTTTTTTTTTTTTTTTTTACGAAAGCCTTTTGTCTACTCCTTTTGCAGAAAATCCAAGGTATGCTCGCAGGGGCCGCACACACTTTAGTGTGGAACAGCTTCAGGCCCTGAAACGTGTGTTTGAAGAGACGATGTACCCAGATTGGGCGACCACGGAGGAACTTATTTCAATTACTCATCTTGATGAGTCAGTAATAAAGGTATGTCCCTGAGGATGTCTCTAGATAGCACACCTAACCCAGAGCGTCACACACATTTAAAATTCACACATCTTGTAAATCCCCTTTATTGAACAACTGGTATGTGTCAGGACAGATGTTCTATATTTTCACTCTTATGACCATCCATTTTATTGAGGAACACTAAGGTTCACAGACTCCTCCAAGAATTATAAACACAAGAGCTAGAATTTGAACCCAGACCTTTCTGACTCCAGAACCACAATGCTACAGGGGACCTTTTGGGGATGGATCTCAGATAATCCCCTTGGGGTCTGTTCCTGTTTATATTTCTAGGTTCTCCTTAATCAGGACATTCACAGTCATTTAGATGCCTTGCAACGAAGTTCCCACAGAGAATTTGGGGCATGAGGACCCCTGGGTGAATCCTGAAGGCACCCCAAGCTAGACTCCTACTTCATATTCTCAATCTTCAGAATTCTCTCTGAAAATGCTGAGCATCCACCAAGACAGAAGCACCTTGCCTTCTCCCCATCCTGATCTGGCGTTTGAGTGCTCTGTCCTATTCCACCCACTGCAGGCACGATCTTTTTGCCCCCTTTGCCTTCTGGAACTCAGGACAGCAGAGGATAGAAGGAACTTCCCTTGTTCGGATAACCGAAGAGATGCGAGACTAGCCTTCTCATGCCAAAAGAGCCTAATTCCCGAGGAACATGAGGATTCCCCTTTGGACCCACCCCCCTTTTATTAACCTTCTCACCTCCTCTCTCCCCAGACTTGGTTCAAGAACCAGCGCGTCAAAAGGAAGAAAGAGCAGCAACCAAATGGATCAAATTCATCACGAGAATCACCAAACCCGACCGTTCCAGGCAAGGAGGAGGAGGAGTCCTTACCTGTAACTTCAGCAAACACTCATCGCAAGAGTCCCAGCATTTCGGATGCCTCTGACCATGAACTGCCTCAGTTTTCAGAGAATGACGAACCTGGTCCCTCCAGAGGGAATTCATCTTGGGATTCTCAGCCTTCTGATCTCCAAGAGATATGTCTGGGGGACTCTGCTCCTCCTTGGGCCTCCAGTCCCTATGACACAGATCAGTTTATACAGCTATATGCCTTACCTGGGGATGATGATCCCAGCAGTCTAGATCAGTACCTCTCCGCCAAGTGCCGCAGTTGAAGTGGTATGGCTGACACATCCATTTACTAATTTACTGAGCAACTGGTATGTGCCAGGACAGATGTTCTGTGATCCAAATCTTGACCAACTTAAGAGCATTTTCCATATGTGTTTAATGGGTCAACTTGAGTCTAAATGGATTAGAGTCCACCAATTCATCTAGTTCTGTAAGAAGAAAGAAATCTCTCTACCTCGGGCACCTGGGTGGCTCAAGTCGGCTAAGCAGCTGCCTTCAGCTCGGGTCATGATCTCAGGGTTCTGGGATCGAGCCCTGCATTGGACTCCCTGCTCAGTGGGGAGTCTGCTTCTCCCTCTCCCCCTGCTCATGCTCTCTTTCTCTCAAATAAAATCTTTAAAAAAGGGGCGCCTGGGTGGCTCAGTCGTTAAGCATCTGCCTTCGGCTCAGGTCATGATCCCAGGGTCCTGGGATCGAGCCCGACATCGGGCTCCCTGATCAGCGGGAAGCCTGCTTCTCCCTCTCCCACTCCCCCTGCTTGTGTTCCCTCTCTCGCTATGTCTCTGTCAAATAAATAAATAAAATCTTTTAAAAAAATCTTAAAAAAAAAATCTCTCTACTTTTCATCATTGCCTGTAAGTTCTGGCCTCTGAGTACTACCCTCTCAGCCAAATTTCAGTATCAAGGACAGGCAGAGGTGCCTTTAGAATGGTAGCAGAAACTAGCTAGTTTCCCTTGGGTGCTAGCTTGTCCCAGTTGAACTGGCTCCATGAAAGCACCCCGACTAAAGTCAATCCTATGCAGACCAAGCTCCCCTGCACCTGTGCCCCATGGACCATTTTCTCTCTTAAAAACAGAGTGACATCAGCAAGACAGTGGACTAGGAGGTCCCAGCACTTGTATCTCCACAAAAACAATGATTTAGGGGCGCCTGGGTGGCTTAGTCGGTTAAAAGTCTGCCTTCGGCTCAGGTCATGATCCCGGGGTCCTGGGATTGAGCCCCGCATCAGGCTCCCTGGTTCACGGGAAGCCTGCTTCTCCCTCTCCCTCTGCCCCTGCTTGTGTTCCCTCTCTTGCTGTGTCTCTGTCAAATAAATAAATAAAATCTTTTAAAAAATTAAAAAAGAAAACCCAGTGATTTAACAAACTACTTACTGGTGAAAACAGCTTGGAGAAGAATTGTGGAGAACAAGAAGCTGCAGCAACCCAGGGGAGCACGAAACCCAGGCCCTCCTAGAAAAGCATAGGAGGCATTTTACCTGTGTCACCTCATCCCCAAATTCTATAGCGTTTGCTGCCAAGAGGGATCCCCTTGGCTGTAATGCAACCCCCCCACTTGAGAAGAAAAGGAGAAGACTCCAGCAGCTTTCACCATGAGGACCCAAGTGGGACACCTACACTTTTTGCCACCGAGGACTCACCCAGGGTTTGCCCACACTAATCCCAGCTGATGGAGCTGCCTAGAGTCCACACCACTGAGCTGAGCTCCTGCTGGAGGAGGTCATAGAAAGGATGTGACGGCTGGTGGACCCATGAGCGGGACACCCGCAGTCAGAGGCTCCTTAGCCCCTTCCTTGTCCCTGGAATGTGCTTTCCACTTGCCTTTCCCCAGTCCTAATGTGAATTCCCTCGTTCATTAAACCTTTCACTTACCAAGCTGGAGTAGTCTGCCTCTTTCTTTTGTCTCTCCTTGCCCTTTCTGTATGGTCGCCAGTTTCAATAATACTTGCAAGCCCACAGCCCCGGGAACAGGTGCTGACGCTTCTACCCCGTCCACACGGGTCCTGGCCCACCACATGAACAGCCACACCCTTGCTGGCTAGGTGGTTAAGAAATGGGGTGAAGAAAGGGAACACTGATGGGGCTCAAAGGTTTTAATAGAGTACTACCAAAGGTTGGGCAGGCCAAAAGGACCCCCTTCGTGGCCTCCCAACATTAAAGAGCCCCAAACAAGTCTGTTCTATTTACCTTAGTTTGGAGAATTTTTTTTTTTTTTTAAAGATTTTATTTTATTTATTTATTTATTTGACAGAGAGAGACACAGCGAGAGAGGGAACACAAGCAGGGGGAGTGGGGGAGGGAGAAGCAGGCTTCCCGCGGAGCAGAGAGCCCGACGTGGGGCTCGATCCCAGGACCCTGGGATCATGACCTGAGCTGAAGGCAGACGCTTAACGACTGAGCCACCCAGGCGCCCCTGGAGAATTTTTAAAGCCAAGAGCCCAAGATTGTAATGAGAGAACTGCCTGGCAATTGCCGCAGACAATGATTAGGCAGATTAATCACGATGAAGACTGACAACAGGTCTCTTGGCTCACCCCCCTCCCCGGAAACCCAAAGTCTTTTGCACAAGAGCTGGTTAGGGGGTGTGGCAGAAGTGTCTGTCCTTGGACGAACTGGCAGCTGGTGTCTTACACCGCGGCCAAGCAGGGGTCCTGATGGGGGGAACCTGACTGGGTAGTGTGACCCCGAAGGGCACCAAACAATGTCCTGAGAGTTTGGGACAATGGGTGTAGCCAAGACCTGGACACCTCCCGGTTCGTGGCCTCATTGCCTAACTCCTGGGTCATCACCCACATTTGAGCTCTAGGGGGCGCCATTCGCACATAACATGCAAGATGGTGCTCCCTGACGGTGCGATCCTCTGTTCCCTCTCCTGCGGGTGGGCATCACTCCTCCCCCGGTGCACAGGGACCGCTGCTTCCCGGGTCCACGAACTGGTCGTCAACACGAGTGGACGTGTGTGGAGCCACCGCGACCCGCTTTGCCTGAGGACGTTCTATCCAAGTTTCCTGCGGTGCTTGCCGCAGTGTCACTCAGGGCTTAAGACCCACCCCTTACCCTTGATGTCCAATCAGGATCGAGGGCTGGACCCTAGCGGCATCAACCGAGCAGAGGATATTTTATAGCCCCCCAAAGTAAGTAAACAAACAAACAAATAAATAAAATGAAAATGGGGTTTCTCCATGGAAGTATTCATGATGATAACTGGCATTTGAAAAAGTAGAAAATCTAATACACCAATAATCAAAGAAGTAACAAAGGAAGTAAAAGATCTACACTCTTGAATGGCATTAGATGATTTATAGCCAATTCTGCCATATAGTCAAACAAAGAACCCCTAGGTTGTGCGAAGTGGTCCAGAAAAGAGAAAAAGAAAGGATGTTCCCAAAATCTTTTGAATGGTTGGCACAATTCCCGTAACAAACCTAGAAAAATAGGATAAAAAAACCCAAAACAACTAGGCAAATGGCACCTCATAAAACAGAAGGAAATTTTCCAAATAAGATATTAGCCAATTTAACTCAGCAATGTTTTAAGACAATGACTCACAAGAAAGGATAGGGATGCTTTCAGAAACACAGAAATATCTCATTACAAAATGTGCCGGCGCCTTCCAGCCCATCCCAGGTTAAAGATGAAATCATATGGGATCGTCTCAGAAGGTGGAGAAATGTTGCAAATTAATGGGAGAGGCCCACCGTTCAAGCTGGAGGGGCAGGAAGCTGGAGCACAAATTGGCCGTTCGTTATGGCTTGGAGGAGAGAGAGCGAGGACAGGGAGAGTCAGAACTCTGAACTACCTCGAGGGCAGCCGGCAAAACAGGGAGAACTGTACAGATGGGAGAGGAGGGAGAGAGAGAAAGGAGGGGGTGGAGAGAAGAGGGGGAGGGGGGACACTGGGAAGTTGACTGAGGCACAGAGGGAAACGTAGAGACAGAGGGGGAGACTTGAGGGGCAGATGGAGGGAGACTGAGGGGCAGAGATCCCGAGAGACATTTCCTCATCTGAAAACCATCACAATGACATTCAGCATAGGAAGGGCTCAATCAATGGTGTCTATATGATTTTATGAATTCTGAGCTACTCCGTTTTTTCACCTTTCAAGATCTCTAGAAATCAGACTGAATCATTGAAGGCATTTTACAGTTAGTTGCTTTCCGCTGGACAGCAGTCCTGATCACCAATCACTTGCTTGGTGATTGATTGTTGCTGGTGATGTGCAATCCTCTGTTTCAGCACGAATCGCTTAAAAAACCTTTGAAGAAGGAATATGAGTTCTGGTTGTTGTCTGGAAACCCTGCCATTGACACACTGAAAGGAGCCGGGAAGCAAATCCAGAGACAATAAGTGAGCCCTTTTCTAAGAAATGCTCCATGGACAATGCTTTTGATAGCAGAAGGACGATATTTATGGGGAAGCACAAACGTGGAGAACTCTAAATCAGAAGATAAGAAAATGAGTCAAAATGTCTACATTGATGGATGGATAGATGGATAGCTGTGTAGAAAGCAGGTGTAAAAAAATATATATATGTATTAATGGGAAACCAGGTTGATAGATTTAAGTTCCCTCTAAAATTCTTGCAAATTCACTGTATGTTCAACAAATTTCACAATAAAATTTTGGGGGAAAATGATGCAGAAATCAGGTTCTGGGCATGAGGAAGTTGTAGAACTATCTTAACCAACTAATTATGTTTGTGTTTTCCATTGTAGATATCAAAGAGTGATCTGTTAAAGAAATCTTGTTCCGAGGGCGCCTGGCTGGCTCAGGCAGTGGAGCCTGGGACTCTTAATCTTGGGGTTGTGAATTCAAGCCCCATGTTGGGTGTAGAGATTACTTAAGAAAATAAAATCGTAAAAAATATTTTTTTCTAAATAAATCTAGGGCGCCTGGGTGGCTCAGTCGTTAAGGTCTGCCTTCGGCTCAGGTCATGATCCCAGGGTCCTGGGATCGAGTCCCACATCGGGCTCCCTGCTCGGCGGGAAGCCTGCTTCTCCCTCTCCCACTCCCCCTGCTTGTGTTCCTGCTCTCGCTATCTCTCTCT
This sequence comes from Halichoerus grypus, assembly GCF_964656455.1. NCBI lineage: Eukaryota > Metazoa > Chordata > Mammalia > Carnivora > Phocidae > Halichoerus > Halichoerus grypus. The sequence goes on from NC_135726.1 coordinate 47,808,417, forward strand.
CTGTCAGATAAATAAATAAAATCTTTAAAAAAAAAAAAGATATTAAAAAAAAAATAAATCTAAAAGTGCTCTTTTAGTAAATATATGCTAAATATTATGTTTTTCTTTCTTTGTGGTAAATGGAGCAGCAATGCCGTGTTTTATAATACAAGGCATCTTAAGTTTGATCAACTATGGCATATAATTTTATAATCAAAACAAATGTCAAATCCAGTAGCAACAAGCACACCTAGTGCTCAGATCTTGATATGAAGTAAAAAAAAATTTTGGTTTTGTTTTTCATTTTATATTCCTCAGTACCTTAAAATTTTGGTCATTTTAATGTTTTGCTTTATTGAAAAAAATTATATACTGCCTATTTCTGTTTCTGGACAGTGTAAATATCTTGCTCTCTTGGAACAGAATTTCTGTGTTCTGGAAAAGTCACTAGAGTGACTCTCTAGTCATACAAATGTAAAGCGAGTATTTGCCCCTGACTGGTGATTTTCACTTTTTACTTTCTATGTGTCTCATGCCTTTTATCCTCCTCTATTCCTCAACTGCTTTCTCTTACATTATGTGAATATTTTCTAATGGAGCATTTAAATTTCTTTACTGATTGTTTTCATTAATTTTTTGAGTTATTTCCTTAGTGGTTGCTTAGGGCTTACCCTATACATCTTAACGAATAAGGATAACCTTCAGATTCATATGAACTTTATTCCAGTGAGATACATAAGCACCGTTCCTATATAGCTCTATTACCTTCACCCCCATGTTGTATTATTGCTATCCATACCACATCTATCAGTGTTACTCCGAATGCATTGTTATAATTATTACTTTATATGATGTTATGTTTTTTTAAAGAGGCTGAGAGGAGAGCAAGTATATTATTTTGTTATAGCTTTTGTTATATATACTTTCTTCTTTTTTTTTTAGCTTTTGTTATATTAATCTTCTTACTTGCCATTCTGGTTCTCTTCATTGGCTCTTGTTATTTTCAAGTTAATCTCTGGAGTCTCTCCATAGATGAGTATGACTTTGTTCCGATGTACTTCTTTTGGGTTGTTATCGGAAATTATATCACAATTCTTTTTAAGATTTTTATTTATTTATTTAACAGAGATAGAGAGCACAAGTAGGCAGAGCGGCAGACAGAGGGAGAGGGAGAAGCAGGCTCCCTGCTGAGCAGGGAGCCCAATGTGGGCTCGATCCCAGGACCCTGGGATCATGACCTGAGCCGAAGGCAGCCGCCCAACCAACTGAGCCACCCAGGCGGCCCTATATCACAATTCTACATGTTATAGGTCCAACAATACCATATTTATATGTATGTGTGTATATGTGTGTGTACTATTAGACTATTTTTTAGAATAATTCTTAAAATAATTTTTCTGCTCCTTACTCTCCTCTCCTCTTGGCACTCCCATTGTGTGTATATTGTTTGGCTTAATGGTGTCCTGCATTTCTCTGGGGCTCCGTTCATTTTTCTCCACTCTTTTTTCTCTCCGTTCTTTGGATTACATAATATCTATCTTTGATTTGCTAATTCTTTCTTCTGTCAGTTCAGATCTACTGGCGAGCCCCTCTAGTGAGTTCTTCATTTCAGTTATTATACTTTTCAGGTCCAGATTTCCACTTGGTACTATTTTATAATGTCCAACTCTTAATCCATTTTTTTCAGTTTGGTGAGTCATATCATCATATCTTCCTTTTACTTTTAAAATCATGATTCCTCGGGGCGCCTGGGTGGCTCAGTCGTTAAGCGTCTGCCTTCGGCTCAGGTCACGATCCCAGAGTCCTGGGATCGAGTCCCGCATCGGGCTCCCTGCTCGGCGGGGAGCCTGCTTCTCCCTCTCCCACTCCCCCTGCTTGTGTTCCTCCTCTCGCTATCTGTCAAATAAATAAATATTTAAAAAAAATCATGATTCCTCTTGGTTATTTGAACATATTTACAATAGCTACTTTGAAGGCTGCCTGCTTTTTAGGGGTCATACTCTCCTGTCTTACAGAACCCTTACCATGCCTCCTTCCTAACCAGCACTGTCCCACAGAACATTCTGCAATAATAGACATGTTCTCTATCTGTCCAATATGAGAGACACCCACCTAACGCGGCCACTGAGCCCTTAAAATGTGGCTAGTGTTACTGAGGAACTGAATTTTAAATTTTATTTCATTTTTATTAATTTAAATTTAAGTAGCCATATGTGACTAGTGGCTACCCTCTTGGACAGCGCAGTTCTAGACCATGCTCAGAGTACTCGATTCTCTAGAATCCCCTACTCAAGTGTTCCTGAACCTGCTTCCAGCCCCTGTGTGCACCTCTTTCCAGCTTACCTTGAACCCTACACCGAGGCCAGGTCATGCTGGTGTGCACAACTCTACATCCCAAGGGGTGGGCAAGAGGTGATTTGGGAGATGGACCAAGCTCTCACATGGAGATGAGGGTGTCCGGATAAATGCATGGATGACCGACCCCTCGAGCGTTCAGGATGTAGATAGAAATGGGAAGAGAAGAGTGTGAGCTGCACGGAGCCTCCATTTGTACGTTTGGTCTGGGATCCACAAATGTTAGGGATGATTTTGACTGGCCATGTCCCATTTCTTACCTGTGTAGTGGCTATATGTGTGCTCATTGTATACTTCTTAAATACGTATAAATGTGCAAAGGTTGTGTGTGTACATGCAAAGATTTATGATATTTCACAACTTAAAAAAAGGATTTAAAAATTTTACCACTATTAGGCTAGAGTCCCAGCTCTTCTTATGACATAAAGCCTTGTACAATCTGTCTTCTGCTTCTCTCTGACCTAATCTCCTGCTATCTCCCCTTCACTCTCAGCTGCAGCCACACTGACCTCCTCACTCCAGCTAGCAGGCCACGTTACAGAGGAATTTGTCGGAGGGGGCTTATTTGGCCCTGTCTTTATTTTTTAGTTTTTAATTTTTAAAAATTGAGCCTGACACACAATGTTACATTAGTTTCAGGTGCCTGGCCCTGCCTTTAAAGGCCTTTGTGTTAGCAAAGCCATGCCTGTGACGGGGATCGGGTGAGTGAGAGTGGAGGGGGCTGGATGGAGAGCCAGGGTCAGGAGTGATGTGGCACCTTCCCCGGGGTTAGGAGGAAAGGTGTCTGCTTATATAAGAAAGCTGGAGACAGTTCTGAAGGCTGCCCGAAAAGGAACAGTTGTGGTGGAAGGAACCATCAATCAGGTGCCCTGAACAGGTGGAGGCTGGGGCTACTCTCAGCGGAAAGCTGGGCTCAGAGCTCCAATTACCAGCTCAGAGAATCCAACTATCAAAACTGATGCCAGAGGGGAGGGAGAGGAGGAGACAGAGGCCTGAGTCAGCCGAAAGAGCGATTCCAGAGCACCTGAGGTGACGGTGGAACCACCCGAAAGGGAGCTGGAGACCAGTAACAGTGACATCTAACTCAGCGGTTCTCAAAGCAGGGTCCCCTAGACCTGAGAACTCGTTCACAGTGCAAATTCCCAAGCTCCCCTTAGAGTCAGAAACTCCGAGGGGAGGTGAAGGCCCAGCAATCAGTGTTTCAACAAGCCCTCCAAGGTGATTCTAATGGGCCACCAAGTCTGAGAACCCCTGATCTCACTTTAACGATAGTGGACTGGGGGCCAGGCCCTCTTCCGAGTGATTTACCTCTAGTAACTCACTGGTCCACACGACAGCATTACAAAATCGGAGGTGCACCGTTTTAGGGGTGGGAAAAGTGAGGCAGGGTGACTTCCGTAACTCATCGGAGCTCAGAGTCAGAGGTCGAGGTGCAGCCGGAACCTCAAGCAGTGCTCTCCCTGAGCCACCGTGCTCCCTGGCAGAGCTCCTCCCGCGTCAGCACACAGCCCCTGCAGGGCTTCCTACAACACGCGCTGGAGCCCAGTCCTCAGTGTGTGAGTCACTGACGGCGGGTCCAAGAATCTGCATTTCTTACGGGGCCCCGGGTGATGCTGATGCTCCTGGTCCGGATTCCACACTCGGACACGTGCGGTACCGTGAGCCTGCCTTTCCCCACGAGCGGATGGAGTCCAGCCAATGGAGAGGCTGCCTGGGGCTCTGTGGGAAAGTCCACGTGCACACCCACAGCTGGGCCTCTTGGCCACAAATGAACAGAAAACCCAATTCAAATTGGCTTAAGTAGGGTCCTGCACCTGCAACAGGTTAAGTTTGCTTTTAAGCATGGGCGGACCGAGGGCCAAGGAGGTAGTTCGGATTCTTTCTCTCTCCCTCCATCTCTCGCTCTGCCTTCCTTTCTGTCTTCATTTTCAGGCAAACTTGCCTCTCACAGTGGCCCCCAGCAGCTTAGATTCTCAAGCTGGGAATCACATCACAACAGGAGCTCCCCTTCCTTCCTATCTCCGCCCATCCTGGCTCTCACTGGCCAGGCTAGGGCCACTGGCCCATTTCTGAACAATCACTGTGGGCAGGGAGATGGAAGATTCTCATGAGCCAGGCCTGGGTTATGGGCTCACCCCTAGAGAGCCAGCAGGTGGACTCAGCTGCATCCAAAACATAGAGAGAGAGAGAGAGAGAGAGAGTGTGAGTGTGTGTTTGTGGTGGGGGGGGATTCGGGGTAACCAGAAAAGGGAATGGATGGATGGACAGGTCTACTACACCACCATTTGGCACTGGGAAGGCAAATTGGGTACCTACTCCTTAAAACTCTCTTAAGATGGGCCCAAGCACAGAGACCATCGTAAAAGAGAAAACCCAGAAGTTGATATATTTTATCATTTCATTTATATAAAGAATCAGGCAAAAATAACCTATGGTGTTAGAAATCAGCAGGGTGGTTACCCATGGGGAGAGGGGGTATATTAGTTATTTATTGCTGCATAACAAATCTCCCTAAACTTAGTGACATAAAACAAGGATCACTGATTACTATTATTACTCATGTTGCTGGAAGTTGGCTGAGCTCAGCCAGGTGGTTTTTTGCTTGGGGGTCTCTCATGCGGTTATAGTCAGATGGTGGCCGGAGCTGGGGTCATCTCGAAGGCTCCCGCATTCACAAGTTTGGCAGTTGATGCTACTGGCCAGAATGCTCCCACATGAACCTTTCAGATGGCCTGGTCTTCCCCACATGCCAGCTGGGTTCCAAAGGTAAGCACTCCGAGAGAGAGAGAGAGAGAGAGAGAGAGAGAGAGAGAATGCCAGGCAGAAACGATTTTTTATGATGTGGCCTCCAATGTCACATAGTGTCACTTTGCCATACTCCCTTGGTCATCTTGGTCATAAACGTCTGCCCAGGATCAAGAGGAGTGGTCACAGACTCCATCTAAGTGGCACGTTGTAAGAGGAGCATACGGTTATAAATATTTTTAGAAACTATGATATGCCACAGGGAGGGAAGGCTGGGAGGGGGCATGAAGGGGGGCTCCTGGGGGCCTAGTTAAGCTTCTTAATCTAGATGCTCTTTACAACCAGTTGCGTATTTTTTTCACTGCACTGCCATGTCATTTCCGGAGTCTCTGCACATGCAGTTCCAGACTTTTCTCATCCTTCCTACCTCAGCTTTACTGTCCTCTCCTTCAGAAAACCACCAACGACATCCCACACCCCCTCCCTGTCCTTAGTCCTCTCAACGCCACCGGGCCTAGTGAGGCCTCGATTATAGTACACACCACCTTACCTTCGGCTGTCCCCACAACTGTAGACTAGAAGTCCTCTAACCTTTTTGACCATACACCCCACAAAAGTCTCCCATATGCATCTCCACCATATGTGTGTAACCGACAAGTTGCACTGTATGAATATGTACAATATAAACCATGCACTCAAATAGAAATGCTTAAAAGGATGAGATAAAAGCGGTTCTGAATGGGCTCTCTCTGTTTTCCAACACCTAGAAGTTTTATCTCAAAAAGCCCTAGAGAACCAGAGACCTCTTCAAAGACCAGTAACTGTGACCGTGAGTTTCACAAGGGCCGGTGATGATCTTTCTCGCTCACCTCAGTATCTCCGGCCACGGAGCTGGATGTGGAAACTCACTCACCTACCTACACTAAACTCAGGATCTGCGTGCTTTATGGTATACATTATTATACTTGAGTGTACTTAACAACAACAGAAAGGTAAAATTTTCCAAGCTGAAGGACATCAGAGAAGGTCAGATAGAGTGAAAGCTTGAGCCACCTCTGGCCCTCCCCGCGGAAGGCTTGATGCCAGATGCAACTTCTGGCCTGGGGCCCTGGAGGTGGTAGCACCACGGAGAGAGGGGGAAGCAAGAACAGATGGGGCTTGACGCTAGGCCATTCTTGGTGATGAGTCATAAGTTGACTGTAAAATGCCCATGAAGCAGACACCTGGAGTGGCTTCTCCCGTCAAGAGATGACTGAGCGCCCTCTCCTTGAATCCAGGCTGTGCTTACTGATTTAACAACAGAAGACAGAGGAAGTGGCCTTCTGAGGCTAGATCATAAGAAGCCTTCCAGCTTCTGATTGGGTCTTCTGGAAAGCTCACTCTTGGAATGCTGCCGCTTGGAACCCAGCCACCATTTTGAGGAGGCCAAGACACAATGGAGAGCCACATACGGGCACTCCAGCCACAGCCCATGGCCACAGTGTCAGCCGCCAGCCATGTGAGTGCGCCATCTTGACATCCAGCGCCTCCAGGTGACCGCAGACCCAGCTGATATCCAACTGCAATGGTATGAGTGTCCTTAAGCAAGAACTGCCCAGCGGAGCCCAGTCAACCCATAGAACCATGAGACATAATAAGAAGTTGTTGTTTTAAGCCCCCAAGATTTGGGGTCGTTTGTAAGCAGTAGATAACTGGACCATTGGGATACTTCCAGTGGCTCCTGTGAGGTGAATACAGAAAACTTTCCCCTGAACTTAAATATGTGACTGCAATGCTGGAATTCCTTGGAGGTGATGGGTGGACACAGCAGTGTGTCCACAGCCAGGAGGCATCCGATGGATAGCAAGACCAAGCACGACAATCTCTAGTCTCTCTTAGGGCTCACTCAGTTAAATGGAGGACCCGAAACCAACCTCACAGGGGTGTTGTGAAGATTCAAAGAAATCATGCAGGTAAAGCCCTCAACACAGGGCGTGACACATAGCAGGGGTCCCCTCAAATGTTAGGGGTAACTCACTCACCAGGCAGGTCACCTATTATGACGCATTTGACGGCAGGTAAGAGGACCCACAAATCAACAGGGCTTGAATCAGAAGGAAATGCGTTATTTCAGAGCAAGAAATCCACAGGTAGGCAGTCCCAGGGTTGTTAAATTCAAACATTTAAGAAAAATTTAATGAAGTTATACCTCAATAAAAATGTTACTTAAAAATACATGTTGATTGAATACCAGCGAATTGCCAGGCGCAGTTCTAGGAGCTGGAGATATAGCAAAGAAAAACAAAGTCCCTTGGCGGAGGTTGCTCAGGGACCTTATCAACAACTTAGGTCCTTTTTTTCCTGCCCTATCCTCATCCTGATGGCGGAGTCCCCAGAGAGTGGCACCTGCCCCTAGTATCACCTCCGGACACAGAATATCTGGAGGCAGAACAAGGAATTTGTTCGGGCCCATCTCTTCTTTTTAAGGTTTTATTTATTTGAGAGAGAGAGAGCATGAGTGGGAGGGGCAGAGGGAGAGGGAGAGAGAATCTCAAGCAGACTCCATGCTGAGCATGGAGCCCGCCATGGGGCTTGATCCCAGGACCCCAAGATAATCCAAAACCAAGAGTAAGATGCTTAACCGACTGAGCCACCCAGGCGCCCCTGGGGCGCATCTCTTCTTAATTCAACTTTATGGAGGCATAATTTACATGCCATAAAACATACCCATTTTACATATAATTCAATGAATCCCGAAAGGTTCTCTCTTGCCCCTTGCTGTTTTAAGATATAGTCTCATCCCATATTTTTGTATGCCTAAACGATGTCTCCTTGTGCCTGTTTTTGAGATTTATAAAAGCGTCATCCTAGGGCGCCAGTCAGTTAAGCGTCTGCCTTCGGCTCAGGTCATGATCTCAGGGTCCTGGGCTCCCTGCTCAGCACGGAGTCTGCTTCTCTCTCTCTCAAATAAATAAAATCTTTTTTTTATTTTTTTTTTAAAGATTTTATTTATTTATTTGACAGAGAGAGAGATAGCTAGAGCAGGAACACAAGCAGGGGGAGTGGGAGAGGGAGAGGCAGGCTTCCCGCCGAGCAGGGAGCCTGATGTGGGACTCGATCCCAGGACCCCGGGATCATGACCTGAGCCGAAGGCAGACGCTTAACGACTGAGCCACCCAGGCGCCCCTAAAATCTTTTTTTTTAAAAATGCCATCCTATATGGAGTTTTCTGAGTTTTGCTCTATTCCCTCAACATTATTTTGTGTGTGTGTGTGCACCTGTAGGCCCTTCCTTTTCACTGTTGTATAACACTCCTCTATGTGAATGTACCACAACCTACCCATTCTCCTTTCAGTGGACGTCAGGTTTGTTTCCAATTTTCTGCTGTTGAACAGCATCACTACAAACGTCGCTGGACACCTCATCTAGTGCGCATGCTCAGGTTTCTTCTGGGGAAGTGCCTAGGAATGGAGATGTTGAGTATGAGGGACTCCAATCTTCACCCTGGCTGAATTTTCCAAAGTAATACCAAACTATTTTCCAGAGGGCTGTAGTGACTTGCTCTCCCACCCGAAGCGCATGAGATGCCCTGCTGATCCCCGTCCTTACCCACAATCATCCCAAGTTTTGCCAGTTTGAAGACATAAAATAGACCCTCAGTGTGGCCCTCTCTCTTTTCCCCTCTGGGTGTTTATATAATTATGGGTGGGCTTCGGTCAGACAGATGGGATCACAATAGAGGAAGGGAACGTAGTGATTGTAATTTTAAGTCTGTGATGGGTAGGGATGAAAGAGGAGGGATGTGATGGATGGCAGGGGCAGGGGAGGGTGTGGGGACCAAGGCCACGGCCATGCTGATGGTGGTGGGGAGCCCAAGCAGGCTGGGAGAAAAGGAAGATGACCTCAGTGTGGCCTTCACTGGTCTTTCCCTGATTACTGATGAGGAGGGGCATCTCTTCACATCAAATTCATTTCAAAACTACTGAAGCCATAGTAGAATCTCAAGGGAAAAGCCCAACAAACTATTCCTTAATGACTACTTTTTAAGAGCAATGTTTCTGTGCAATTAAAAGAAAAAGAAATCTCAGACTAGGGAAAGTCTTCATCAGAATCTGTGTCGTACTAACAACAGCGGATATGTATTCACCAAGAAAGTCCCCATTCGGGACTGGGCCGTCAGTAGGGGACACACGCTGAGAGAGGAGCCCCAGCAGTTCAGGGGCAGAGGCAGAACAATTCTACCGAGAGACCGGTGAGACCCACGACGGGTACAGAGGCGACAGTGCTGTGCTGGGGTCAGGGCCCATCGAAACAGCACCTCTACCGCTGGCTCCTCGGTGCAGCTCCAGACTTGGAAAGCGTGCACGGCCCCCATCTTACAGGTCATTTCTTCATTCAGTTAACAAATATGTAGTCATTCTGTGCCAGGTTCTGGAGATAAGGTGGTGGCCAGAACAGACTTTGTCCCCATCCTCGTGGATGTATCTGTCTAAAGAGGGAGACAGACAGGAGATGCGGACATCACAGATGGTCAGGGCTGAGATGGGGGAAATCCAGACTTGTAGAAGCCCAGAAGCCCACCTGACCCCCATGGGGGGAGGGGGAGGTCAAGGAAGGCTTCCTGGAGGAGGAGACATCTTAATTGAGACCTGAAAGACGTACGGAGACGGTTGTGAGGAGGTGGCTGGGAGAAAGGGGGGGGTGCTCCAAAAAGAGGAAAAAGCATGTACAAATGCTTAGAGGTGACAGGGAGTCTGGAGTATTCTAGATCAGCACCATCCAACAGAAATATAACGCGAACCCCAAACATGAGTCATGACGTCATTAAAATTTTTTAGTAGCCACATTAAAAAAAAAACCCATTTGAAATTAATTTTAATAATATATTTTATTTAACCTGATATATCCAAAATATTACCGTATTAACATGTAATCGATATAAAAATTATTAATGAGATATTTTACAAATTCTCTTTTTTGTACTAAGTCTTTGAAATCTGGTGGGTATCTTACACTTCCGGTGTCTCTCAAGTCACACCAGCCACATTTCTGGTGCTCGAGAGCCACACGTGCACCAAGACCCTTGCTACTCAAAGCACTGGCATCACTTGGGAACTTGCTAGAAATGCAGAATCTCAGGCCAATCCCTAGCCCCACTAACTCAGAGTCTGTATTCTAACAAGATCCCAAGGGACTTAAAGGCGCATGAGTTTGAGAACAATGGGTCCAGTTCTGCCCCAAACACTTCTGTGGCTTCCTACCGCCCTCATGATTAAGTGCCCAGCTACTGACCTTGGCAATCGCTCACTCATTCATTCGTTCATCACCACTACTGAGCACTGACTGAGTCCCAGGCCCTGTGCTGAGTGATGCTGAGGACACAGCACGGATAAAGACAGGCTTGATCCCTGCTCTCACGGAGGCCCGTCCCCCCCCCCCCAACCCGGCCATTAACTGAGAAGTACCCAAGTCCCTGCTTCATTTTGACTACGGTAAGGGTGGCAAGCTTGAAGTGAAGTTACAGAGTGCAAGTTCAGGAGGCCTGACCTGGTTTGAGTGGAGGGGGTGTCCAGAAAATAATCCAAATAAGGGAAGAGGCCACTATCATGGCAAAACACCACGAGCAGATTAAATGTCCCACTGCAGAGGGCGGGCCAGCCAAGCCACCCCAGCCTGTCCACAGTCACTAAGAGGGATCGTTTTCAGGTTTCAGAGCGACGAGGAGAAAGGCCTGGGGGGTAGGGTTACAGGAGTGGAGCCAGGGACAGAGCCCAGTGATAGTATCACCCCGCGCACAGATCCGTCTGCATTTGGAAAACGAGGGGAAAGGGAACAGAGAATCAGGAAGGTGGTCAATTTGCCAGCAGGGGGAGGACTTAGGGCCAGGGACTGCAGGCGATCTTTTCTTTAAAAAAGGTCTTTTAATAAAACATACCTGGATTTGCTCTAAAGTAATGGAGCAGGGGAGCAAATGCACAGGATGTGGACAGAGCCAGAGTGGCCACAAGGGCTGAAGCCGGGAGACAGGGACACCAGCATTCATTAGACTTTTCTCTCTGCTCTTGTGTTTGTTTGACATTTTCCCTAAAAGCAAAAAAACTTAAGCGTTGCTCTTTCCAGATAATCGGGGCTGTTGAAAAAGATTTTATCGGATGGGGAAGGAAGTAATTTAAGCCCTTCCTTGGAAAAGAAGAAAGTGCATTATCAGAAGTGTGGGCGCCTCCTTTGAGAACGGCAGGCATCCGGGAGGAAGGTGGTGGAAGGCAGACAATGCGTGAGCGGCCAGACTCTGGGGTTCAAATCCTGGTGCTGCCACATACCAGCTAGGGAACCCGAAGCAACCGACGTAAACTCTAAATGCCCCACCGAAACCCGGGGGTGACAAGCTAAGGGCTGCGTGCGTGAAGAGCTGAGGACAGTGCCCGCGTGAGGAAGGCACCGTGTAAACGCGGGCCATGGTCATTATATAAAATGTGGATTATTATATAGTGGCTATTATGTAGTGCGTGCCGGCCAGATTCAAAACCACAGGATGTCTCCAAGCGCATGCATTCCTGGTTCCTTTACACGGAGCTCACTGTCCCAACAGTCACTGGTATCAAGTACCAGTAAAGACGAGAATTCTCCCCACGCTGATATACTGCGGTAGCTTCCTTCCCACGTAGGAAACCCCATTACAGAGCCGGCTGTTCCAGATGCGTGGGCCACACCAGTTAGATACATTACATAAGCTGTGTTTACAGTCACCGTGAAAATCAATAGCAGAAAATCCCCTCGGTGGATGTGATTCAAACAAAAGCTTACAAGCACTCCTCACAAGTTCATTCCGGCCTGATGACTCTTAGCGTGGACAGAGAAACAGACCCGTTCTGGTCCTGCCGCTGCAGGATGTTTAAAGCAATAAAGTGACTCCTGGAAGTTTTTTTCATCTTAAAACTCAAACACAAGGGGATTTTTTTTTCTCTTGTTAACTTTTTCTCCCACAAGAACTATTGGTGTTATGTAGTGTTCAATACAAACACAGTCACTGCAAACATTTCTTAAAAGTAAAGGCCGCTGCCCCCTTCTAACCCTCAGAAATAACCACTGGTTACATTTTACTCATGAGCCTTACAGATGATGATGTCTGGAATCCTTTCAAAATAATCTGAGTGGGGAGAAAGTGGGTGGAGTGTGGGTTGGGCAGGACTGGCTGGACTGAAGGGGGCTGGCGCTGCGGAAGGGTCTGCAGAGACCCGGGTGACGTGCCAGTCATGCTCAAGGAAACAGAAGTTGAGTGTGTCTGGAGCTTAGGCAGCTGGGGAGACAGGCTGGGCTGAGGGTCAGGGGCCAGATCACACCAGGCCCTCAGGATCAGTTAGAACCTTGTCCTTAGGACACTGGAGAAACATGGAAAGGCTTCAAACAGGAGGACACAGTCAGATTTGTGTTCCACAAAACTCCCTCTAACTGCCAAATGGAGGTGGGTTAACGTGAGAGATAGGCGGCCAGGGAGGAGGCCGGGCAGAGACATGGTGGGAGAGGTGGGGTGGGACCAAGGCAGGGCCATGAAAGGGGAGAAGAGGGCAAGTAGGAGAGACATCCAGAAAGCCCAGTGGACAAGCCATGGAGGTTGATGGGTTGGGCTGGGGGGAAGGGGCGCTGGGGAGGGAAGCATCAAGGATGAGGCCCAGGGCTCTTTCTGGAAACTTGGGGTATGGAGGGGCCACCCTTGGAGGAGCAGCAGGTTTAGAATTTGGGACTCGGAGAGTGTTAGGGGCCCAGGGGTCACTCAGGGCTGAAGGTGGGGCTTCATGAACCCTCAGGATGCCCAGGTGTAGGTCTCACAGCAGAGGTCAGGGCTAAGGACAGGGAGTGGGTGTCACCAGCACAGAGACAGGAAACAGACCATAAGAGCAGGTAAGATGGCCCAGGGGGTGGGAGGAGAGAAGAGCCCCTAACATGTAAGGGACTGGTGAAATCAGAGGAACTTCTTGCAAAGCAACAAGACAGAGGAGAAAAATCAGGGGACAGCAGCGCCACAGAAACTGAGGGAGAGTGTCCTTCGAGAAGGCAGGAATGGCCAACACTGCCGAATTTGTGCCAAGACGGCCAATAAGATGAGCACTAGAAGGTGCCCACTGAGCCAGGTTCTTGTTGTCAGATAAAGGAGTTACAAAGAAAGCAAGGTGGGGCGGCAGGAGCGAACCCTCCGGGGCTAGATCGGAGTCAGAGATGGCAGGGTGGACTCGTCAGCATGGCCGCAGACACCTATCTACACACACACACACACACTCAGAAATGCAGACGTGTGTGTCCACACCGGTGTGTACACAGACATATTTTCGAGCTCTGTGAGCTGAGAGGGACTAGAAGCAGGGACACCCCGGTGATGAGCACGCGCAGGGCGCAGACTTGGTTTCCGCTACCATTCTCCAGTAAAACGAACCAGGGCTCCCCGGGGAAACAGCCGACTCTAGGGCTGGGGCTTCTAACGGTGCCAGGGAGTAAGAAGGTGCTTGAGGGGAAAAAAAGGAGTCAAGAACACAGGAGCCAACCTGACAGGGCCTCTATGGCCAAACCGTTAGCAACTTGAGTGAAAACATTAATTATGACAATATTGGGTTATATGGAAAGAATACGATATATATCCACGAGTCCGTACCGATATAAATTAATGACTGTACAAATAAAATAAATGGGGTAGGCAGAAGAATTCCAAATAAAAATACGCGGAAGAACTGAGGGAAAGAGAAAAGCATCACTGGAACACCACAGTAGGGGCGCCTGGCTGGCTCAGCGGGTAGAGCAAGCGACTCTTGATCTTGGGGTCGGGAGTTCAAGCCCCATGTTGGGTGTAGAGCCAATTAAAACAAACAAACAAACAAACAAAAAACCCAGCACAGTAATAATCGTCCCAGGCAAGATCCACTGATGGATGCCAAAATCAGGGGGAGGAAGTTTGAGGAGAGACAGGACATTTGCTCAGCCTCAAAGTGGTTTTCATATACGAAGACAAAGTCTTTGACATTTTTCCCTCCAGGAACCGAAATTGAATTCTCCTCCCTTTGAGTGTGGGCTGGATCCCTGACTTGCTGCTGACACACACAGTAAGGAAAGGGCAGAACCCTGGTGGATGCCACCTTCAAGAAATGAGCTCCCCCGCGTCTGAGCGGGATCCTTCCCAGAGCCTATGATCCCAGTCTAACTGGGAGAACCAACGGTAGACAAACCCAGACTGAGGGACACACTACAAAATACCTGACCAGTACTCCTCAGAACTGCCAAGGTCATGAAAGACCAGGAGAGTCTGAGAAACTGTCACAGACTGGAGGAGACCAAGGAGACACGACGGACAAATGCGACAGGGTATCCTGGATTGGATCCTGGAACAGAAAAAGAACATTAGTGGGAAAATGGGTGGGATATGAATAAAGTCCAGAGTTTTGTTAATACAGTGCTAACCAAGGTTCGCCTCTTAGTTTTGACGAATGTACGACTGCTGTTCTGTAAGATGTTAACATGAAGGGGAGCTGGGTGTAGGGCATATGGGAAGTCTCTGTACTATCTCTGCAATTTTTCTGTAAATCCAAAATTATCAAATAAAACAATTTTAAAGTATCTTTTTCTGCTGACTTGGTGCTAAGTCGCCACGGCGGAGTCCCTAGCTCCCTTCATCTGGCTCGTCAGATCTCACCTCATGCGTTCTCTGCTCCGGGAAGTCCTTCCCGATACCTCAGACTGGGTCATGTGCTTCCTCTGGGCTCCCGCCGCCCCGTCTCTCTCCAGGAGGGGTGATGAGTGTCTCCCTGACTGCTCTGGGAACGCGGACGGTGGCAGAAGCTGCACTGGATCCCCATCACTTCTCCCAGCCAGACCCTGGCCCTTCCGAGACCCAAGCCTGCCAGATCCCCCCTTCCTGGTCTCCCCTGCCGCACTCACCCAAGGCAGGGCGCATCTGAGGCTACACAGATGGTCTGTGCCCCCCACCTACCGAACAGGCCAAATCATCCCCTCTGCCCACACGCCCGCCCTCCACACACCAGCTGTCAGAAACGCTCTGTAACTGTGAAAACTGCAGGGGAGCGCCCAGTCCCCGCTCCTCCCGGCACGCAGACCTCACTGTGGGGACGCTCCCGCTGCAGCAGGCTGAGCAAGGACGGACGCTGGACCCCAACCCACTTCTCATCTGCGGAATATGGAATGGGGACCGAGGGGCTGTGGGGACCACAGGGCCCAGGGGAAGGAGGACAGCAGAGTCCCTGCCCCACGTTCTGACTCTATGCCGCTCTCACGAGGCCCCAGTCCGTTCCTTCCCATCGTCACCCGTGACCAATCTACCGCGGGCTCTGTCTTCCAAACGTCTCCAGCGCACTGCTCAGTCCCACCTCTGCCCTGGTTCAGGCCACTGTGGTCTCTCACCCAGACTCCTGCAGCAACTGCCTGGGAACCAACCCCGCTCCCAGATCCCATCTCCACCGCCACTCTCCCTTAGTAACCTCCTTCTGGGCCTCGATGCCATGAAGATGGCAGGGACTCCCCCACGTCTGTATCTCTAGCCCAGATCTGGCCCCTGAATGCTAGACTCGTACAGCCCACGTGCTCAGCGAATCCATGGGGACGCTGAACAGACCCACAGCCTCTCTGGGTCTTCCCCACACCGTTCCTGGCACCCTCTCCTCCCTCTGCACAGGCTGAAAACCTTAGAGTTGGTGACTCCTCTTCCTCAGCCCACACCCGTACCCCCAATCCTGCCCACTCTTTCTTCAAACTGTATCTTAAATTCGACCCCACCTCTAGCCAAGCGACCAGTCTCTCAGCGGGACTAGTGCAGTAGCCTCCACGGTGGAGCCCTGCTTCCATCCTGGTGCCCACATGGCAGCCAGACGAATCCTCTGAAGATGTTAGATCACATTGCTCTTGAGCCCCAAATCCTCTGCCTGCCTGCCCCCCTCACTGTGAATTGAATTCAAGTCTGCCCATCAAGCCCGCATGCCCTGGGCCCCCATCCCCTTCCCACCCACTGGTTCAGCCCACTCTGGTCCGGTTCACTCCTTCCTGCTCCTCCAACACACCCCACATGCCTCGGAGCCCCTGAACTTGCTCTTTTGTTTTACTTGGAATGTCCTTCTTAGCAAAACATACGCACAGCTGGCTTCCTCCCTTCTGGGGAGGTCTCTCCTCCATGAACGTTTCGTCAGATAGCTTGTCACTCTCTACCCCTCCTCTCCTCAATCCCTCCGGCTACCAACCTCCCTAGCTCTTATCAACACCGATTTCCTTAACCATCCACCTGCCCCACGAGAACGGAAGTTCCAAGGATGGGGCTTTCGAGGCTCTTGTTTACTATTCTAATACCAGCACCTGAAACAGTGCTTGGAATGCAGTAAGTGTTCAATATCTGATGAATCAACAAATAAATGAATAAAACCCTACAATCAGTTAGGATGTTGGTTCCAAGCAATAGAAAGCCCAGTGCAACTTGGTGTAAATGACAGAGAGACTTACTGGTTTCCTTAATGAGAAAGTCCAGAAGTAACTCCCTCTGCTCTCTCCGGGTGAGGCCTGACCCAGCACTTCAACCGTATCCCCAAGGACCTGTCTGTCTCTCCACTAGAACTTCCAAGAAATCGGCTTCACCCCTGTGGTCCTCAGGTCGCTGTCTACGAGAACCCTGGCTGTGCGCTTCACAATAATTATCATCCGTGCACATGTTAGGTGCCTGCTCTGGCAGAGCCTGAGACAAATGTTGTTAGAATCTCCATTCTACAAGGATGACACGGAGCCTTGGAGAGAAGTCATTCGTCTAAAATCACAGCACAAGGGAGTGGGTTAACGACGCTCGCGTTCATCTCACCGTCCCTTCCTTACCGATTACGGGCATTCTCACGCTGAGGAATAATAGCT
This sequence comes from Halichoerus grypus, assembly GCF_964656455.1. Classification (NCBI taxonomy): domain Eukaryota; kingdom Metazoa; phylum Chordata; class Mammalia; order Carnivora; family Phocidae; genus Halichoerus; species Halichoerus grypus. The sequence continues at coordinate 47,825,361 of NC_135726.1, forward strand.
GTCACGCGCTCGGTACTTACTCCGTGCCGGGCAGCTTGCTGGCACTCTGTTAACTTCTCCGTGCCCTCCTCGTTTCCTCTGTGTGACGGGAATAACTATATTCCCACATGGGGCGACTGTGGGACTTAAACGAGCCCATACGTAAAATGGTGAGGATCTGAGAGAGCTTGTTTCAGGGAGCTGCTGCTGAGTAACACATCATCCCAAATCACAGTGGCTTAAAATCGCAACAACCATTTATTCGCTCGTGATTCTGTACTTTGAGCAAAGCGGAGAGGGCAAGGTGAATCTCTATTCTACGGGGTGTCAGCCGGGAGCTGGGCGAGAATGTCCAAGATGGCATCACTCATGTCTGGCCCCTCAGCTAACACAGTGGAGCCGCTGGGGGCTGGCTGGGCCTCTCTCTGTCCACATCTGTGTCCACATCTCTTTCCAGCAAAGTAGCCGGACTTCTTTGTACAGCAGCCCAGGGTCCCACGAGAGGGAAAGCAGAAGCTGCCGGCCTCTTAAGGCCCCCAAGCAGCACAGCATCACTTCCACGGCACTCCACGGGTCAAAACAAATTACAGCCCAGTCTAGATTAAAGATGGGGAAGACACTCTACCTCCTGATGGGAGAAACAGCAAAGAATGCGTGGCCTTCTGTAGTGGCAGCTTTTTAAATCGCAGGACAGCAGCCTTGTCACTGGTCTCCCTACTTCAATATTAACCCCCTATCGTCAGTTCCCCCACACGACAGCCAGAGGGATCATCTGACATACAAAACTGACCGAGCCTCCTTTCACTGCTTAAAGTCCTTCTGTGGCTTCCCACTACACACGGGGTAAGAATCCAAACTCCTTACAGGGGCTACATGACCCGGCCTCTTGCTCCCCCTCAGCCTCTAGGTTCCAACCAACACACACACACACACACTCTCTCTCACCTCTTTATTTTTTAAAAGATTTTATTTATTTATGAGAGAGAGAGAGAGAGAGTGTGTGTGGGGAGGGAGCAGAGGGAGAGGGACAAGCAGACTCCGTGCTGAGCACAGAGCCCAATGTGGGGCTCGATCTCAGGACCCTGAGACCATGACCTGAGCTGGACCAAGAGTCGGACACTTAACTGACTGAGCCACCCAGGTGGCCCCACACTCTTACCTCTTAATGGAGTGCCTTAATGCCTATACCTTCATCACTTCAACCCCACTTCCTAGGGTCCAGATTAGATTTCTGGCCAAGTGCTCTTATGGCACTCTCTACCTTTCTTTGTAGTTTCATATCTCTGTGATTAGCAGAGGATTTGAGCTCCCACCCCTGAGACTGTGAACCCTCTGGGGACAGGGAAACTGTTCTGTTCTCTGCTATGTTCCTGATGCTGAGCATGGGGCAGAGACAAGATGAAATACTTGCTGAATGCCTGAGACCTCAGAAAACTTTAAGGCAGTCCTCCAAAGTTCTGTGGAAAAGGGATCAGCAGAGTCCCTAGGATGTTGGATCAGGATCTATGTCCTGAAAGCACCCACTGACCCATCCATTCAGTAAACAGCTTTGAGCCCTATGTGCCAGGAGTGCTTCTAGATGCTAAAGATAAAGCATGAAGTAGACAAAAGCCCCTGTCCTCATGAAGTTATGGTCTGCTGTGGCTGCAGAGGAGACACAGACAATGAACACGATAAATAACCTATACAGTGAGTTAAAGAGTGATGTGATTAATGCTAAGGAACAGTTAAAGAGAAGTTAATAAACAAATGTTAGGGATATAATTCTAGAATGGCGGCCAGGGAAGTTCTCAAGGAGAAGATGGTATCTGAGTAAAGACCTAAAGGAGACGAAGGTGAGCCTTTACCATCTGGAGAAGTGTGTTCCAGGTAAAGAGAGTAAGTGCAAAGGCCCTGGGGCAAGTGTGGCTGGAGCAGGGTGAAAGGAGCAGGCAGAGGTGTAACACAGACGGATCATGCAGGGCCTTGCAGGGATCATGGGCCTTGCAAAGGCCACGGAAAGAACACTGGTGATTACTGTGAGACAGAGCCACAGGACAGTAATGGGCAGGAGAGAAATGTGACCTGATACAGGTATTCAGTGTCCCCCTGGCTGTGTATGAGAACAGACTGTGGGGAGCACAAAGACCACTGAGGAGGCTGGCGTGATAGTGTAGGCAGGCCATAAGAGTGGACAGGAACAGGGTGACAGGAGTGGAGGTGGGAAGAAATGGTCAGGTTCTGAATATACTTTGCCGATGGACTAGACATGAATATAAGACAATGAAGGAGGCAGCACTTACTGAGAATGTGGGAGAACAGGTTTTGGGGAAAAGACTGGAGTTCAATTTGGTCAAGATAGGTCTCTGGATGACTACACGTATTTTGAGAGAAGATATATCATGTGGGCGGTCAGTCAGCAGGTCAGGGAGAGGTTCTGGGCTGGAAACAGAAATGTGGGACATACATTTCCATGCTTATACTAAATTCCTTAAGGGACCAACATGATTTGGACCCTGCTGACTTCTCGAAGCTCATCTTGCACATTGCTAAGTTAATGGTTCTCTCTCTCTCTCTGTCAAACACACACACACACACACACACAATCCTGGGCCTTCCACCTGCTAGCTATGTGATCTTGGGTAAGTTATTGAACTTATCTGCCCTCAGTATCCTCCTTTACAAAAAAGAGATCATAATAGCATCTGCCTGCTAGGACTGTTCATTCAAAAAAATTTTTTTTAATTAAGTATCTATAATATGCCAGGTGCTGTTCTACCTGCTGGAGATATCTTTTTCCCTGCCCCTCTCTGCCTTCCCTTTCCACACAGCTTGTAAGCCATACACCCTGTCAACTCAGCCTTCTGAACGTCTCTCCTACCCACACCCTTTCTTCTGTCCCAACCGAGACTCCTGCCCTGGTTCAATTCCCAACACTTCTTGCCCAGGATCGTGCCACAAACACCACCCTGGGCTCCCAGGCCCTAGTCTCTTTCCCATCAATCTCTTCCTGGATGGCCGCAAATTGGACCATGCCCCTTGCCTTCTTGAAATTCTCTCGTGGCTCCTCAATGCCCTTAGGACAAAGTCCAAGCTCCCTAAATGTCCAACAAAATCTTCCACGACCGAATTCATACAGAAGTTTCAATTAGATCTCCAACACCACATCTCTCGCAGTTCACATTCACACATCAGGCTGTCTCTCATCGCTGCCTGTACGCAAACCACCGCGAACATCCTGTCTCCAGGTCTCAACTCCGACAGCTCCTGCTTCTCCCGGAATGTTTCCCTACCCGTGCCTCGCCTGGGCTCCCTCCACGTTCCACTCTGCCCCCCCTTCCCGACCATCCGCAGGTCCGTGAAACGGCGTCCTCGCCGGTCTCTCCTACCGACCGGGGCTTCCTGCGAGCTGAGCCAGACACCGCGGCTCGTGATACTTCGCGCGATGGGGCCGATTCGGGCCTCAGAGCTTACCTCTTGCTCTGTGACCACAGACACCTAACTGCACGGTCTCGGGGAGCAGCACGGTGGCCCACCTGCCACACGCCTGAGAGAACTCAACACGGGCGCACAGCCTTGCCGACGCCACCCAATCACGGCCTACTCCTCCTCCACAGCCCGCCTCCAGCATCCGGGCCCCCGTCCATCTCTGACTGCCTACTGGCTGCCCGGGAGCCCGTCCCTAACTCGTGAGCGAAAAGAATCCTGGTCTTTGTAGTCCCCTGACGAAAAATGGGAAAAGGGACCGAGAGTAGAACTCCACTTCCCAGGAAGCGCCGCGCCCCAGTGGCGGGAGACGGTAGGTACCTTTGAATCAGGAGGTTCTTGTTTGGCCAGTTGGGAGACAAAGTTTCCAAATTGCTATGGAAACAGACCCACTTACCTGGAACCCCGGGAATATCTTTCTGCCGGAGAATCTCAAAATGCTTTGCTCCGTCATGGCTCCACAGGGTGAGACCAGACGTGGGGGGTAAATTCTGTACCCACTGCCTGCCGGCCTGCCACCTCCCGGATGGCACCAATAAGGCCTGCTACATGCATTCAGCACCTACTCGATGCCTGCCTGGCATAAGGAGCCACTCCTGTGCAGACTCTGTGGAAGCCCTGGCTTATTAGGGCAGATCCTGATGTTTTCCAGAGACAGGCCAGAGCTGGGCCTTTACTCTTTCAGGGTCTCTGTTTACCATGGAAAAGACAAATGTGGGGTAGGATCCTATCCAGGATCTCTGTCTAGGATTCCATAGCCCCAGACCTCCTGCAGCCCCACGTCTGCGCCAATAGCCATAACTTCCCCAGGGACGCATCCCACGTGACAAAGCTCTTCTGGTACCCCCTCCCCAAACACCGTTCCCCACCACGCCTCTGAGGGCCAGGTGAGGGGAGCCGAGGCCCTGCAAACGCTCAGGCAGGCATGTGAGAAAGCTCTTTACTGGGGGGTACAGCAAGGAGGAGCAAGGCCATCTCCCCCTACCTGCCCCCACCCCCTCCTAGGGCCCGACGGTGAAGGGGGTCTCCCCCCCCAGACACCGGACCACCACTGTCTTTGGTACAATAAATAGAAAACAAGGGGGGGGGGGAGAGGGGGCCAAGGGTCCAGTCCTTATGGGGAGGGTGCGCCTAGACCCCTCTCCTTGACCCCCTGCCCCAGGCCCCAGTCAGTGCAGGCCTCACCCACCCCAGCTGGGTAGCAGCAATTCCAGTCAAGGGGAGAGATGAGGATGGGAGCCCAGGGCCCCCAGATGGGGGGTATGGCTTCAGGAGGGGCCCCAGGGAGGGGGCTGGGTCATGAGCTGGCTGCCGTGCTCTGGGGTACACCACGGAGGCCCAAGCGAGGCCCCAGAGTGGCAGGGTTATCAGGGGGTGGGAGGGGTGGACGACCTCCTGTCATCCGAGTCCGGAGGGCTGAGGCAGCCGGGTGCTGGGGGGCAGGCGCTGGGTGAGGTGGGGAGCAGTCCGGTGGGCCGCCCACCAGGCTCACATCCATCAGCTCTGGGGGTGGTGGTGAGGTTGGTGATGGGGGACGGCCAAGGCATCGGGGTTGGGGGGGTAACTGGGCCCCGGCCCCTGGCAGTGACGAGGCGGAGGCAGGGGCCTGATGTGTCTTGTGGGGCACATCACCCCCTGCCCAGGGGCGCAGCGGCTGGGAGGGTGGGACCTAAAGGAGCAAAGGAACAGTGGGTGATGGAGACCCAGGTCCTGAAGTCCCAGATACCCCACTCCCCACCGCCCAAGGCCCCAAGGCCCCAGTACCTGGGGGCTGTTCATCTCACAGTCAGTGATGGGGGGCCCAGGGCCCCCACAATATCGGTTGCTGTATCGGTAGGTCCGGTTGTCACTGGAGGAGCCGCTGGAGCCTCCTGGAAGTGCCAGGGGAGGAAATGAGGAGAAGCCTTAAGTGAGGAGAGGTGGTGGCTGGGTTTCTGGGTGGCTGAGTCTGGTTCGTGACCCAGGCCCAGGCCTGGGCCTTGGGACCAGAGCCTATTTGAAGGATGGGGCCCAATTTTGAGATTACAGGTCAGAGCTCAGATTTGGGTACCAGAGTCAGAAGCAGTGTTAGAAGCGTTAGCCCCAGCTCAGTCTCAGAGGTCAGGTCACGGCCAGAGCTCTCTGTGCCCCACCCACTCGGGAGTTCAGGAGGGCGCAGCGTCACAGCTCTAGGTGAAGGCCCAGGGGGGCAAGGTCCCCCAGTCAGGCCGAAGCGGCGCTGCCCCCCGCACCCCATTCGAGCCCCCCGGCCCTGGGCACCCACCAGAGCTGGAGATGGAGCTGGCGGTGCTGGAGGAGGGACAGGTGTCAAGGGGTGCGGGCGACGTGGAGGCACTGCTGCCTGCCGGGCCCGTGTTGGTGGCCTCATCAGCCGTGCGGCGGAAGAAGCCGTGCTGCAGAGCCCCCAGCGGGCTGATGCGGGCGGCGGGCTCATACTCCAGCATGCGCAGCACCAGGTCCTGGAAGCGGAGGTAGTCGGCGGGGCTGTGGCCCGGCTCCCCCGCCCGCCGGCCCCCGGGCCCGCCCGTCTGCACGCCCAGCACCTCCTGCAGCCGCCGCGTCCCGGGGCCCTGGTAATCCTGGCAGGGAGGGGGTGGGGGGGGGGCAAGAGAGTGGCCGTCAGTGGGCAGGAGGGGCAGGGACACACACACGGGGAAACAGAGGCACGAGAGAGAAAGTGAAGGAGAGAAGCTAAGAAGAGTTGTGGGGCGGGTAGGAGAGACGGGGTGGGCCAGGACAAAGGAAAGGACAGACAAGGGGGAGAGGAAGGAAGGGAAGGACACAAGGGAGAGGAAGCAGGGAGAAAGGAAGCCCCAAGTGTGAGAGAGTGAGGGGCCACCAGGGTGGGAGGAGCGGCGTGGGGCAGGGGCCGCACCTTCCTGAGTTCCTTTGTCCTTCGTAGGGTCCAGCCACCCCCAGGCAGCCGTTCAAAGTACTTGCGAGCCTTGGGTGCCTGGTCCAGCATGGGGGCTGGTGGGATGCCCAGCACCTCCACAATCCGGTTCATCTGGTCCACCTGTGAGCAGGTGGGCAGTCAGGGTCAGCGGGCCAGCCAGGCCTCTGCCCCCTCCAGCACACCCCCTCCCTGGGAGCACACCTCATTGGAGCCACTGAAGAGGGGCTCTCCGGTGTGCATCTCCACCAGGATGCAGCCCAGGGACCACATGTCAATGGCCAGGTCGTAGGGTGTGCCCAGGAGCACCTCAGGCGACCGGTAGAAGCGGCTCTGGATGTACTGATAGATCTGGGGACGGAGCGGGGGAGAGGGCAACAGTCAGAGGTCCCAGGCTCCCAGCGTGGTGCCGCTGACATACCCAAAGCCAAGACAAGCTTCCTGCCACGAAAATGGGGCATGGGAGTTCCAAACCTTGAGGTTATCAGCACCCACTTTCCAGGAGCCACTACCATCATTTCATTCATCAGCCTCAGAAGTCTCTGCTGGCCTAGTCTGACCCTGATCTCCATCCTGAAGCCTGACTCTGGACCGTTCTTGGTCATCAGGGGTTGGCAGGCTGTGAGCCCGGGCCCCTCCCACCCACCCAATCCAGACCCTTTTCAAGCCATCTCAAATGCCTGCTCACACGAAGCTGCAAAACTAAAGCACCCGGCCCCCCACTCCCTCCTCAGTTTAAAGAGCACAGCGTAAGCAAAACTTAGCCAAGTGCCACTCCTGGCTCAAAGCCAACCCGACTCCACCCTGCCCATCTCTGACAGCCTCAAAACTGGCCCTGCCTCCTCAGGCTTCACTCTTACTTTCCTACTGGGTACTATACCCTGCGGCCCTCTCCTGTACCTCCCCCATCCACCGGCCTTACAACTCTGTGCCGCCAATGCCCCATCCCACCTCGGGCTGCACCCTACAACCCCCGCCCCGCCCCGCCCCGCCCCTCCGGCGCCAGCCACTAGCTGGCCCCGCCCCCGCCCCGGGCCACACCCACACCGCGAGCCCCGCCCCCGGGCCGCGCCGCGCCGCACCCGCTGGCCAAGCTGGCAGGAGCTGCCGAAGTCCACGATCTTGATGGCGCTGCGCTTGGGGTTGCAGAGCAGGATGTTCTCGGGCTTGAGGTCGCAGTGAATGATGCTGAGCTCGGGCGTGGCCAGGAAGAGCAGCGCCGTGCAGAGCTGCTGCGCCAGCTTCCGCGTCAGGTTCAGCGAGACGCCGCGGAAGTGCGTGTTGCGCAGGAGGTCGTACAGGTTGTAGGAAAGCAGCTCGAACACCAGGCACAGGTGGTTCCGGAACATGAAGTGCCGCTTCAGGTGCACTGCGGGCAAGGGGACGGAAAGGGGCCGACGGAGAAGCTGAGGCTCAGAGAGGGCCAGTGGCGGCCTGGGGTGCACAGTAGTAAGAGCGGCCGGAAGCCGATCGGGGACTCTGCTTCTGCAGCGCTGGCCAAATTGTGGGGTGCCCACGGGAAGCGGCTGCTAGTCAGGGTGTTTTTATATCGTCTAGAACTTGACTCACATCAAGAGAATGATTTCCTTGATTAAGAGAAGTTCATTCTCTTCAAGTCTCTGTCAAACTTTCTGATAAACCAAAGAGAACGTTTCCCTTTGGTGCCGATGGGTCTTTAATGCCCTTCTACATTTCCTCATTTAATTTTGTAACATTGTTTTAGTCTCAGTTCTGTTTATTTTTGTGGCAGCGGACACTCGCTTTCCATTTAAGATAAGGATGTGTATTTAAAGAAACACACTCTTTCTGTCCACTTGCTTTTTTAAGAGGAATCAGTATGGGAAAGAGGAAAAACACTGACATAGCCGTTGAGAGTACAGGCGCTGGAGCCCACTGCCTGGTGAGATCATAGCCCCCGAGTGCAAATGCGGTGCCCTTATGCAAGTGATAGCACCTGAATGCTTCTGTCTTCTTCTCCAAGCTGTGGGCCAAGATGCCCCTTCCCCCCAGAGCTGTGCTCAGACTGAAACCAGTTGATTCATGTAAAGTGTTTACATCAGGCCTTGACCCTTAGCAAGCACCCAATAAACTCCGACCGGCACCATCATGGGAATAGGGCAAAAGTTATGAAGGCGGCAGGAGAATCACTGATGTCAGGGAATTACAGACCAGCCCCTGCCCTGAAGACACCAGCCCCATCCTGTACTGGGTGTACCCGCTGCCCCTGGCCTCACCTATGTAGTACTTCATCTCTGTGTCGTGCTGGTTCATCAGCTCCAGCAGCCGCAGCTCAATCTGGGCCTGGTTCAAGAAGGCCTTTTTGTTCTTGATGATCTTGATGGCCACCAGCTCCTGGGTCTGATGATCATAGGCTTTCACCACCTACCGGGGTGGGGGCATGTCACAAAGTGAGGAAATGGGGGGAGCAGGGCACCACTTTTTTGTGGGTCAACATCAGTGGGTGCCCGCGCCCCCCGATCCCAGGGTCAGGATGGAGGGGGGCCTCCCACACCTGGCCAAAGGAGCCTTTGCCGATGAGTGAGTCAATCTCGTAGCGCTCCAGCCAGCGCTCGCCACTGCGCACAATGTAGTCGTGGTTGTCATCGTCGTAACCATGGTTCAGGACCTTCTTCTCCTTCTTGGTGCTCGAGTCCTGAGGTGGCGCTTGCTGGGCCCGCCGCTTCTTCTTCGCATAGTATACCTGCCCAGCCAGTCAGCCAGAAGATAAGGACGGCTGAGCGACCTGTGCCGGCAGGCAGGACCCCTTGGCCCCCAGCCGGGTCCCCTGCCCTCCCCTGCCCCCGCCCACCTCATTGATGTGCTTGTAGGTCTTGATGAGGTCCACGGAGAGCTTGCGCAGCGGGGCTGAGGTCGCGTCCCGGAAGGCCAGGGGCAGCCTCCGTGGCAACAGCCGCACATCAGGCAATACCTGCGGGGTCGGGGCAGGGGGTGGGCACTGAGGAGAGGCCTTCACCTCCGACCACCAGAGGCAGAACCCTCTGGGTGGCTGGGTCATCGTTACCACACACAGATTTACTTGGTTACTGTGTGACAACCCCACCAGGACAGAAATTCCCCAAGGGCAGAGACTGTCTTGTTCTTGCTGTATCTACAGTGCCTGGAGCAGGGCCTGGCACATAGTGGGTGGTCATCAGAGATTTGCTGAGTGAATGAATGGTCAACTGTTTACCCTTGACCTTTCATCCCACACCTTTACTCCTTTCTGAACCTCTGTGGGAGAGATCAGATAGAAAACGTGGGTTCTGTCCTTCCCAATCCTTTGCCTGAGACCATCCATTCTGGATGTCCCATCTTGAGGGCTGCCATCATGCTTTACCCTCATCCCGTGGGGTCTTCCCATCCCTCACCCCCAACTCTGCACATTTTTGCCCAGTCTTTCGGGATCCAGCACCCTGGACCTTCTACTCCATCCTGCTTCAAGCCCTACAGTTCAGAGTCTTGAGAGTCTCCACCCCTGAGTATCTTTACTCTGTACCCTAAGATGCTGCTGGCTCCAAGATCCTCTGGGCTCAAACTTCACCCCCTTTCACCCCACCCGCCCATCTCTCACTCTGGACCTTTCTTCCTTTGTGAACATTTATTGAGTGTTTCCTGGGTGCCAGGCGCTGTTCTCAGCATTTTACATGCATTTCATTAACTTGTTTAACCTCACAGCAACCCTGCAAGGTAGGTATCATTCTTGGTTCCGTTTTACAGAACAGAAAACCGCAGCAGGGAGAACCTGAGTCATTTAACCACCATGTCAGGATTTGAACCCAGGCTCTCCAAACAGCAACTCCTCTATTATCTTCTACTCCAGATGGGCCCTTCCTGCCCCCGGGAGACTGCTCTGGGCAACCTATCTTTCACTCCCAAGACCCTTCTATCCCCAGCCTCCCCCTGCCCCAGGAAGGTGAGGAGCCAGCTGAACGCATACCTGCGTGTGCTCCTGGGGCCCCGGGAAGCCAGAGAAGGGACCATGGCCTGGTGGGACGGCCATGGTGGGCTCAGAGGGCCGCAGGGGAGCGAGGCCTGGAGCGGGAGCCCGGCCGGGGGGCGCCTTCTCGCATCCTGCACCTCGGCTGCCACCGCCGCTGAGACCTGAGAGCAGGTGGGAGGCAGGGGAACAACATGGAACAAGGGGATGTGTGGGACGGGGCCAGGCAGAAAGAGGTGGACATCAGAGAGAGAAGGCAAGGCACAGGGGGAGGAGAAAAAGGACAACAGGTGGCAATGAAGAAAGGGGACAGAGAAGTGGTAGGGCAGGGGGGTGGTGGTGGCACAGCGAAGTCCCTCAATAAATGATTACCAAATAAATGAAGTAGGTGGCACAAAGAGGGGAACATGTGAAAGGGGATGGTTGGAAGCCCGGCAGGGGTATAGGCCATGACAGGAAAGGACAGAAAGACACCAATAATCGGGGGGAGGAACAGAAGAAAAACACAGAAACCACAGACAGTATAGGGAGGAGGGTTCACTCTTTGCTTCCCATTTCTGCTTGTGGCCCTCCCCAGCGCCCCCTCCCACAAGATCCTGCCCTCCTGCAGTCTTCCCTGATTGTCAGGATCTCCTGTCTTATCACAGCAAGATCCCTGCACTTCAAGATCTACCCTTCCCAGTAAATCCCTCAATCCAGAGAATTCTAGGATCCCCCCAAACCACATGAGAGAACTCTGGGCCCCCTCCAAACCCACAGCAGAGTCCTCTGCAGGCCCCTAAAACCACATCAGGGTCCTGGGACCACACCAAGGCTATCCTGTTATATAGACTTGTCCCTACATAAGAGTCCTACCCTATGACATTCTCATGCATCAGGGCATCCTCTTCCCAGGGGACCCTCCCCCTATCATGCCAAGCCCTCATCCCTATACCATCTCCTCCCGTATTAGGGACCCCCCACCCCCCGCAGGTACTTTCTCTTGCCACATCAAGGGTCTTCCCCGTATTAGCCCCTGGTCCCCCTCCCAATCAAGGCTCACTTTTCCTGATGGGAGCAAAGAGGAGGCGTCGTCTCTTCGCTCGCCCTTCTCTCCCCTACACTGGATCTTCCCCTCCTCCCCCTATCCAATATTCCTACCAGGGCCCTTCTCCAGTTACTCCTTTCTACATCAGGGTCAATCCACAACTGTGCCCATTCCTAGAAGGCCCCCAGAACCAAATTCCCCAAATATCACATAGAGTTCTCCCCTCCCAGAGTACCTGCCACACCAAAATCCTCTCCCCACAGGCCTTCTCCCATGTCAGTCCCTTTCTCCTATGCCAAGCCTTGCCACTCCACGATCCCTCCTCTCTCTTGGAACTCCCCCGCCCCTCACCCGAAACAACCTCTTCCCTGGGGCCCTCCCACAGCAGGACCGACTCTCCCAGCACCCACCCCCTACCCGGGTCAGGGCTGGCGCGGGGCCCACGGGGGGCTGGGGCGCGGTGAGGCCCCCAGTGGGGTGGGCGAGCGGCCAGCATGGCGGTGGTGGCGGCAGAGAGGAGACGGCCGCCTGTCCCGGCCCGGCCGGCCCGGCAAGCCCCGCGACGGGGAGGGCAAGCGGGACAGGCGGCCCGGTGGGTGACAACAGCAGCCGCCGCCGCCGGGGGCGGGGAGAAGAGGGAACGAGGGTCAGCCCGGGGCACGCGGGGGAAGGGGAAAGCAGGTGGACGGGGGAGGGGCGGGTTAACTCTCGCCCCGCCGGCCCCGCCCCGCGCAGCCACCCGCCCCTGGGGACCCAGGCGTCCCGCCCCCCACCCTGGAGGCCCGCCCTGGTCGGCGGAGCCCCGGCGGGCGGGGCCGGACTGAGCTTGGCAGTCCGCACCTGCCATGGCAACAACCGTGCCATTGGCCGCTGCTGCCAAAGGCTCAGCCAATCGCAGTTCAGAACAGCTGTTGCTAGGCGACGACGATGCAGCCAGAGGAGCCGAGCCCAAACAAAGGGCGGGAGCGGGGCCCCGCTACCCCCTCCCAGCCGCCCTCCCAAGACTGCTCCCTCGGGCTCGGCCCCTTCCAAGAATCCGACTATGAATAGCCAGGCACGGCCTGCACCTGCCCGCCGCCCCCCTGCTCTCTCCTCCCTCGGGCTCGTGCTAAGTCTGGCGGCGACGCGGGCAGGGCGGGTCCGTACTGCCCCCTCCCCGCGAGCTCGTGCAGCCCCACCTGTAGCCGCGTTGTTACCTGAGGGCGCGGGCAAGGGGACTCAAGCTGCTCGGGAAGCCCGAGCTCAGACCTGCCCACTGGCTGAAGATATCCGGCGGACGCAGCGAGCCAGGGCCCCGATTACCCAGTAATGCAACCAGCAAAATGGCGACCACAACAAACCGGCCCCCCCCACCCGGGCTCCGCCCACACTCCCCCCATTCTCTTCCCCCACGTGACCCAGGGTAACACTCCGCGCCTGCGCGCAGCGGAGCTTACCCGCAGACATGCACAGTTAAGCTATAAACCCCGCCCAGGCGCCGGAATCCGGGTTACGGCTGCGCAAAAGGCAGCCAAGAAAGGAGCATGCGCACGACTGACCGGATGAGTTTGCCCATCCCACCACCGGCCAGTTGACGAACGGCGCATGCGCCCTGTGGAATGGAGGTCGCTGAGTGATCAGCCCCCGGGAGTGATGGATGAAATTTTTGTTTTTCGGTAGGCTGGGCTTGAACTCACAACCCTGAGATCAAGACCTGCGCTGAGATCAAGAGGTCCACGCTTAAGCGACTGTGCCACCCAGGTGCCCCTGGGTGAGTCTTTTAATAGAAAAACACACGTGAAACAGCAGCAACACCACGTCTTGGCAATCCAGACGGCGCGGGGCTTCAGTTCTTCACCTTGGGAGGTGGCCTGTGAGAGGAAGGGGAGAGCGGATTCAGAGCTTGTCGCCACCCGGGGCCCTCCCACCAAGTGCGGAGCCGCAGGGCTCTGCCTGGGTGGGCTGCCCGGCCCTGCTCACCTGTACACACCCACCACCACCGCGTGGTCCCTCTCGTACGGCTCCAAGGTCAGCTGCTCCTGGGGCTTCATGTTCTCCTGCTGCATCTTCTTCACCTCGGAGGCGAACACGGCCTCGGCGGACGCCGTGGAGTCGATGCAGTTGGCCTGCGGAAGGGAGAATCTGAAGCCGGCAGCGGGGCTTTGGGCTGTTTTCCCTTTTCTCTGCTCTTCAAATCACAGGTTCTTTGTTTTCATTGGAAACTCAGGGAAACTCAGGTTTTGGAAATGTAGGGAAAGACTTCATTAGAGAAGTTCTCAGTTTGGTTTGGATTTGGAACAGGAAGACTTCAACAGAGACCTATTTATCTTCAAGCCAGGGTTTCAATTTTACACCCAGGGTTCCCCCCGCCCACTTCTTCTTTAACAATGTAATAATGCTGAGGATACTAAAACAAATGTAGCAAAAGGCTAACAAATGGTGAATCTGGCTGAAAATCTTTATTTCAAAATAAAACGTTTTTTGAAATGCATCTAGCATTCATCTAAAATTTATTTTGTACCAGGCTTTATTCTAAACACTACTTATTAATAAATTTAATGCTTACATCAACACTAAAAGAGCTACAACTAATATTTCTACTTGACAGGGGAAGAAACAAGCACACAGGTTAGGTAACTTGCTGAGTCACAGAGCAAGCTGGAATTCAAACTCAAATGGTCAACTCAGCGATCATGCACTTGCCCACTACTGATCATTCTATCGCCTATTTAAAACCGAAGTCTTTTTAGTTTTGTAGACATAGGGTGGGGGGGCAGGGAAAGAGGCTGGGAATAGACTGCCTGGATTAGGAGGATGGAGGCCCCGTTGTTTTTGACTAGCTGCTTGGCAGTTACAAAGAAAGTACTACCATCCCATCTTAGACTTCTCTAAGCCCCGCACCTTAATAGAAATCACAAAGTGTCCTCCGTTACGAAGGAAAGTGTGGGCATTCAGGGCTACGATCCGGGTCTGGTCTGGCTGGGCCACGTCGGCAAAGATCACATCCACCATTGCTAGGGAGAAAGAAGTGGCAGTTACAAGCTGGATCCACCCCATCTTCCCAGCTCCTCCCATGAGGCCTGCGCCCCATCACCAGCAGGTTTCTGGCAGTCTTCCCTGCTTCCAGTCTCCCTTCCCCCATTGATTCCCTCCCTCCACAGTGTCCCCAGGATGGGTCCAAAACCCAATCACACCATCCATTCATTCCTCTTGTAAACCATGATTGCCACCTACTCTGTGGCCAGCCCTGGGCCGGGTGTGGGGGACAGAGAGACGAGTCAGACCCGGACCCTGCCCTCGAGACGCTCCCAGGTCTGGGGGGAGACAGACACGTCATCAAAAAAAGCAAGTAAAGGTGAGCACTTACAGGCAAGAGTGTCTGCGGGATTGTCAAAGGAAAATAAGTTGGAGGACAAAAGGGTATGGTATGAATGCACGGGGAAAAAAAAAAACAACTCAGAATCAGCAGCATGTGAAGTATTATTTTTAAGCCAGTGTGATTGAATAAAACAAACAAAAACATGGCATAATGAAAACTGACTTTTTTAAATTGGGAAAAGCAGACATGAAATCGCTCATACTGGTTACCTCTGAGGGTGGTTTATAAGGAATTCCAGTTTTACATTATACTTCCAAAAATTTTTTTTTTTAAAAAAACACAGTAATATTCATAATGGGCCCCTCTGGGCCAGACCACACTCAGTTTGTGCTTTCTGGGTTATGATCGCCCCAGATGAGGAGAAGGAGGACCTCTGAAGGGGGCTGTCATACATAAGCCGGCGGCAGCATAGAAAGTACCATGTTTTAGAGGGAGGCAGGACGTATGGGAGCACCCAGGGAGAGGGGCAGGAGAGATCGAAGGAAAGGAGGTCCGCCTCTCCGGGGTGCCAGACACCCAAGCTCCACGACCGCACCCTCTTCCTTCCTACAGACTCAGGAGGCCTGCTCATGCACTGTGATTGCATTCCGACCAGGGCTCTGGCTACCGCTTCCAGGAAACCTGGAGTGGCCTGGCCTACACAACCAGAGCCAAGCCCTAGACCCCTCACCGATGAGCATGCGGTATTTGTGTGGGTGCCGAGCATCCTCAATAACAGGAATAATGTTGGTCCTCTTCTTGGCCAAGTTAATGAGGTCACGGCCAGAGCGGTGGGAGAACTCAACTGCATAGACTAGACCGTCCTAAAAGAAATCAAGTAATAAAAACACCGATACCAGTTCTTAGATGGAACACCTACTTTGGGCCCAAACACTACACGTAGCATCCATTCAAATCCCCGAATCAAAACCCTTTCGTTTGACAACTATTGTTGCCAAGGGTTATTCAGTCCCTCTGCACTTGATCTGAGAGCCCAGTCCCCCAATACAGTCTTCAAACCAGGAAGCCAGGGCACAGCGATGAAGTCCTAACAGCTAAGAATACTTACAATGGGCCAGGCACTGCTCTAAGTACTTTACAGGAATTCACTCATTTCTCTTCACAGCAACCTGATTTTCCAGGGTGGTAAACTGAGGCTCAGAGAGTTTAAGTAACTTGCCAAAAGCCACCTCCCTGTTAAATGCCCACACCAGAGCCTGGGATTTGTAACCACTAAATGACACAGCCTACGGTCATGTGGAGGAGCTGGGGGTCCTGCAGTGAGACGTGTGGGGGCCCGCTAACCAGGGAGCCTGCACAGCGACACAGAAATGCAGGCCCAGAAACTGACATCTGTTCTTTTCAGAGAAACCAGAAGACCAGATTTGGAGGCATACATTTTTAAAGAGGGCAACCAAATCCAACAGTCTCTACCCTAGGGCCCTCTAACTGCACTTACCCCAACACACATATCCCTTCCCTCTAGACCAAGAACTCAGGAGTGAGACTAAATGAGGCTTTGGAGACCAGATGCTTGAAGCTGCTCCTTCTACCACAAGCACTCTGAAGGAAGGGCCTGGCCCCAAGCCACACGGTGCAGGGAAACAGCCAGGGCCAATGACTCCAGGCTTGTTGAGAGGCAGCCTCTCCCTCCCTTCCACCTCACCACCTGCCCTTACTCGCCCCTCCCTACCCCTCCATCCACTCACCGGGCCTACGATGTCAGAGACGTGGGAGACAGTGGTGCCTGATGCAGCCCCAAGGTAGAGCACCTTGGCCCCTGGCTTGATATGGATCTGATCCACGCCGCCCAGGATTGCTGCTGCCAGCTTGGAGCGGAAGGGGTTCCAGGCACGGTACTCGATTTTGTCGTCTCCCTCCTGGGCCGGGAGAGATGGGGAGGGAAGTCAGTGCCAGGCTTTTCTGCTCGACCCCACTGCCCTTAGCCCTAGGGCCCTGGGCGCTCGTTCATTGTTCAAGAAATGAACATAGGTGCACATCGGTGACCACGACAGATGCAGTACCCGCCCTCTCATGGAGGTTACTGACCCAGGTAGAAGGGGCAGGGACAGACAATAAACACAGAGATAAAAGATCATACCCGTTACCAGCAAGACCTGTGCGTTCATTCACCAAACATTCGCTGTGCAGCATATGCTGTGGGTCAGACCCTATGCCAGGCACTAGGGATGCACAGTGAATGAGACCAAGACCCTTGTCTTCAGGGAGTAAGTATACATTGAACTAACACATGTGGTGCCGTGGCCAGTGACAGCTGCTAAGGCAAAGATCAAGGAAGGAGGACATGAAGTAGGGGGAATGGGCTGAGGAACATGGGAAAATGAGACAGGGTAGCCAGGGAAGAGCCCAGAAGGAGACATTTGCAGTAGACCCGAAGGAGGTGGGGGCCAAGCAAGTTACCTGGGGAAGCGCATCTGAGGCAGCAGGAAAGGCAGCAGAAAGCCCCATGCAGGAATGTGCTTGGCCATAAAGAAAATGACACAGGATAGTAGGGCAGAGTGTGGGCAGTGAGGGCCGCTTTTGACAGACTGGGTGGTGCAAGGTAGCCTTGTGAGAAAGGGAACGAGCCACACACACAGCTGGGAGAGCAGTATTCAAGGCAGAGGGAAGAGCAAGGTCTCTATGGCTGGAAGATACTAGGTCAGGGGGTAGGGAGGGGGAGCTGGAATGTGCAGGGTCTCCTGGGCCACACTGAGGACCTGAAGGCAATGGGGATCTGACTTATGTATTACGTATTAAGATGACCCCCCCGGCTGGCATGTGTAGGACACGTGGTAGGGTCAGGGAGACCAGACTGCTGGCTACCCTGTTAGCTGGGGCCCTGGTCTCACCGCAATTGAGACTCTCTTCTCTCCATAAACTGATTCTCCAGGGACCAGATTCTTGGTGACAAGTGCATCTTCCTTTCCTCGACAAATGAAGACACCTAAGCGAGGAGACCAGCACAGGGTGAAGACTCTGGGCTGCACCCCACCCCACCCCACCCTCAGCAGCTCCCGGCCCTCCTCACTCACCTTCATGCCGATGAGGTTCCACCATCACATTCTTCCCCGACTGGTTTCCTCTTTTCCCTCCCCGACCACGACCCCGGTTGCCACCAGACTGGAAACCTCCACCTACAAGGCAGAGAGGCAGTGAGAGAGGGAGATCCCATGATCTCTTCCCTCCCCGAGCCCCAAGCCCAGGCAAAGCCTCCTGATCATTTCCCCCCACCCCCCAACGTCACTCACCACCTCGTCCTCCTCCTCCTCGGCCTCGGCCCCTAAAGCCACCACCACGACCTCTGCCCCCGCCAAAGCCTCCTCGGCCTCCACCACGACCACCACGGTCACCAAAGCCCCCTCGGCCACCGAAGCCGCCCCCACGGGGGCTGAAACCTGTAGCGGCCACAGAAAGGGGAATCAGAGCAATGAGGTTTGAGAAGTCATGTCTCACGGTCGCACCGGGCGGTGTCCACAATATCCACAACAGCAGAAAAATCAGGACTAACCCAGACGTCCCTCAGCAGAATGGGCAGAATAAGCAACAATGACAAGGATCCACAGTTACACACAACAGGTAAACAGATCCTAGAGTCATAATGTTAAGTGAAAAAGCAAGTTGAAGAAAACCACATCCAACACAGTATCTTTTATAAAGTTCAGCAACAACTGAAATTAAACAATGTCATGCTGTAACCCACCTGCCACGCCCCCCCCAAGAGGCAAGGGGATGATAATGCAAAACTCACAACACTGGGGATTTGGGTCGGGGTGGGGGGGGAGATACCTAAGTAGATGTAGGTTACTGGCAACTTTCTGCTTTTGTTGGTCAGACAGCAGATTTGCAGAATCCACTCTATTTTCAGTGTTAGTGTGAAGAGGCGAAAACACCACGTGTGTGCGCACATCATGGCAGGAGGGTCCCCCAGACCCTGGGAACATTTCCATGCCCTCCCACTCCTGAACTTGGGTCTGGAAGCAAAGGGCCAACCCCCAAACAGAGGAGAGGTGGGCATGATGTCTTTCCTGCTACCCGATCTCCCTGCTCGCAAACTTGCAGAAGTCTCTCCTAGCTCAGGGAGGAAAAAAACAAGAATAAAAAATCGAATTGTCCTTTATGGATGAGTGACAGTGCATAAGCCATTTAGGGCTTGTCAATGGGACTGAAAGTTGAAGGGGAAAAAAAAGATCCAAGGAGACTTGATTTTCATCACCTCAGGTCACGGCAAACCTGTTCACTGAGCACGTAACAATGGCGGAAGTAGATGGAATTCTGATGCCAACAGATTCAGTATCTGACTTTTCTGTACCAGTGTCCTAAGCTCTGCAGTACTTTCAGCAAATCATGAGTTATAAAATAGCGTGAAAATTAGTGATGCTTTAAAATGATCTCACATGATGTCAACTATTCAATAGTAAACTTGCCAGAGTTTTTTTGTTTGTTTGTTTGTTTTAAAGATTTTATTTATTTATTTGACAGGGAGAGAGACAGCGAGAGAGGGAACACAAGCAGGGGGAGTGGGAGAGGGAGAAGCAGGCTTCCCGCCGAGCAGGGAGCCTGATGCGGGGCTCGATCCCAGGACCCTGGGACCATGACCTGAGCCGAAGGCAGACGCTTAATGACTAAACCACCCAGGCGCCCCCAGAGTTATTGTAAAGGTGCGTTACTATATTCACGCGTTATGAAAGCTTCACGCATTGTAATGGCATTAAAGATGAAAATGTAGGGGCGCCTGGGTGGCTTAGTCGGTTAAGTGGCTGTCTTCAGCTTGGGTCATGATCTTGGGGTCCTGGGATCAAGCCCCGTATCAGGCTCCGTGCTTGGAGGGGAGTCTGCTTCTCCCTCTGCCTCTGTTCCTGACCACCCCCCCCAGCTCTTGTGCACTCTCTCTTAAATAAATAAAATCTTTAAAAAAATTCTTTTAAACGATAAAAATGTAGAACTTTTCACCATTATTACTAATTTAAGTGTTATAAATTAAGTTTCAGAACTCCTGAAGAGCTGTCTACCTTAACTCCCTTACTCCCTCTACAGTCTCCTGTCCACACGGCAGCTAGTGATTGACCTTTTCCAAACCACAAAATTGGATCTCTTCATCCCCCTGCCTAAATCCCTTCAATGGTTTTCCATCACATTGAAAATGCAACCAAAACTCCTTTCTCTGGCTTCCAAAGCTCGAAATCAGTGGATCTCACCTTTGACTAATCCCTGGAGCCTAGAGATCCTGATTTAGGTGTCTGGTGTAGGGGCCTGAGCATAGGGCTTTTTTTTTTTTTTTAAGATTTTATTTATTTATTTGAGAGAGAGAATGAGAGAGAGAGAGAGCACATGAGAGGGGGGAGGGTCAGAGGGAGAAGCAGACTCCCTGCCGAGCAGGGAGCCCGATGTGGGACTCAATCCAGGGACTCCAGGATCATGACCTGAGCTGAAGGCAGTCGCTCAACCAACTGAGCCACCCAGGCGCCCAAGCATAGGGCTTTTTAAAGCTGCCCAGGCGATTCTAAATGTGCAGCCTGAAGTAAGAACCACCATCACACGGCTCTGGCTTCCGCTGACTTTTATGACCTCACTCTTTCTATGCCAGGCCTCATGCTCTTCCTCCTCAAACTCCTTCTCCAGCTTCTAAACCTTTTTATACCTGCTGTTCCCACTGCCTGGCTTGAGACATTTGCTGGGCTCACCCACTTCCTCACTGCACTCAGGTCTTGGATGAAACGATCCTTCTTCAGAAGGGCCTTTGGGCTCCCTACCCTTTATCTGGCTTTCTTGTTTTTCCTATCAATCATCACACGTGGCACTTTTTTATTTTATTACTGCCTGATTCCGGCACCAGATTCAAGGCCCCAAGGGACCGGGATGTGGTTTTTTTTTTTTTGTTTTTTTTTTTTTTAGTTTTTAAAGATTTTATTTATTTATTTGACAGAGACAGAGCGAGAGAGGGAACACAAGCAGGGGGAGTGGGAGAGGGAGAAGCAGGCTTCCCGCCGAGCAGGGAGCCCGATGCGGGGCTCGATCCCAGGACCCCGGGATCATGACCTGAGCTGAAGGCAGACGCTTAACGACTGAGCCACGCAGGCGCCCCAGGGACCGGATGTTTTAATCGTTTTAGTCACACTGCATGCCCAGCACCATGCACGACACTCGGCACAAGTGTGGGCTCAGTAAATATTAAGTGAGCTGAGCTGTCTGCTGATGACTCTTAAACCCCTGGGTTCTGCCTCAGGGGGAAAAAAGCACCCTCTCTGTTCATTCAGGAAGCAGGTGATGACGTGGTGACCAGAGCCGTGGTCCCCTCCCCTCAAGCAGTTCATGTGTCCCATACAGGGTGATGGAGATGCCACTCCCGACCCTAGAGAGTAGGGAAGGTTCATGGGAATCTTGCAAAACTTTATCTGTAAGGCAGAGATACGGTGATAACAGTGCCCACCACATAGAGCTGGAAAGAATAAACGACTTAATCCACACAAAGCACTTCCCTCAACACACTTCCTGGCACACAGTTTGAATATGAGTATTAAAATGAGGGGAGGTAGAGTCCCCCTGCCCTCCCTCTTAGGGGAGACACCACTAGGCCTAAGAGACTCTCAACCCAGGCCTGATGGAACAGAGATCTGAGAAGTGTGGCCATGGCAGGGGGCACCAGGGGCATGAATGTAAACTTTCAAGCCCAGGTACTCAAAACGTACCTTAATTCACTTCAGGTCCTGGGGAGCTTACAACAATGTACTGAAAGTACCCACTCCTCAGGGAAACTACATGTTCACACACACTTTTCCAGAAGTTTTGGGAGGAGGTTCCACGGACCCCCTGGTTTAAACCCTGCTCTCCTCCCACAATCTTCCCCATCTCAAAAACTGGACACTCTATCCTTCCGGTTACACAAGCCCAAACCCTGAGGGATCCTTGATCCCTCTCTTATACCCAAATACAAGCTGCTGGCTCTATCTTCAAAATACATTTCCAAACCATGACAATGTGTCAGGCGGGTCCACTGCTACCACCCTGGTCCAAGCCACATCACCTCCTCCCCGATCACGGCAACAAGCTTCCCACTGATGCACCTGCTTCCACTTCTGCTCCCCTGAAGTCCTTTACACACACAAGCCAGAAGGATCCTTTAAATGCATCCATCAGGGGCGCCTGGGTGGCTCAGTCCTCGGGCGTCTGCCTTCCGCTCAGGTCATGATCCCAGGGTCCTGGGATCGAGCCCCGCATCGGGCTCCCTGCTCCGCGGGAAGCCTGCTTCTCCCTCTCCCACTCCCCCTGCTTGTGTTCCTGCTCTCGCTATCTCTCTCTTTCTGTCAAATAAATAAATAAAATCTTTGAAAATATTAAAAAATAAAAAAAATAAATGCGTCCATCAGACTCCACCATGTACCTGCTCACAATCTCCCCAAGGCTTCTTCTCTCAGACTCAAATCCTTAGGGGAGAGCTGACTCTTTTAACAACTTCTGCAACTTTATATCCTAATACAATGAGGGAAGGGTTGGGAGGAAGGTGTATCCTCCATTTCTGGGGGAATCAGACTATAGGGTGCCTGCAGGCATGCCGGGGTCTGATGGAGATACGCAGTCCAGCACCGCCCCCCCCCCCCCGCCCATTTCAACAGATCTCCAAATGCTGAAGAAAAAGGGAGTTTGGGAGGGGATACGTGGATCCGCAAACCCAGTCCCCCCCCACCAGATGACCCCATCTCTCCACTCGTGGAGGGAAAAGAAAATGGAAGAAAAACGAAGACCTGCACTAAGAAACAGACCTTATGGGTCACAGTGGGAAGATTTCCCCAAACGCTAGCGGAGCAAGTTGTGGGGAGGGGCACGACCTGATGGCCTGATTTAGAAAGACCTGAGACACCAGGGAGAAAGACCCTAATTTTGTTCCTCTTGAGAAGAACCATAAAGCTAACAATTAAAGACAATACTACTATGTTAAGCCCTGTGCTATTTTTCCCCCCAGCTTTCTTGAGATATAACTGACACTTAACATCGTGTAAGGCTACCGTGTACAACCTGTTGATTTGTACACTTAAATACCGCAAAAAGATTACCACAATATACTATTTTTTCTTAACATGATCTTGCTAAATTATAACCGGGAGCCATTTTACTGATAAGAAACAGACTCAGAGGGTAAAGCCACTTGCCCAAGGTCACAGAGTAGCTTAAGTAGCAAAGCTAGTACTGAAACTTTGAACTAAGACCTTTCTGAGGTCAAAGCCAGGACTCTCATCAATCTGCCACGAGGGAGGTGGGCTGGGTTCATCAGAATCTCGGGGAAAATCAAATGAATAAAATCACTCATGTCCTGTGACTATCTCCCTCCCCCACCCCATGCTAAGCCTATCTTGGGCTTGTGAAGGTTCATCTCACCGCGACTTGAGAATCACGATCACTCAAACCTCGGAGACCCGCCTCTCCGGAGAGTAGAGAGCGGGAAAGTGGGACAGAGAAGGCCACACACTATCAAACCGGGAGTCCTCATTCACTTGGGCCCTCTCTGAGAAGCCTGGTCTGGGAGCTGAGGGGACGGTCATTGCGGCGGTGATACGGGAGGCAAACGAGGGTCCTCTCCGACCCCAAATCGGGACTCTTCACCTGTAAACCAGGACATTATCCCCAAATCCCACGGCCTGAGATCCAAGCCCCCAGATGCCTGGATCCAGACTCTGGGTCAGTGCTCCCGACTGCCAATCCCAGCCCAATAACCAAGACCCCCTAATGACGGTCTCAATGAGATGAATCCTAGTTCAGGAACCCCCCATTCCAGGCCCAAGACCCTCGACTCACGACCGTAATCCCCGAAGCCGGCCACAGACCTCCAGACCAGGAACCCGAACCCCGGGCTGAGCATCCATCACAGGGCGGAACCGAGCCCCCCTTTCCACAGGAGACCCGAACCAGGACCCTGACCCCACAAGGGACCGGATCCCCGGCCCCTAGGCCCCGCCCCTCCGACTCCGGTCTGCCACCCCGATTCCCGACGGCCCCAGTCCCCGACCCCGGACCCCAACCCCGGCCTGCACCTGGCTTCATGGCGAGAGCTCAGCCCCCCGGCTCAGGACTCTGCGGCGCCCCAGCCTACACGAGTCCAGTGCTTTCGCACGTGGAAAGGAGCGCACGCGCGGCGACGTACGGCGCGTGACGCAACTTCGCAACCCCGCCCCTCGGAGCCGCGGCTGCGGCCGCGGCCGGGCGCGCGCGCTGTAAGCGGGGCTTCGCAAGCCTCTCGGGGCACCGCCCCCCTCGGTCGCTTTGGTGCTGTCTTTACGCGCTGCTTGCGCAGCGGTCGCTATGGTGATCGCGCTTCCCGCTGCCTCTTAACTGGTGCAAGCCTCCCGGTAATCAGGGCTCATCAGCAGGCCTTCGCACGCCCTGTGCCCTCTTCCCGTCTTCTCTATTTCTCTCTTTCTTTCTTTTTTTAAGATTTTATTTATTTACTTGACAGAGAAAGCACAAGCGGGGGGAGCGGCAGAGGGAGAAGGAGAAGCAGGCTCCCGGCTGAGCAGGGAGCCCGATGTGGGGCTTGGTCCCAGGACCCTGGGATCATGAGCGGAACCACCCAGGCACCGCATCTCTTCACTATTTCTAATTAACTTCCTAAGGTCCCCTCTACATCCAAAAGCTTTCCCTGACCCATTCCCTCCCTAAGAACAGGGAAGACTCTGGGTTCGCGTTCATGCACTTGATAAGCATTTATGCACCGAGCACTGTTCTATGCGCTGAGAATATAGCAATGAACAACACATGCAAATCCCCACCCTTCCGGAGTTCATCTTCTAGTGGGAGAAACAGATACCAACCAAGATATTAGATGGCAATAAAAGTGCTTTGGAGAAAATAACAGCAGGGAAGGAAGATAGGACTGTTGGAGGAGGGGTGACATTTCTTAATCCGTGGTCAAAGAATGCATCAGGTGACTTGGGCAGAGCTAAAAGAGGTGAGGAGTGAGGTATGCACCTATCTGGGGAAAGAAAGATCTAGGTAGTGAGGATTATATGTGCAAAGGGCCTGGGGCAGGGAAAGTATGGAGGGTCGAGAAGCAGTGAGGGGTGTGGTTGGGGCAGAGTTAGCAGGCTGAATGGAAGGAGATGAGAGCAGGGAAAATTGTGTGGGGTCTTGTGTGCCACGGGGAGGACTTTGGCTTTTACTCTGAATGAGCTGGAGGTATGGAAGGTTCTTGAACAGAGAAGGGCTGTGATCTGACATGGGAGCACTCTGTCTGCAGGTGGGAAACAGAGTGTGGGAGTGGCGGTGAGAGCAGGAAGACCAAGAAGGAGGCTGCTGCAGTGAATCAGGTAGCAGACAAGGATGGATAAGATAGGGTGCAGGCAGAGCGAGGAGGGAGGAGTGAGCAGATTCTGCATAAGTATTGGGAATTTTGTGCCTTGTGGTTTTATAATATTAATATTTAGCCTCATATTCATTCCACAAAGCAAAACAAGTGCTACTATGAGAAATTACTAAAAACCTCCGGGAGAATGCACTGGTCTGTTCCATTCATTGCTGTATCACCCAGTACCTAGAACAAGGCCTGGCCCAGAGTGAGTGCTTCATTTGGTTGTTCTCTCTCTTTCTCTCTCTCACACACACGCTGGCCAAGAATTTTCAGAGATTATGATTTTATTCATTTTAAAACTTTTTTTTAAAGTACGACATGCAACTGTACAGCTTTACGAGTTATCACAAAGGAAAGAACCCATACCACCACCACCCAACCCACAAATAGAACATTACCGGTACTCTAAAAGCCCCCCTGTGACCCTTACGTCTCTTTCACTATGTACCCTGTTCCCACCTTGCTTTCTTCACTTCATAACATATCCTGGAGATCAGCACAGTACAGTGTATACAAATACGCCTTATTTTACCTTCATCTGCAGAGTTGTCCATCATGTAGATCAACTAGTCCCCTACTGATGGACATCTGAATTGTCTTTTTTTTTAATTGCAGCATTGTTGTGAAGCTCAGAAATACTATAGATGAATACCCTGACGTATTGAATTATTCAACAATGTACATTTCTTTTTCTGTCAATTGCCTGTGTATATCCTCCACTCATTTTTTTTCCTAATCAGACTTATTGATTTGAAGGAGCTCTCTACATATTGTGGATATAAGCCTTTACTAGGTATGTTGCAAATCTTTCCTCCAGGTTAATCATTGGCCATTTATTCATTCAATAAATATGTACTGAGCATCTACTATGTGCTAGGTGCTGGGAATAAAGTGGTGAATGAGGCAGATGTAGTCTCTGCCTTTGAGTTACTTCTAATTGGGCAGAAATTCAAATAAAAGTAATTTTAAAGTGTAATAAATGCTAGGAAGGAAAGAAGCAAGCAGGCAAGCATCTGGGACAGAGGGTAACAGAGGGAATCCACTTTAAGTGAGGTGGCTGTGGAAGGCCTCTCTAAGGTAATAACATGTAAGCTGACATTTGAAGGATGAGAAGCAGTTAGTCATATGGCAAGTGGAAAGAACAGCATATCGCAAAATAGTGAAGTGGGAAAATTTGTCATGTTCAGTACATTGAAAAATCAGGTTCCTGAATCATAATTGGCAAGGACAGTGATTGGAGATGAGTCAGAAGAGGTGGACAGGGGACTTATAGGACAAGGTGAAGAATTTGATTTTATTGTTAAGAGAAATTTATAGCCAATGGTCCCCTTTATATGTTAAGAAGAGTCGAGTAACAGTGAGAATGTATTACAAAAGGGGAAGAGCAGATAGGAGGCTGTTGGCGTTGTTAGCATGAATGAGGGTGATGGTTGCACCAGGTGGGCATAAGAAAGGCAGAATTCAGGTATGCTTTGATACAACCCAACAGGATTTGTTGATGAACTGCGTGAGGGGCAATGGGGAGGGAAGAATCAAGAATGATCCCTATTTTCTGACTGCTACAGTGAGTATTGGCAGTGCTATTCACGGAGGTGGGGAAGGCCATCATAGGAAGGGTGGGGGACAGGGTTGGAAAGTTCAAATTTTGACTTGTGGATTGGATGGACACATTAAATCCTCACTCCAACTCTACGAGGTAGGTACTTTCATGAGCTCTGCTTTAAATATGATGCTGTTGGGGCACCTGGGTGGCTCAGTTGGTTAAGCGTCTGACCCTTGGTTTTGGCTCGGGTCATGATCTCAAGATCTTGAGATGGGAGCCCCGCATCATGCTACGTGCTCAACAGGGAGTCTGCTTGAAATCTCCTTCTCCCTTTCCCTCTCCCACTGCCCCTTCCCCTGATCACATGCTTTCTCTTAAATAAATAGATAGATAAATACATACATACATACATACATATATACATAAGATGGTTTTGAGTGAATATTTGAGTTCCTTCAAAATTCTTATGTTGGAACCTAATCCCCAATGTGATAGTATTTGGAGGTGGGGCCTTTGAGAGGTGATTAGGTCATGAGGGTGGAGCCCTCAGGAATGAAATTAGTGCCTTTATTAAAAAGGTCCCAAAGGGCCCCCTTGCCCCTCTGCAATGTGAGGACACAAGAGAAGACAGCCAACTATGAACCAGGGAGAGGGCTCTCGCCAGGCACTGAGTCCACTGGTGCCTTGATCTTGGACTTCCCAGCCTCCAGAACTGTGAGAAATAAATTTCTGCTGTTTATGTCATCCATTCTATGGTATTTTGTTATAGCAGCTGCACAGACTAAGACATATGAGGAAACTGAGTGACAGAGAAATTAACTTGTTGGATTATAAATGATCAAGCTAGAATCTATTCATCCCTCTTTCCATTTTTGACTCCTTCCCTCCATCCAATTTTTCATCTTTTCTTCATCTACTCTTTTAATTATCCCTGTCCCTATCTTCCCATTTCTCCACCCCCCATCCACCCATCCATGTCTCCTTCCTCCCTCCCTCCCTTTACTCTCCCTTCTACCCACCCATAATCCATCTACCCATCCATCCATCCATCCATCCACCCACCCATAATCCATCCAACCATCCATCCATCCATCCATCCATCCATCCATCCATCTTTTCACCCCCCAATAAATATTCCTTGTGTGCCAGATGCCCCAGGCATCTGGCAGCTGCTGTGCAAGAAGGAAAGTCAGGGAGGAGAAGGCATAAGACAGACACATTGGCATGCAGCTTAGCCTAAGATATTTATTCAATGCTCTCACAGTTGGCCTCGGCGGCTCCTCAAAGGGGTAGAACAGTGTAGGGGCACACAGGGACACTGTGCACCCTCCAATTATTGCAATCTCCAGGAGGGTCAGGTCGTGAAGTCCTCATTCCCAGTAGATGACTGATCAGCTGTCACTGTAAGAGACAGACTCTTAGCACTTTTCTTACAGACTGAGCACTTACCCTGACTGCCCCCTTCCCATGAGGACCCAGGTGCCCCTGCCCCAAGTGGCCTGGCTTCCATGCTATATCCCTCACCATGGGGAGAAGTCCTGCGCTCTCCAGCTCTCCGTCATCATCTTCCAGAGTCATGCCCGTCATTGGTCTGGTCCCCATCAAAGTTTCCGCAGACCCCACACAGCTTCCCGGCATGGTCTTTGTTGACCATCACAGCCAGCTGCCCTTTGCTGCGAAGCCACACCTGGATCCCTGCTTTCTGATTAACGCTCACAGAGCCATCGGGATTCTTATGTATGGACACAGATGCTGATAACTCAACTGGGAGCGACACATGGAGACCATTCACCTGGTGGTGGTAGGGGAAAACAGAGGTGAGGCTAGAGCCACAAAAATGCTGGAGGGTTACCAGGATGGAGACTCCAAGGAAGACAATAAGTTCAAGGAGCAAAAGCAGAGACACAGGTGCCAAAAGAGACAAAGATATGGATGGAGGCACTGTATGGAGAGAGGCATACATAAGCTAGCTGGAGATTTGGACAGATGGTTAAAAGGACAGATGGGTTGACAGAGAGATGGGTCAATGGATAAGTAAGGATGCACAAAACATTCCAAGGGCAGCTGGGGTGGCGAGGAGCACTTTGTACCAGACAGATAAACACACAATCCAACCCCAGCATCATCCTGTCTGGTTCTGCTTTTCAAAATAAAAAAACACTTGTATGTGTTCTGTAAGTTACTGGTTCCCTAACAAAAGCAACTTCATGCCTTATTTTTTCAGTGCTGATGTCTAAAGACAATTAATGACCTAGAAAGTATCATAATCATGTGAGAAAATTACTGTTTCTCTGTCATAAGCTGTGGACTCAGTAACCTTGGGAACCATATGAGTTTTTTTCCTTTAAATAACTGTTGTTTATTTTCATTGATGAGTTAATCCTTCTAGAGCTAGACTCCCTAGAGAACCTTCTTTGAAATAAAAGTTCTTTTTTTCTAAATGATTTCTGTCTGAGTCTTCCTCTGCCAGTTGATTGGAAAGATAGGTAGATATTATCTGGATGGATGGATGGATGGATGGATGGATGGATGGATGAATGGATAGATGGGTGGATGGATAGATGGATGGATGGATGGATGGATGGATGGATGAATGGATAGATGGGTGGATGGATGGATGGATGGATGGATGGATGATGGGTGGATGGATGGATGGATGATGGGTGGATAGGTGGATGGATGGATGGATGGATGGGTGGATGGATGGATGGATGATGGGTGGGTGGATGCATGGATGGATGGATGGATGGACTGGTGGGTGGATGGGTTGATGGATGGATGACGGGTGGGTGGATGGATGGATGGATTGGTGGTGAATGGGTGGATGTGTGGTTGGATTGTTGGGTGGATGGGTAGAAGGAAAGAAGGAATGGGGAAGGGAAAATGGAGGGAAGGAGAGAGGGGAAATGGGAAACAGGGGTAGAAGAACAGATGGCTGGAAGGAAGAAGAGAAAGAGAGACAGACGTAGCGAAGGATAGTTGGAGGGGTGGATGCAAAGTTTCACCAGGCTTCAAGCTTTGGAAGTAAAAGAACTGGGTCTGAATCATCTGTGTCACTCAGCGCATGGTCTGCTGTTGTAGTGGGAACAGAGCTGAATGTATTCACAAAAGCAACCTTTTCCTGGGAATCCTCTTTGGGTGGCCAGGCCCCATTCTGGGTACTGGGGACAAAGTGACAATCAAGATGGACAGGACTACTGCCCACCTGAGGATTATATTCTAGGGATGGCAAAAGGCAACAAACACAAACAAATAATGGATGACTTCAGAGAGAGAGAAGTGTCTTGAAGGAAATCAAATAGAGCGATAGCATGGAGACTGGGATGGAGAGGAGGAACTTCTGTAGGTGGTCAGGAAAGGCCTTTCTGGAGAAGCAGTGCTGGAACCGAGACCTGGAGGACAAGAAGGTGTCAACTCAGACCACCTGGGAGAAGAGCCTTGCAGCAGTGGGAACAGCACACGTGAAGGCCCGAGGTAGGGACAAGCTTGGTTTGCTGAAAGGTCAGCCCGGCCTGTCATTAGTATAGCTAACGAGGGATGGAGTTACTGGAAACGGGGTTGGAGGCCAGCAGGAGTCAGATCACACAAAGCCTCGTCCGTAGGCCAAGGAAGGGAGGTGGCTTGAGTTTGGAATGCTGCTCTAGGAAGCCACCACAGAGTTTTCCACCTGATCTAATTCCCAGTTCTAGAGCATCTGTCAGCTCTGTAGAGAACTGTTTCTCTCGATAGAGGGGCAAGGGGAGGTCAAGAGTAGGTGTCTGTTAACCTGAATTATGGATCAAGGAGATGGCTTGAGAAAAGGAATGAGTGGTCCAGATTACCCGAAGGAGAGAACGCAAGCCTCCCTGTTTCCAGCAGGGCTGTGTCTCGGCCCATCTCCATGCGCTGGTTGGGGGATGCAGACCATCCACTGAGGGGGTTGTGTTTGGAGCACCAGCTGTCTCCCTCCACTGAACCCAGAAGACCCCAGTGGATGTCTCTGCAATCAATAAACAGGTCATAAAAATAGGGATATGCTCCTCTAGGAACTTCAGTGTGGCCTGACGTCCATGTTTGGGTCTGGGACTCTCCCATGCGGGCCGTGAATGACTGGACCGTAAGTCAGCCATCAGTCCTCAGTTTGGCCAGATTCTCTCTCAGAAATCTGGAATGGGGGTGGCGAGAACCATGGGGTTTGGCAAATGCAAATGTACGTGAGAGGAAGTCAAGGGGCAAAGGGAGGGGGCACCAGGGCTGGAACAGACTCTTGGAGGCAGACAATGATAGGCCGAGGGGGTCCCGAAGAGAAAGCTGAGGGACAGGAAGAGGGAAGGATCAGTGGCCCAGCATCATCAGAGTCCAGGAGAAGTTCCTACTGAACACTGCACTTGGACACGATCGTGGCCCCTTGTATCCACAGTTATCCCCAGCACCGTGTTCCCACCAATGTGGTTGGGAACTGAGCCTGGTGCTGGTGGGTTCAAAGCCTGGATCTCTCCCAGGCACTGTCTGAATGCCTTGAACGAATGATTTCACCTTCTTGGGCCCTCGTTTATCCTCTGCGTAAAATGGAGATAATGGTCCCTGTCTTTCTGGGGAACTAAAAAGAATGAAACTGATTTGATGAATATGAAGTCCAAAAGATAGAGGTACAAATCCAGATAATACCGCCAGGGCACCTGGATCCAGCTACGCCTGAGGCTCTACCCCTGGATTTTCTAGTTCTGGAGGGCCAAGAAGTTCCTTTTTGCTCAAGGCAATCTGAATTCGGGTTTCTGCTGCTTATAACCAATAGAGTTTAGACTAACTCTATGATCAAAACAACTAATTGACTTGAGTGTGTTTTCGCTCCTCAAGAACTCAGCCGGAACAGAGAGACTAAGTTTGAAATACTGAGACAAATACCAATCCAGAGACTAAACTACAGAGATCTGGATAAAGAAAGCACAAGGCAGATGGGCAGCCAGGATTGTAGGGGCACGGCAGCAGGAAGGACAAAAGCCCAGGGGAGACGTGCCCCCATGCCCAGGCTTACCCACACTCCGTTCTCTGAGCTCAGAATCACCAGCCCGTCCTCGAAGAAGACGTGAACCTGGTTCACAGGTCCAATTTTGCCTTCACAGGCCTGGACGACAGCCACCACACGGAACCAGGGAATGGTGTCTGGTAGCCCTGGGCAGCGGGAAGACAGTTCGTAGATGCCCTGGGAGCGGAAAGCTCCATGGGACCCATCGAAGGTGGTGAGGTTGGCATCCACAGAGAGGGAACAGAGACCCTGGGGAGCCCAGCAGTTCTGGGCCCCGGCCCGGACCTCACAGACCCGGTCTGGCCCACAGCTGGCTGCCTTGCATGTCAGGCCAGTGCTTGGGGAGCAGGAACAGTGCTGGCTGCAGTCTGAGCTCAGCAGTGAGGAGTTCACCTGTGCACAGAGAGAGGGGCCAGGTGGCTGGGGTGCGGCAGATGGCGCCCATGGCCGCAATCTCCCAAACCCTCTGTATCTACATAGAGTGACTTGGCACCAACTTCCATTGAACCATGGAGTTTACTTCCCCTTTCCCCAGGAATCTGGGTTCACCTTAACGCTATGCTTGGCTTGTTATAAGGCAGCAGAAGCAATGCCGCCCCAGGTTCAAGGTTGGACCTCATGGGACCGCAGTTTTCTCTCCTTCTCTCTCTCTCTCCCTCCCTTCCTCCCTTCTTCTCTCTCTCTTTCTTGGAACCCTGCCCATAAGAACAAGCATGGGCTAGCCTGCTGGAGCATGAGACTCCACGGAACAGAGACAATGATCCCAGCTGTCACATTGTATGCCAGGCAGCCCTCAGCGGACCCGTCGCAGGGCTAGAGATGTATGAGTGATTCCCGGAACAGCGGAGGAACCACCCAGCTGAGTCCGCCCCAAAGAGCAGACTCCCAGAATCATGACCTCAACAAATAGTTGTTCTAAGCCACTATGTTTTGGGGTAGTTTGTAACCCAGTAAAAGCCAACTGATACCAGGTAGGACAGAGAGCCCAGAGTCTTGACACCCACAGCCCAGACCATGGGGCCCTGGGAACCCAACTCCGGGAGATAATTTTTTTCTCTGACTGGCTGCTCTCTCTTCACTGCATTCTCAAGTTGTCCTCATCTCCCAAATCCTTAACTGCTACTTTGCTCAGGGCTCAGTCCTTAGACCTTTTCCTTCTCTCTCTGTGTTCACTACCTGGTGATCTCATCAAATCTCATCAAAAGCAGCGTCTGATCCTCATTTGGACTCTGGCCGAGGGGGGTGGGTGATTGTCGTAGAGGACATTATTGGGACCACTGATAAAATTCAAATGGAATATTTATAGTATTGAATCAGTGTTCATTTCCCGATTTTGAAATTAATCACATCATAATCATGTAAATGAATTTCCTTATTCTTAGGAAATGCTAAAGTACTAAGGGGTAAAGGGGCACTATGTCAGCATCACTCTCAAATAGTTCATAAAAAATGTGCATATATACTTATATAGAGAGGATGATAAAGCAAACGTGTCGGGGCGCCTGGGTGGCTCAGTCAGTTAAACTTCTGCCTTTGGCTTGGGGCGCCTGGGTGGCTCAGATGGTTAAGCATCTGCCTTCAGCTCAGGTCATGATCCCAGGGTCCTGGGATCGAGCCCCGCATCGGGCTCCTTGCTCAGCGGGAAGCCTGCTTCTCCCTCTCCTTCTACTGCTCCCCCTGCTTGTGCTCTCTCGCTCTCTCTGTCAAATAAATAAAATCTTTAAACAAATAAACAAACAAACAAAAAACGTCTGCCTTTGGCTCAGGTCATGATTTCAGGGTCCTGGAATTGAGTCCCATATTGGGCTCCCTGCTTAGCAGGGAGTCTGCTTCTCCCTCTCCTTCTGCTCCTCCCCCTTGCTCGTTCTCTCTCTCTCTCAGATAAATAAATAAAATCTTAAAAAAAAAGCAAGCTTGTCAAAAGGTCAACAAGAACCTAAAGGAAAGGTATACAGGAGTTCTTTGTATGATTCTTGCACATTTCCTTAAGTTTGAATTCTTTAAAAATAAAAGTCTGAATAGAGAACCCAGAAATGGACCCTCAACTCTGTGGTCAACCAATCTTCAACAAAGCAGGAAAAAATGTCCAATGGAAAAAAAACAGTCTCTTCAACAAATGGTGTTAGGAAAACTGGACAGCTACATGCAGAAGAATGAAACTGGATCATTTCCTTAAAATGGATGAAAGATCTAAATGTGAAACAGGAATCCATCAAAGTCCTAGAGGAGAACACAGGCAACAACCTCTTCAACCTTGGCCGCAGCAACTTCTTGCTAGACACGTCTCCAAAGGCAAGGGACACAAAGGCCAAAATGAACTATTGGGACTTCATCAGGATAAAAAGCTTTTGCACTACAAAGGAAACAGTCGACAAAACCAAAAGACAAGTGAGAGAATGGGAGAAGATATTTGCAAATGATATATTAGATAAAGGGCTAGTATCCAAAATCTATAAAGAACTTATCAAACAACACCCAAAGAACAAATAATCCAATTAAGAAATGGGCAGAAGACATGAACAGACATTTCTCCAAAGAAGACATCCAAATGGCCAACAGACACATGAAAAGATGCTCAACATCACTCGGCATCAGGGAAATACAAATCAAAACCTCAATGAGATACCACCTCACACCAGTCAGAATGGCTAAAATTAACAAGTCAGGAAACGACAAATGCTGGCGAGGATGCGGAGAAAGGGGAACCCTCCTACACTGCTGGTGGGAATGCAAGCTGGTGCAGCCACTCTGGAAAACAGTATGGAGATTCCTCAAAAAGTTGAAAATAGAGCTACCCTATGACCCAGTAATTGCACTACTGGGTATTTATCCCAAAGATATAAATGTAGTAATCCGAAGGGGTACTTGCACCCCAATGTTTATAGCAGCAATGTCCACAATAGCCAAACGATGGAAAGAGCCCAGACACCCATCAACAGATGAATGGATAAACATGTGGAATATATATATACAATGGAATATTACGCAGCCATCAAAAAATGAAATCTTGCCATTTGCAACAACGTGGATGGAACTAGAGGGGTTTTTTTTGTTTTGTTTTTGTTTTTAAAGATTTTATTTATTTATTTGACAGAGAGAGAGAGAGCAAGAGCAGGAACACAAACAGGGGGAGCGGGAGAGGGAGAAGCAGGCTTCCCGCCGAGCAGGGAGCCCGATGTGGGACTCGATCCCAGGACCCTGGGATCATGACCTGAGCTGAAGGCAGACGCTTAACGACTGAGCCACCCAGGTACCCAAGGAACTAGAGGGTTTTATGCTAAGCGAAATAAGTCAATCAGAGAAAGACACAATTATCATATGATCTCACTCGTAT
Source organism: Halichoerus grypus (assembly GCF_964656455.1). Lineage (NCBI taxonomy): Eukaryota > Metazoa > Chordata > Mammalia > Carnivora > Phocidae > Halichoerus > Halichoerus grypus. Next base: position 47,860,220 of record NC_135726.1, read on the forward strand.
GTGGAATTTAAGAAACAAGACAGAGGATCATCAGGGAAGAAAGGAAAGAATGAAACAAGATGAAACCAGAGAGGAAGATACTTGATCATAGGAGACTCTTAATCGTAGGAAACAAACTGAGGGTTGCTGGAGGGGAGGGGGGTGGAGGGATAGGGTAACTGGGTGAGGGACATTAGGGAGGGTATGTGCTGTAATGAGCACTGGGTATTATGTAAGACTGAGGAATCACAGACCTGTACTCCTGAAACAAATAATACATTATATGTTAATTTAAAAAATAAAATTGAAGTCTGAAAACATTAAAGGAAATGAATGAATGGAACAAAAGAGCTAAATACCACCTCTATATAGATGGCTCGCTCATCTGTATCTCTAGCCCAGACTTCTCTGGTGAATGCCAGACTCATAAATCCAAGAAACCTCCTAGCACAGGCAGACTGGTCAGCGCTGGGATGGGGGAAGCACTGGGGTAATAGCTAACCCAGCCTAGGGGATCAGGGAGAGCTTCTTGTAGGCAATGAGCCCCAGAGGAAGGAGAAGTTTGGCATTTCCTTCCCCGGAAGTCTTGCACTTCCAGGCCTTCTAGCCTAGCTTTCTGCCATTAATAAAACGATGCGGATAAATGAGGGTGGAATGTGGTCATTCATCTTTCCTTTACTTGATAAATATGCTTCTGAGCAGGTAGGATGCCTAGTCGTTCAGAGGGTGGGTCCGGGCTGCTGGGGTGTGAATCCCAGCATCACCACTTGCTAAGGGACAGTTCTGGGCTGACTTCTCCTTGTCACAATGGTGCCCATCTCATAGGGTTGTTATGATCACTAAATGAATTAACACCGGTAACAAACTTGGGGCATCGCAAGAGCACAGAAAACATCAAGCACAAAAATAAATCCAATTCATTTTCAACTTCCATCAGGAGACAATTGCCAACTTCACCACCTACTGTGCTATTGTAAATTGCTGGTATTTTTACTGTATGATGGAGACAGACGGAGAGGCCCGGTGCCCAGCGGGTGCCCTTCAGGCACAATGGCACCCAATCCTCAGACACCTATAATGCCAGGATGATGATTAACCCCATAAAGAAAATGAGGCTCAGAGAGGGGACTGTAGGAGGCCAAATAATTGTCCCCCAAATATATCCAGCCCCAATTCCTGGAACCAGTCAATGTTACCTTATACAGAAAAAGGGTGTTTGTAGCCTGTGATGAATTAAGGATCTTGAGATGAAGAGCCTGTCCTGGATTATCTGGGTGGGACTTAAATGTAATCACGTGTATCCTTAGAAAAGGGAGGCATGGGGAGGTTTTATGACACACACACACAGGAGGAGGGGAAATGTGACACAGAAGAGAAATCGGAGGTGGCCACAAGCCGAGGAATGCCCGCAGCCACCAAAAACTGGGGCAGAGAGGGGGGCAAGGAATGGATTCTCCCCTGGAGCCTCTGAAGAGCGTGCTGTCCTGCCTACACCTTGACTTTGCCCCAGGAACCCTGATTTCTAACACCGGCCTTCAGAACTCTGGGAAAATAGATTTCTCTGGTGTGAAGCCACCAAGTTTGAGGTCGTTTGTCTCAGCAGCCTCAGGAAACTCATACCGGGACTTTACGGGCACTGAGTCACCGAGCTGGGAAATGGAGGTGGCCCCTCTGTCCCCATCCTTGAGGAGGTCGGTAAAGAAGCCCTGAGTCTCCCTTGAACTCCTCCACCCTCCCTGCCCGCCGCCAGCCCGCCCTCACCGGCAAGTATTGGCCGTTATGGACGCAGCCACAGTTCTGTACGGGGACGCAGGTGCCATGCGAGAGCAGGAAGCGGTCATCACACTCGCAGCCCTCGAAGCAGCGGCTGGTGCAGCCCGTGAGGCCCGAGAGGGCGGCGCAGGAGCCCTGGCAGGAGCGCGTGCACGTGGAGTAGTGGCTGTGGGCGGGGCACTGGAGGGCTGCAGAGGGAGGAGGCGGGGCGGGTCAGGCCTGCGGCCCCAACACTGACCCCGGCCTCCCGGCACACCAGGATCTCGGTTGGCAGTGCTGGGGACGCCAGCTAGGAAGACAGCCTCGGGCCCTGCCCTGTGGAGCTCATGTCAGTGGGACCGATAGTGACGGCCCAGCGTGGTCAGGGCCGCATTGGGGAAGCAGAGGCAGAGGGGTCCAGGGCCAGGATGGGGACAAGAACAGGGAGTTGTAAGGACCCAGGGGAAGCCTCCAGGGCGAGGCCCTGGGCTCTGGCTGAGCAATTGGCAGGTGGCGCAGCTGTCCCAAGATGAGGACTGGGATCAGGGAATGGGAGGATCAGGTTTGGGGTAAAATGCTGATGTCATATGGGAACACAGCAGGTGTGAGGGACCCCAAGGACACCCAAGGCCAAGTGTTCAGGAAGCTGCTGGACCCTTGAGACTGGCAGTCAAGAGAGAGGTTGGGGCTGAAGACAGATAGTGTCCACTGTCAGCACTGAGGACAAATCAAGAGCCATAAGCGGTGGATAATGGCTCTGGACATAGGTGCTGTCCTGAGGAGAATGAACAAGACACGGCCCTACCCTGGGAGTTTGAAGGAAACATACCCCTAACCGGGGGTATCTGAGAGGTACAGTCCCGGCCTGGAGATCTGAAGGGATGTGGTCCCATCCCAGGGGGGTCCAGATGAGCCAGATTCAGGCTTTCTCATGTGAGCTGCGGACCTGCCTGACTAGCCCTCCCAGGTTCCCACAGAAAGGGCTCAGGATGAGCCCTGAGGAAGAACTGTGTCTGTGATTTCAGGACGGTGGGCCCCTGAAAGGAGTCTGAGAAGGACCAATTCGGGGGGAAGGAGGGAGGTCAGCAGGGTGTGCTGCGGGAGAAGCTGGGTGACGGGGGGAGCCTTCCAGAGGGAGGGACTGCTCCTGAGATGCAGACGGGACAGAAGCAGGTCAGGGGGGTGTCCCTGAGCCAGGTCTGGAGTCTTTCGAGGGCCCTCCCGGACACTCACGGCAGAAGCTGTCTGTCCTCCAGGACTTCACGGTCCCACCGACCGCCTGGCAGTCCGCTGTGTAGGCTGTCAGGCTGCGGCAGAGGAAGGTGGTGTTGCCTTTGTGGAAACACAGGTCGTACACGCATTGGCGGAAGTACTCAGAGGGGTTCAGCACCGCGTGGCAGGCTGCAAAAGGGCCCTGGGGGTCCCGGATCTGACCGCAGGCCTGGTTGCTCTCATACGGTGCCGTCTCCTCGGCCAAGCACACGGGGCAGCCACTGGCCCCACAGCCCTCGCCACAGCCCTGGGAGGAGCTGGGGGCCCGCCACGCGGCCCCAAAGGCATCCACGCTGGGGGCCTCAGCGCCGCTGGGCAGGACAAGGTCGTCGGTCCAGTTGCTGTTGAAGTTCCCACAGAGGCCACAGACCCGGCCACGGAAGGGGCTGGGGATGGATATGAGGACATGGGCATCGCCATCAAAGAGAAGCCGCAGTGCCTTGGTGGTCTGCAGAATCACGTTCCGGCCCTCGGCAGTCACCCGCACGCGACCCACAGCCACAGGCAGGGCCACGGCCTTGTCGTCCACGGTGACCTGGGTAGAAAGGCCAGGGGGGTCAGGGACTCATAAAACCATGGGTGAGGCAGTCCCCTCAGACTCCTGGGGTGGAGCTATGTCCCTCACAGGCCCTTTGGGGTCGGACCATGTCCCTCGGACTGCCCGAGAGTGGGACTGTGTCCCCTTCAGACCCTCAGATCTCTGTCCCCCTCACTCGCCTTGGGGCGGGGTCACAGCTCCCTCAGAACCCTCAGGGTGGGCCCTATCCCGCTCAGCCCCCCAGGGTAAGGCCACGTCCACTCACCTTTGGACCCCGAGCCAGTCTCACAACCTGGCCAGCCACAGTCACCACCAGCTGTTGGAGATCGCCGGTGGCATCCTTCTCAAGCACGATACTAAAGTCCTCGTCCTCAGGCTGTGGGCGGCAGACTTTGGCCAGGACGTAGGAGCAGGAACCGTGCAGGTCATAGACACGCCCATCGAGGGTAATGTAGTGGAGGCCCCCACTGGCCACGCAGCGGCCACAGCCTGTGGGGTGGCAGGCCTGGACTCCGTCCTCTACTCGGCACTCCTCGTAGGGCCTGCAGGCCGGGCCCTCCTGGCAAGTGACGTGGCCGCCCGGCCCACACTCACAGAGCCGCTCGCACTCAGGGCCTGGGTGGAAGGACTCGCCTAGCGGGTAGTAGCGGCCCTCGTGGAGGCATCCGCACTGGCCCACGGGCACACAGGTGTCGCCGCTGAGCACGAAGCCGGCATCACAGACGCAGCCCTCCCGGCAGCTCTGCACGCAGCCCTCGGGCATGGAGAGGCTCGGGCAGCTTACAGGGCAGGAGTCCCCGCAGAGCTTGTAGTGGCTGTTGGCAGGGCACCGGAGAGCTGTGGGGACCGAGAGGGAATGAGCCAGGCGGCTGCGAGGGAGCGGCACAGGGGAGGCGCAGAGCGGGAGAACCTGCCCAGGCGAGTGTGAATGGGGCGTGGGGCCAAATGTATGTGTGTCTCCGGGAGGAAGCCACCCGAGTCTACCCGGCTGGTGGATGTCTGACCTGGAGCCTCTGATGCGGTCTCTCTGACAAGGTTGGTGTCAGCGGGACTCTGACCATGTGTATCTGATTGGATGAAGCTGACAGGATAAATTTGACCAAGGCGATGTGTCTGAGGGGAACTGCCCTGGATGATGCCACCATGAGCCTGCATATATCTACCTGGGGCTACGTCAGGGTCATGATTCTACCTGGGGGTCTCTGCCCAAGTGCCTCTAACCAGGAGAGTCCCTGTCTGAGGTTATCAGACTAATGCTATCTGACCTGGTGTATTTCAGTGTTTGAAACAGTGTAGGTGCATGGGACCAACTCTCTAGGTCTCTCTCACCAGGGGTACCTGACAGAATCTACCTGACCAGGTGTATCTTGCTGTGTAGCTTTCGCAGGCTCAACCACCCCAGTCTATCTAACTGGGATATCAACACATGAATCCCTGAGAGGATACTGGACCTGGGGTTTCTGACCAGGTGTATCTGAGTCTCGCCCATTGCAGTAGGTGACCTGGTGCATTTCAGTGTGTGAATGCCAAGGTGGTTTTCTGGACATATCTGGCTCAGGGGAGGCAAGGTGGTGCCTAACCCCATGGTGGAGGAGAAGCTCTTGTCTTAGAGCCGCGGAAAGGGGGAGGCGGGGAGACCCCCATTATGTGGACCGGGCAAGCATCAGTACTCACGACAGAAGTCCGGCCGCCTCCACTCGCCGAGCTGGGCCCCCGCGGCCTGGCAGACCGTCACGTAGGCCGCCACGGCCGGGCAGAGGCCTCCCGGATGGCCCTGGGCCTGACAGGCATCCAGCAAGCAGGCCCGGAAGTACTGCTCCGGTGGCACGAGGCCGTGGCAGGGCGCCAGCGGGCCGTCGGCGGCGGAGATCACGCCACAGGCGTCCCGGCCGGCGAAGGCCCCCTGCTGCTCGGTTGTGCACTGCGGCGGGCACGGCCCGGGCACGCACTCCCCGCAGCCCGGCTCGCCGCCCACCTGCCAGCCGGCGGGGTTCCCGCCCACAGCCTTCAGGTCGTCGGCGGGGTCCTGGTTGTAGTTCCCGCACAGGCCACAGAGGGCGCCCGCGTACGGCGCCGGCACGCGCAGGCGCACGAAGCCGTTCCCGTTGAAAGCCAGAGACAGCCCGGCGGCCGCGGTCACCACCACGTCGGCGCCGCTCAGGTACGCGCGCAGGCGTGAGTCCAGCTGGTAGGGCAGCGCTACGAGCTTACCGTCCACCTGCGGGCACGGGGTAGGGGTGGGGGCGATGAACGGTGCGGGTACAGGTTCGAATTTTGACTCCACTACCCACGGGGGTGGGGGGGGAGGGGAGGGGAGAGTGGATCCCTGAGCCTGTGATCTACCCTTTGTAATAATAATAATGATAGCGGTAGTAGTAGTAATAACGAGCATCTATAGACACGATGCCGCTGCTTCCTCACACTACCCTCTGAAGCAGGTACTTTCCTTAGACCCATTTTATAATGGAATAAACTAAGGCCAAACTAAAGGAATTATCTAAGAAACGGGGAAGCCACTGCTCCAAGCCCTCCTGCTCCAAGGCCTGTACTCCGAACCCCTGCATCATGCCCCGCTAACCTGTGAAAGGTAATCAGGGGACTGGCAAACTCCTAACTGTCCCAGACAACCCCAGGGCTGGCATGTGCTCCCGTCTGGCTCCAGGCCCCTCACCTGCAGCTGCCGGGGCCATTGGGCACTGAGGGTCAGGCTGTGTTTATAGATGTTCAGGGTGACGCTGCGAGCGTAGCTGACCGCCTGGCTGCCCCGGTGCTCGTTGACTACAGTGACGGTGAAGTTCTCAACCCCCGTGGGCAGCGTATTGCAGGGCGTGCTCAGAAGGTACTCGCAGTTGCCTTGGAAGTCGAATTGGTGCCCATCCAGGGTGACGTAATGGGGGTCACCCCAGGCCTGACACTCCGCTGTGCTGACAGGCTCGCAGCCATGCTGGCCCGAGGGCAGCAGGGCACATTGTTCACCTAGCCCGCACTTGGCAGGCTTGCAGACCAGCGAGCCACCCCCAGGCCCGCAGCGGCACCTCTGGGAGCAGGTGGCGTCAGCCCAGAACTCGCTGCCAGCTTCGTGGTATGTGCCGTTGGCCCAGCAGCCACAGCCACCATCCAGGGCAACGCAGCGGTCGGCGCTCCACACAAAGCCCGAGTCACACTGGCAGCCCTCGGCACAGGGGCCGTCACATGGCTTTGGGGTCGTGGGGGGCGCAGGGGACGGGCAGCTGTCCGGGCAGGCTGGGCCACAGAGCTCGTAGTGGCTGTTCTTGGGGCAGGAGATCTCTGTGGGTGGACCGAGGAGTGGGAGGGAGACAAAGAGAGGGAATGGTGTCGGGGGGTGGGGTCAGAGGATTGGGAGGAGACAGAGACAGAGGGACAGACAGAGGGACTAAGGGAAACAGCAAGAGACACTGATAGACAGTGAGGGAGACACAGAGGAAGACCCAAACAGAGACAAGCAGAGAGAGAATGAGAAATGGAGAGGCAGAGAGACAAAGGGAGACACAGAGATAAGCGCCAAGAGACCGAGAGACAAAAACAGAGACCGAGAGAGCAAGAAAAAACAGAACGACCCAGAAAGACCCAAGTAAGACCCATCCAATCTGGCAGAGACAGGACCCCTCCCCTTACCCCGAGCTCCTGCTCTGCTCCCCAACACTCACCACAGCCAGCCTGCTGCCTCCAGTCCTTAATGGCAATCCCTGCGGCCTGGCAGGCAGCAGCATAGGCGGCCAGAGCCTGGCAAAGGATGTCGTGGGCCCCGCCGCCTAGGCAGACATCCAGAACGCAGCCCTTGAAGAAGCTGTCGGGGGCCACGTGGGCATGGCAGGCAGCAAAGGGGCCTCCCGCGCCAGGGGCCAGGGGTCCACAGAAGCCAGGGCCCTTGTACTCCTCCACCTGGTCCTCAGGGCATGTCGGACAGTTCCCCTGACATTCATCCCAGCACAGCGGGTCCCAGCCCGGAGCGCGCCAGCTGCCGCCCCAGACGGGTATCGAGGGAGCCAGCGTGCCGTTGGGGAAGGCTCGGTCGTTGCTGCTGTCACGGTCCATGTTCCCGCAGAGCCCAAACACTTCGCCATGATAGCTACTAGGCAGCGTCACCTCCACTCGCCAATCCCAGTCATAGCTGACCTGAAGCCCAAAGTCTGTTACCAGCAGCGCTTTTGACGCGCCCTGGGTCACTGAAATCCGGCCCCCGGCCACAGAGACGGGCAGCGCTGTCAGCACACCGTTCACCTGAGGGGGGGAGAGGAAGGAGGCAAACAGAGCTCACTCAAGGTGTGGAGGCTCCAGTTCTGGCCCCCTGCCTCCCTTCCTCATCCTGCCATGGCTGGCAGCTGCCAAGGCTTCCCTTACGACTGACTGACGGTTGTAGGTCACTTGACAAGCATTGCGGACATTGCTGAAGTCCAGGCCCTGGAGAATGAAGCCTCACTCTACTGCTTTTTCTGGGTCTCTCGCTCTCCATCTCCCTCCCTTCCTCTACTCTCTGTGTCTCTCTGTTATCTCTCCCTCTGTCTACATCTAGACTTACTTCTCTATATCTAGACTTATCTCTCTCTCTCTCTCTGGGTCTTTCTCTGTGTCTCTCTCACTCAGTGATTCCCTCCCTCCCTCCCTCCTCCTCTCCTGTGCATCTCTGTGTGTCTGGACATCTCTTCAAGTCACTCAACATTTATCTAGTACCTACCCTGTTCCATACTTCTCTCTCCCACTGTGGACTACCATTCATCTGCAACCATGGGCAGGAAGGGTGGCCCATCTCCCCCCAGCCCTCACCCCTCTCCCCATCTCCCTGAATTTCACTCCAGTTGGAGGTTTTGGGCCTCTAATTTATTCCCTCACAAACATTCATGGGCTCTCAGCCGGATCCCCGTTTCACAGATAAGGAAATCGAGGCCCACCAGAAAAGTAACTCGCCCAACATCACGCAGCTCACAAGGAGTCTGGATTCAAACCCAGGTCTCTAAAAAGGCAAGTGCTGAAGTCCTACATCAAGCCCTTAGCAAAGGGCCAGGCTCGCTTAATTCCCAACAGAGAGGTGACGATTGCTGTAACTATTGTTGTTTTGCTGTCGTTTTGTTTCAGGCCTCGGCCAAGACAGAGCCTTCAGCTCCTAACCGAGGCTGGCAGGACCCCTCGCCCCCACCAGGGGGCTCCAGGGGTCATGCTGCCCGACTTACCCGGACTTTGCCGATCTCGCCTTTGTGGATGGAAATATTGAAGCCGAGGGCAGACACGGTGACGAGCCTCACATATGACACAGCAGGGTTGCCCCGGTTCTCATTCTTGGTGGTGACGGTGAAGGGGGTCAGGCCCTGGGAGCTGCCCCCCTGGGAGCCAGCTGCTGCCAGCACATAGTTGCACGTGCCTTGGAAGTCGAAGTCCCAGCCATCAAAGGAGTGGTAGTGTGGGTCGCCCCATAGCCAGCATGTGGCCTCATAGTTGGGCACGCACACAGCCTGGCCAGCTTTCTCCTGGCAGGTCTCCTGTGGCCGACACGTCACACCGTGGCATGGGTCTGGAGACAGGGAGAGAGGACATTCTAGGGCTGCCCGGCCAAAGGACGGCTGCTCCCCAACATCTGCCCCAGTCTCTGCCCCAGGCTACTGTACTGGTGGCTGAGGATGGATATCAGGGGCCTCCCAACTGAGACCCATGCCCAGCAGTTTGCTGCCTGAGACCTTGCAGCCAAGACCCAGACTGTAGGGTCCTTACATTGGAACCCAGCCCCAAGGGGTCCCGTTATCTGCGATGCCAGCCCTGAGGGCATCCATGAGAGGGCATCCACAGCCCCAGGGTTTCCTGTCTTCCAGACCTGGGCCCCCATTTCCCCATGCGCCTAAGCTGCCAGCCTTCTGGGGGCCACCCCCTCTGAGACTCCGTCCTGGAGGTTTCTGTGCTAAACCAAGGTACTAGAGGAACTTTCTGGTGAGAACTTAACCCCAGAGGCCCCAACATTTGAGATCCTGATCTGGGGGGTCCCTCTGTGTAAGACTCTGCCTCCCTTGGGTGGCTGCCTCTGAGACCCTCGCCTTGGGGAATCTCATTTCTAAAGCTCCATCTCTGAGGGTCTCTTTGTCTAAAACTCTGTCCCTAAGGCCACTGTATCTGTGACCTATTTTTGAACCCCTGTGCCTAAGACTCCGGCCTTAAAACTTCCTCCATCCCCCCCCCCCCCCCCCCCCCCCCCCCCCCCCCCCGCCTCCCCGTGCCCATTTTCAGTGTATTGCCTCTCAGCTCCAGATCCACCAATAGAGGGCTTTGTCGGGAGAAAGCGCTGGAGGGTCGAGGCAGGGGGAGCAGCTTCCCGCTGTGATTCATGGTGCTCTGCTCTCCTTGCCTGCAGGGGACGCACTCAGCCAGTCCATGGCCCCAGCTGGCCTCCTGGAGAGTCACTTAGGCTCTGGCCCACAGCTTCCCACTGAGTTTTGGGAGTTTTGCGAGCACCCCACCAGGATCTTCCTGCCTGCCCGCTCCAGCCTGCACAACCTCTAAGCCAGTAGGCTCCGGCTGCATCTTCCAATGACATCTGCCTCTCGGCCTCCCTCCCTTCCCTGGGTGCCCTGCTTTAGCTTTAGGGGCGGGGGCTGCTCCTGACATCTGCTTTTCTTTTGTTCATTCATGTTCTTCTTACCCCCCTAGTACTTGATTACAAGTAAATTCTGTAGATAAAACTCCGCATTGAAGCTACTCTGTGGTTTTTGTCTCCTGATCCAACTCTGACTGCTAATGCCCCCCACCCCTGGGAGTCCCTGTGAGCCTGTCCAGCAGCACTGAGGGCCTCAGTCAGTTCTGGAGGTCCCATTCCCTTGTCTTTGGGAATAAGGAATTATGCTCTGCCCTTCACCCTAAGAAACCAGTCCTGGGGGGTGGCTCTGTCACTTAGACTTAATCAGGGAGGGGGGTCCCATGTCTGAGACTGTTTCCCTATAAATCCTGATCCTCCTCTTGAGGAGGGCCCTGTATTGAAGACCCTAGCCTTGGTGAGGTCTCTGCCCAAGACGCCTACCTTGAAGGGGTGTTTAGAAGCCCTGAGCCTAGTCCTGCATACCAGTGGTCAGCGAACACCAGCACAGCCAGCTGCCTGTTTTTCACAAATATGAGTTTCATTGGAGCCTCAGCTCCTCACTTACATAGCCTACGGCTGATTTCATGCCACGATGGCAGAGTTGGGTAGTTATGACTGAGACTCTAAGGCCTTGCAAGTTTAAGTATTTACCATCTGGCCCTGTAGGAGAAAAGTTTGCCTGTCCTTGCTTTATGCTGAGGGTCCCTGACACTTGCCCCAGGAAACCTAGTCCTGGGGGTCCCCACAGCCTGGATTCTACCATAAGAATCCCTGCCTCCCAGCCTGGAGGCCCTCTGCCCCTGGCCCTGGAAATCCCAGCCCAGGGGGCCCCAGGTGGAGACCTCAATCCTTTGTCCTCTGTGCCTCCCACTGTGAAAATCAGGGTTTCCACCACCCTCTGCTCCGGAGTCCTCGTCCTCTGTTCCCAGGGCCCTGCGCCCGGCCCCAGCCCAGCACCTTTGGTGATGCAGCTCAGGACGCCTTCCGAGGGCTTGCACACCTGTCCTGGCTTGCAGCTGTGGGCCTGGCACACCACACCTTGCCCGGCGTGGCACACACACTGCTGCTGGCAGTTGTTGACGAGCATCGTCTGGTTCGGCTGTGGGGACAGAGGGCGACGGCCATCAGGGCGGGAGTTGACACCAGCATCTCAGGCGTTCCGGGGCCAGAGGGTCCAGAGAACACGAAAAGGGCACCTTTCAGCAGGGCAGCCCCTTGTCTGTGAACCTAAGGCACCGCATGGCCTTGGGATCCAATTCATTCATTCATTCATTCATTCATTCATTCATTTTTCCAAAATGCCCACTCAATGTCCGCTCTATATGAGAAGCGTTGTGACATACCAATTAGGAGCAAAAGCTCTGTAATGAGCACTGGGTATTATATAAGACTGATGAATCCCTGACCTCTACCTCTGAAACCAATAATCCATTATGTGTTAATTAATTCAATTTAAATTTTAAAAAAAAGAGCAAAGGCTCTGGAGCAAACTGCCTGGGTCTGAAGCCTGTTTCTGCTATTTCCAAACTGTATCACTCTGTGCAAATTACTTAACCTCAGGACGCCTGGGTGGCTCAGTTGGTTAAGCGTCTGCCTTTGGCTCGTGTCATGATCCCAGGGTCCTGGGATTGAGTCCTTCCTCGAACTCCCTGCTCAGCAGGGAGTCTGCTTCTCCCTCTCCCGCTCTCCTTGCTTGTGCGCTCAGGCTCTCTCTCTCTCTCTCAAATAAATAAAATCTTTAAAAAAATTACTTAACCTCTTGATGACTCAATTTCCTCATCTATAAGCTGCTGATAATAATAGCACCTACCTATGGTAGTATAACTTACTTAGTAATACATATGAAGTATAGGGGAAAGGAAAAGGGAGTTTTTAAAAAAATAATCCAGGTTGGAGAGGAAACAAGAAGGGAGAAAATGTGGTTATCACCAAGGATGCGTGATGGGTCCATGGAGATTTATTACACTGTTCTCTTGACTTTTGCATGTTTGAAAATTGTCATAATAAAAAGTTCGTCTCTATGTGTAACGCACCTAAACTGTGCCCGTGGCATTGAAAGCTGTAACTGGTATGAGGTAAGCACCATCTACCTATTTGCTTTTGTTATCGCTTTTGTTTTTTTTTAAAGATTTTATTTATTTGACACAGAGAGAGAGATAGTGAGAGAGAGAGCATGAGCAGGGGGAGCGGCAGGCAGAGGGAGAGGGAGAAGCAGACTGCCCGCTGTGCAAGGAGCCTGATGCGGGGCTCGATCCCAGGGCCCTGAGACCATGACCTGAGCTGAAGGCAGACGCCTAACCGACTGAGCCACCCAGGCGCCCCTTGTTACCACTTTCATTTGTATGAGGAGAAGAGTAGAGAGGGCGCCTGCCTTCACAGAGCTCCTGGTCCTTTGAGGGAGATAGGCTTTAGACAAACACACAGGCAAATCGAAGAAAGAGGAGTAAGTGGGTGAGGGTGGAAGAGGCAAGCAGAGGGAGTTACCTGCTGTGTCAGAGAGACAGTCTAGACCCGGGGAGCCAGGGGAAGGTTTATAGTTGCAGGGCCCATGGCCATATGGAGAAGGGTCTTCCCGCCGCCATGGGGGAAGGTGGCTCAAGGGAGCAAGAGTGAGGGCAGGGAGGCAGCAGGTGGGAGATGACAAAAGGGACCACAGTGGGGCCATGGGGAGGGGAAGGGCTGGGTGGGAGAGATGTTCAGGAGGCCAAGGGGCCGGCTGTGGGGAGGTGGGCAGGCCCTGGTCTCTGCCTGCCGTGACCGGGTTCCTACCTCATAGTAGACACCGTTGTGGTAGCAGCCACATTGCTGGATGGGCACGCAGGCCTGGCCGTCACTGAGGAAGCCGGGGTCACACTGGCAGCCCTCGGCGCAGCTCTCCGGGCAGTGAGGGGGGGCGCTGAGTGCCGAGCAGCCCAGGGAACAGGTGTCTGCGCAGAGCTCATAGTGGCTGTTGGGGGGGCATGCCATCGCTGCAAAGAGGGAGTGTTGGTCAGAGCCCCCTCCCAGGGGCTCTGCGGAAGGGGCTGCAGTGTCTGCCGCTTCTGAGCCTCAGTCTCCCCTCCCTCTTCCCCTCAGTACCCCCCGCCCTTCTCTGCCCCTTACTCACGACAGAATGACTCAGTCCTCCAGGGACCAATGTTGCCTCCGGCCGCCTGGCAAGCACTCACATAGGCTTGGATGCTGCTGCAGAGGATGCTCTCGTTCCCGCCACCCAGGCAAAGATCAAAGACACAATTTTCTAAGGGACCCTGGGGCTCAACCAGCTTGTGGCAGGCGGCCAGAGGCCCAGTGGGGCTGGTGAGGAGCCCACAGAACTTCTCCTGCTTGTACTTCTCCTCCAGCTCAGGGGGGCACTTGAGGTCCGGGCTGCAATCCTCCCCGGGCTTGCAGGTGGGCGGTGGCAGGCACGGGGAGCCAGGTACCGCCTCCTCCCAGGAGTTACCGAACTCGTTTGAGCTGCCTGCCTGTGAGCCGTCCGGCTTCTGGAAGTCATCCTTGGCGTCGCCGTTGTAGTTCCCACAAAGGCCACGCAGCTGCTGGTAGTAGTTGCCTGGGACGGTGACCCGCACGTTGTACATGAGGTCGTAGGCCACACGCAGGCCGAAGTCAGTGTCGATCACGACGTTCGAGCCGTGCTGGGAGGCGCGGACCTGGCCCTGGGCCAGCACCACGGGCAGCTTCATGTCCACACCATTCACCTGGGAGGTAGGAGATGCCACGCATCAGACGGTGCACTTTGGGAGGGTAGACCCTCGTTCGAGCCCTTGCCTGACGTTGGAGATCCATGTGACCTCCCAGTCTCTGGGCCTTAGTTCCCGTATTTGTAAAATGGGCATAATCATCAGGTCTTGCAAGTGGGTCGAATGGTGGTCCCCAAAGGATATGTCTGCCCAAAACCCCTGAATGTGACCTTATTTGGAATAAGAGTCTTTGCAGACCTACTTAGGGTCATGATCTCAAGATCATCCTGGATCCGGGTGGGCCCTATGCCCAGTGATGAGTTTCCTCGTATAATGACGAGAGCCAGAAAAGGAGACAGAAGAAAAGAGGCCATGTGAAGACAAAGACAGGGGGGACACCTGGGTGGCACAGTCGGTTGAGCAACTGACTCTTGTTTCAGCTCTGGTCGTGAGATCGAGCCCTGCGTCAGGCTCTGCGCTCAGCGTGTAGTCTGCTTGAGATTCTCTCTCCCTCTCCCTCTGTCCCTCCTGCTCGTGCACTCTCTCTCTCTCTCTCTCTCAAATAAATAAAATCTTAAAAAAAAAGACAAAGACTGTGATGGGAGTGTCGTGGCCGTGAGCCAAGGAACACCTGGAAAACACGAGAATTCTCTGGAAGAGGCGAGGAAGGAGCCTCCCCTGGAGCCTTCAGAAGGAGGGTGGCTCTTGCCAACACCTTAAGTTTGGACTTCTGGCCTCCACAACGGTGAGAAAACAAATTTCTGTTGTTTTAAGCCACCATGCATGTGGTAACTTGTGCCGGCAGCCACAGAAAGCTGATATAGGCCTCGATGGAGTAACAAGCTTCCCAGCTACCCTTCCTTCACCCCTTGCAGATCGATAATGCAGGGATGGACTCCGGAGCCACCTGCCTGGGTTCCAACACAGCTCTGCCCCTTCCCCTTCCTGCGACTCTGCCCGTGAGGCGCCTCTCTGTGTCTGTTTCCTCGCCTACCAAGTGGGGTCCACACGGTTACTGTCAGGATTATTTAAATTGACATCTGGGAAGCGCTGAGAAATGTGTCTGGCATGGAATGGGTGTTCTGGGAGCATTTGCTAGCATTCTGAGCTCTGATTGGGAGTTTTTCTTTTGACAAGTAAGTGGGTGCTAAGGTTTTTCACTTTAAGCGTCAGTGGGTGGAGCGTTAGGCTAATGGGAAATGAACTTCAAACCCCTGAGCCAAGAACCAGTGGTTTCAAGTGGAAGGCTGCTGGGCATCCAACGAAGCCTTAGAAGTCCACCCCTGATTAACACACTCGCTCATCCTTCCTGAATGCAGACACGCTGAGCATCAGAGGAGGAGGCAGGAGGAAGACAAGCTCCTCAAAACATAGTCACCTGCCATACTTCCCAAGCAGGGACCTCGGTGCCTCAGTTTCCTCATCTGTAAAGTGCGGGATATAATAGTTTCCACCTCATGGAGAAGCTAGTGGCTTCAGTGAGATGCAAATGACAAGAACACCAACCACACCTGTATTCAGAGCCAACTATACGTGAGGTGCTCTCCTAGGAGTGTGAGCAAGCATCTAACGCATGGCCGGTGCATAGCGGATCCCTGAAGAAGTCAGCTCTTTATCAGCAACCTCATCATCAATCCTGCCTGAGTGCAATGGTCATGTGCCTGCATTTTAGTGGGATCCCTGGGGAGAGCCTTCCACTTTCCATAGGAGACCAAATCCTTCTCAGAAAAGCACCATGGTGCACCCAGGGTCCAGTGCGCTGTCTCCTGGCATGTCGTCCCGGGTTCAAGTCGTGCCTTTGCTGGGGCACTTTGGGCCAGTGATGGGACCTCCCCCTCTAAAGAATAAAGCAAATAATGGTACTTCCAGCTGCAAGGATGAAATGATACTGTGAATGTGAAGTGTTTAGCGGCCAACAAAATCAGAGGTAAGCCGTGTAAAAACCGGAGCTGCTGTTACTGTTGTTGTTATGGTTGGTAAGGGGTGATGGGGTCCCCCCCAGATTGTCCTCTGTCCTTGAACCTTTCCCAACCCCCATCCCCGAACTTGCCCAGCCTCTGACTGCTTCATGTTGCTGGCCAGGAGACCAGGGAGGGGGCTGGGGCAGGGACCAGGTGCAGGGAAGGTTCAGGGAAAGGGAGGTGGGGGTGAGCAGAGATGTTCAGAGGGGATAGGCAGGAGCAGGGAGAGGAGAGCCTGAGGAGCAGACAGAGGGGGAAACTGAGTCACGTGGGAGCAGGTCCAGGTCCCCAAGGCCTCCTGACTCCTTGGCTCCCACTCGGGGCTCTGACCGGCACCTACCCCCTCCGCCTTGGGGACCCTGTGCTTCCCACATCCACTCAGAGCTCTGAGCCCCCTGCCTCTGGGCTGAGTGCTTCGCATGTCCCACCCACAGAGCACCCTCTATCCCAGGCCCCCTCCCCTTCGTGTTCCGCTGCTCTTCTCACCGTGACCTTCCACTGATTCTGCTCCAGCCGCAGGGTGAAGTTAGCCACCTGGACGGTGATCACCCTGGTCACACTGACTTTCCCATTGCCCCAGGCCACGTTCTCCTGCAGGACGGTAAACTGCTGCAGCCCAGGCCGGGTCTTGTAGGTCCGAGACAGCACGTACACACAGGTCCCCATGAAGTCGAAGCGGCGGCCGTCGAAGGTGGTGTAATGGGGGTCTCCCGAGGCTTGGCAGGTGGCAGAGCCCACGACCACGCAGCCCAGGAGGCCACCAGATGGCTGGCAGGCCTCCTGTGGGCCACAGGCGGAGGGCTCGCAGGACACCAGGCCGCCCTCCTGGCATTGGCAAAGGGAATCACACCCAGGTCCGGGGTAGAAGGTCTGGCCTGGCGGGTGGTAGACGCCCTGGTATGCGCAGCCGCAGGAGGGCAGGGGCACGCAGGACTCACCACTGAGCGCGAAGCCCTCGTCACACACACAGCCCTCGTAGCAGTCGGAGCCACAGCCCCCGGGCACTGGGAGGTCCCCACAGGACAGCGGGCAGCCACGGGAACATGCCTCGTAGTGGCTGTGGGGCGGGCAGCTCAGAGCTGTAGGGAAAGCAGCAGTGAGCTCGTGAGCATCAAGAATCTCCGCTCCCAGGTGACGCACGCGCAGGCACACCCTCACTCACACTCACACGTAAGCCATCCGGCGGCAAGGAGCCCCTCTCTTCAGTGGGGCCTGGGGCACAGATTACATCACAATTAATCTGGGCCTAATTAAGATTCTATTCCAACTTAACTGTAGTTTGTGGTTATCCGTAATGTCTTTAATGACATGTCTTTTTTTTTTAAGATTTTATTTATTTACTTGACAGAGAGAGACACAGCAAGAGAGGGAACACAAGAGGGGGAGTGGGAGAGGGAGAAGCAGGCTTCCCGCCAATCAGGGAGCCCGATGCAGGGCTCGATCCCAGGACCCTGGGATCATGACCTGAGCCGAAGGCAGACGCTTAACGACTGAGCCACCCAGGCGCCCCTTTAATGACATGTCTTAAACATATAAGTGCATATACGGTGTGTGTGTGATCTATGCAATGCATTTGTGAACACAGTAGTTTTAGCTTCTTCATTCTATAGTGATATAGTAGTAGGAGGAGTAATTCTGTAGTAAATTGAAATCTTTGGCCCACGTTGTGAAGAAGAGGAAAAAAATAATTCCTGTTCCTCTCTCCGAACTCCAGTCACTCCAGATTATAAGACAAGCGGTTTCCTCGAAACAAAACGAAACAAAAAACCTAAGACTGAGCCCAGTAAAGCCTCTGTCTGTGCCGAGATAATAACCACGTGCGGCCATTTAAATCTAAGTTAATTGAAGTTCAATAAAATAGAAGATTTACTTCCTTGGTCACACTAGCCCCATTTCAAGTGCTCAGTATGTGACTGGTGGTGACCACACAGGAGAGCTCAGGGACAGAACATTGCCAACATCACCAAAGTTCCATTGGATGGCGCTGTTCTAGATCTTATAGCCAGCTTACAAGAGAATCCAGGGACAGAGGAACAAGTTAAATAGTGCAGAAGCAACTAGCCAAATCCAGAAAGTAGGAAATTCTGCAGGACAAATGACTTGATTTTTTTCCCCAATAAGCAATGGCCCAAACAAAATGGATAGAGGGGCAGAAATGAGATAAAACAAGTACAGCCAAATGTAGACTGTAGAATATAGATGGTAAGTGTATGGGTATTCACTGTAAAATTCTTTCAATTTTTCTATACATTTGAAGAATTTCATAATAATGTGTAGGGCAAAAAGGAAAGGGGCAGAATGAAAATGATTGAAGTAAAATCAACCCAATGCTGTGTGTGGATCTGGTCTGGATTCAGATTCAAACAAACTGAAAAAAAAAAACCAACCACTTTTTTTTAGACAATTGGGGAAATTTGAACCTAGGTTGAGTTTAGATGATGTCAGTGTTATTTTTGTTCCTAGTAACAACAGCATTGTGGTCATGTTTATTAAAAGTTCTATCTGCTGGGGATGTTTACTGAAGTATTTATGGGAAAATTCATAGTTCTAGAATTTGCTTTAAAATACTTCTGCAAAGGGGCGCCTGGGTGGCTCAGTCGTTAAGCGTCTGCCTTCGGCTCAGGTCATGATCCCAGCGTCCTGGGATCGAGCCCCACATCGGGCTCTCTGCTCCGCGGGAAGCCTGCTTCTCCTTCTCCCACTCCCCCTGCTTGTGTTCCCTCTCTCGCTGTGTCTCTCTCTGTCAAATAAATAAATAAAATCTTTAAAAAATAAAAAAATAAAAAAAAAAAAAAAAAAAATACTTCTGCAAAATTGGGGCACCTGGGTGGCTCAGTCAGTTAAGCATCTGCTTTCGGTTCAGGTCATGATCCCAGGGTCCTGGGATCGAGCCCCGTGTCTAGCTCCCTGCTCACTGGGGAGTCTGCTTCTCCCTCTGCCCCTCCCCCCCAACTCATGTGCTCTCTCTCTCTCAAATAAATAAAATCTTCAAAAAATAAACTAAAATAAAATATTTCAGCAAAATTAAAAAAAAACCAATAAAACCAAAGGGGTGTCGGAGGAACCAAGAATGCCACAATACCCACAGTCATCAAAGCTGGGGCTGGGGTAAGGCCCCACCCTAGGCCCCCCTCTGCCTGATGTCTGCATCCTCACAACCCAATCTTCTAGAACTGCCCCAAGGGGTACAAAGGCAAGAGTAGTCTTAAGGAAATAAGAGATTCTCAGTTTCCACAAAGGCCACAGAATGAAGCAATTAATGGTACAAGTTCAGGAGCCAACCTGCCTGGATGCAGGTCATGGTGCCTTGCTATGTGACCTCAGGCAGATGATTTGATATCTCTGTGGTTCCTACCACTCACTTTGTAAACGAGGAATAGGAACGATCCCACCTCACAGAGTGGTGGTGAGGAGGAAATGAGAAGAACCCTTAGAAACCCTCAGAATGGGAACTGCACCATGGGAAGTGTGCCTCACGAGCACCGTCCGTAGCGATAGGAACCCTTCCTAAGATGACTGGCCTGAGAACATCTACTTTCCCACTGTCCCTTCGGTGAGCGTGCTTCTCCCACTTTACAGAAGACAACTGTGCACTCCCCACCCATCCCAAATCAACATGGTGTGCTGTCCGGGGGTGTGGAAACCTCTGGGGACACAAAGGGACACTTCCAAATACTGCTGTGAAGTGTGGGGACAATGCATGATGAAACCTCCCTGGGTAAGGAATCAGGACCAATGTTGCTCCCAACAAGATGGAAGGAGGGTCTGATAGAGCCGGCTGCTCGGAGGACAGGAATAGTTAAGTTTTACTGTGTCTCTCTGTGTGCCTGACTTCCCTACAACTCAAAAGGATTTCAGAGTGGAGTGACATTGCTGGGCCAGAAGCCCTTCCACCCACTTATTAGCATCCTATATATGAAAATCAAAAGCAGAATTGATGTTGAACCTGGTCTCGCTCAACAGCAGACATGAACTTTTGGGGGGAAGCTGCATCCATCTCACTAAGAGATGCATTTCCAGTACATTCTACTCTTTATGTTGAATATTTTTATCAGTTGTGTACTAATGATACTTGCAATGATAACTCCCTCCATTCTTTTTTTTTTTTTTAACATTTAGAGTCTGATGGTCTCAGGAATTTCTGATGATAATGAAATGTTCTTCACAGGTGTCTATATTTGTGGCGAAGTCTGATGGGGATTGGGACAGACTGATGATGGCCACGCCTTCTTCTGGGCTTGGCCGTGGTCCTGGCTTTGGCTCATGGGATGACAGCAAATGGGACACTAAGCAGAGGCCTGAAGTGTGCTTGCCTACTGGGGCTCGTCCACGCTTGCCGCTCTTTGGAACCTCGAGACCACTGTGTGAAGCAGCCTGCACCAGCCAGCTAGAAGATGAGACCCAGTCAGCAGGGACAAGCAGTCCCGGCTAAGGTCCCCCCAAACCAACCAGCCTGACAACCACCAGATGTGTAAAGTGAGGCCGTTGTAGACCATCCGGCCCCCACAGAACCGCCAGCAAGACTGCAGAGATAAACCACGCTGGCCCAGACTAGGAGATCAGCCCAGCAGCCTGTAGAATCATGAGAAATAATACTTGTTGTTTTAATCCACTTTTCACTTTGGGAATGTTTGTTACACAGCAAGAACTAACTGATGCAGTGATCTAAAAAGAGACTTTCATGTATTTCAGTATATTATGCTAGGTTAAATTCTGCTGGAACTAAAAATCTCTAGAAGGTCAGTTCAGGAGAGTGAGAATTTTTTTTTTTCCTGTTTTCTCCCCCATTATATCCTCAGTGTTGGGAACACCAGTAGGTGTTCAATAAAAAGTTGTTGAATGAATGAATGAATAGAAGCTGAAGGAGAAAAAGAAATGATGTGACATGCATGTATTTATCATGCGAATTTCAATGGACAGTGATGTGCGCCATCCAGGCAGATGCTGTAAATGAGTGAAGTGGGTCAGATGGTGACCAAAAACATTGGAGAGAGACCAGCCTTCTTCTAAAGGCAGCCCTGCTACTCGTCTCTGAATGACAGCTGCCATATAGGAATTAGACCCGGGGCCACCAGATATTTTTGGTCATCTTACAAATATTTCCTGCATCTGTGACTTCCCAGGCATGTAACTGAATCCTCCTAAGCCTCTGTTTCCTCACCTGTTAAATGGGTGCAGCCAGGTCCCTACCTCAGAATACCCCTCTGAGAGTTACATGAGTTAATGCTATGTATACGTTAATGAATATTCATAAGGCCGAGCCCCCCAGCTGTCACTCCCGGTACTCACGGCAAAGCTTCTCACTCCTCCAGGGGTGCACAGTGGCCCCGATGGCCTGGCACGCAGCGGCGTAGGTGGCCAATGCCTCACATAGCGGCCCAGACTGGCCTGGCAGCAGGCAGCGGTCATAGACACAGTCGCGCAGGGCACCCTGTGGGTCCAGCTTGCTGTGGCACTCGCGGAAGGGCCCCGCGGGGTCCGCAAGGATCCCACACTCCTTCTTGCTTTGCAGCTGCTGGGCCACCAGGGAGTCCAGGTTGGGACACTCCCCTGGCTCAGTTGCCCCACAGCCTGGCCTTGTCTCCTCCTGCCAGCTGTTCCCAAAGGCCAGGGCATTGGCAGCTTGGCCTCCATCCCGTAGAGCCAGGTCATCATCGGGCTTCCCATTGAAGTTCCCGCAGAGCCCACATAGGGCCCCGGCATAGCTGCTGGGCACCTTGACAATCACACGATCATTCCAGTTGTAAGTGACAGTCAGGCCAAAGTCTGTGCGCACAACTGCATTTTGGCCCTGGCGGAAGACCTGCACCTGCCCATCTGCTGCCTGGAAGGGCAGGTGATGAAGGATGCCGTCCACCTGGACAGAGATGAAGGAGGTCCAAGGGGTCAGGGTATTCATGTCTGGGTGTCTCGCCCTTCACTCACTTGGCTCCAGCTATTCTGAACTCCTTGCTGTTCTCTTGAGCACATGATGCTTGCTTCCACCTCAGGACCTTTGCACTTGCTTTTCCCTCTGTCTGGCACACCATCTACCTGTCTTCAACCTGCAGCTATCAGCTTAAATCCAAATCCCTAACCCATGGCCTTCAGAGCCTACAGGATCTGTCTCCCCATTACCTCCCTGACCTTACCACCTCCCACTCCCCCTGCCTCACTCAGTCTGCTCCAGCCACACTGGCTTTCTTGTTATTCCTCTACTTCTCTCAGTTTAGTCCAACTCTAGGGACTTTTCACTTGGCCAAGAATATTACCCAACACTTGCCTCCTGGCTGCTTCCCCTTTATCCTTCAGGACTTGGTGCATAGCCAAGCCCCTTCCCTACAAGGTCTCGTTTCACTGTGGCTCTGTATACCTCTGTGCCTGCATCACCTGCCACATCGCTCACTCAGCCTCCTTGCTGTCTCCCTGAACACACCAAGCGTGCTCCCACCTCATGGCCTTTGCACTTGCCATGCCCTGTTAGCTTTGATCCAAATCCCTTACAATGGCCTAAAAGGCCCTAGGTGATCTGAGTCTCACTGCTCTCCAATTTCGTTCTCCGGTACTGCCCATCCCACCCCTGCAACTCCAGCCGGGCATTCTCATCTTCTCCTGGACTCCGTGAGCTCAGTCCAGCCTCAGGGCCTTCGCTGTGCCTTCTGCTTGTGACATTCCTACCCTCTTCCACGTCCCTATTCTTTGCCTGGTTGCCTCCCCATCATCCTTTATGTCTCAGTTTAAAATAGAACCCCTCTCCCCACCAGGCCCTGCTTGTCCCCACTTTTCTGACCTCGTCTCCTACCAATCTCTCTATCCCATCCCCCCATCCTCACTCTCAAGTACAGCCGCACTGGCTCTGTGCTGTTCTACTGTACTCT
This sequence comes from Halichoerus grypus, assembly GCF_964656455.1. Lineage (NCBI taxonomy): Eukaryota > Metazoa > Chordata > Mammalia > Carnivora > Phocidae > Halichoerus > Halichoerus grypus. The sequence goes on from NC_135726.1 coordinate 47,882,836, forward strand.
TCAAGCTTGGTTCAGCCCAGCCTTTGCACCTGCTGTTCCCTGCACCTAGGAGCCACCGCTCTTCACCTGGTGGTCTCTTCCTTGTCCTTCAGGTTTTGGTTGAAATCAAGACCTCCATCATAGCCATCCCCTCCATCATCCCCTCCCTCCATTCCAGCCCCACAGGCCTCCAGACTATTCCTCTGCCCTCTTGTTTGTTCCTGCCTCAGGGCCTTTGCACTTGCTGTTCCTTCTGCCCGGAATACTCTTCCATCCACTTCTGTCCCTGCCTGTTCCATCTCTCTTCTCAAGAGTGGCAATAGGATGTAGTGGTTAAGAAAGTATAGGCTCTGAAGCCTAACAGCCTGGCTTCAAATCGTGGCTCTGTCACTCATTAGCTGTGTGACCATGAATAGATAACTTAGCCTTTCTGTGCCTCAGTTTCTCATCTAACAAGATTAGCTATTTCACAGAGTGTTCTAGAAATTGAGTTACTATGTGTCAAGCATTTAACATGTAGAAGTAACTTAATATGTATCGGTCCCACCCGGGGTTCAGAGCCCCTTCTCCTTAAGGGGGATTTCCTGCCTCTCTGCCCCCTCCCCCCTCCCCCGGCCCGGAGTCACTCACCAGCACCTGCCCGGGGGAGTCCCGGCGCACGGTCACTTTCACGCCACGGGCCTCCACGCGCACAGCGCGCGTGTAGCTCACGGTCTGGCTGCCCCGGTGCTCGTTTTCCACCAGCACCCGGAAGGCGGGCAGCGCCGCCGCCTGGCCGCACGAGCCGACCAGCAGGTACGTGCAGGTGCCCATGAAGTCGAAGCGCCGGCCGTCGAAGCTCACGTAGTGCGGATCCCCGGACGCCTGGCAGCTCCCGAAGCGGTCGGGGTAGCAACCCAGGAGGCCGTTCTGGACGCGGCAGCTCTCGCCGGTTGGGCAGCCCTGCCTGTCCTTGCAGCTCACCTGCTGGGTGGCGCCGTTGCAAGTGCAGAGCCGCTGGCACTGGTCGTCCGCCCACACCTGCTGGCCGGGCGCGAGCAGGCGGCCCTCGAAGATGCAGCCGCACGACGAGGCCTCCACGCAGGCGCCGCCGCTGGCCACGAAGCCCGGGAGGCACACGCAGCCCTCCGCGCACTGGCGCCCGGAGCAGTTGGCCGGCACCGCCTGGGGGTTGCAGGTGGCGGGGCAGGCGGGGCCGCACTGCTCGTAGCGGCTGTTGGCCGGGCAGTTCAGGGCTGGGGGGGGGGGCGGGGAGAGACGGGGAGGGGGGTCAGGCCAGCGCGACGGGCCTGGTGGGGTGTCTGTCCGAAGGGCTCAACGAGACTTCCCTCCCCACACCCTGCTCCTGCCCCCGGAGCTCCCCGTGGCGCTTCCATCCCTCCCGGTGCTGGGGCCCCAAACCTCAGAGACACAGTTGACTCTTTTCTTCCTTCATTTTCACGGACAACCAATCTGTCAGTAAATCCTGTGAGCTCCATAGTCAAAATCTATCCAGAATCTGCCCCCTTCTCTCGCCATCATCCCTACCCTGGTCCGGTCCCCTCTCCCCCAAGCAGCCTTCTGCCTGGTCTCCCCCCATAACCCCCACTCAGCCCTCACAGGCTGTTCCTCACAAGCAGCCAGAGGGGCCCTGTGAACACCAGTGACATCCCTCTCCTGCTTAGAGCCCTCTTGTGGTGCCATCTCAGGGAAAAACGGGGGTCCTCCTGGTGGGCCACGAAGCTCCCCATTATCTGAGCCCATCGCCTCTCTCCTCATCTCCTCTCATTCTCCCTTTGGTTCACTCTGTCCCAGCCACAGAGGCTTCCTCATATGTCCTCACACTCCCACCTCAGGGCCTTTGCTGTTCCCAGGGTTTGTACTGGCCATTCCTCAGAAGGCAGGGCAGCATGTGGTTAAGAGAAAGCTACTGGAGCCCAGATAGCCTGGGTTCGAACCCCAGCCTCCCCTTTTAAGCTGTGTGATTGTGAGCAAGTGACTCCAATCGCCCCGTGCCTCAGTTTCCTCATCAGGAACATGAGATAATAATAGTACTGACCTCCCAGGGTTCTGAGGAGTCAATGAGTTCATCTATGCAGAGACAGCCCATAGTGTCTTTACTACTTAGCTGACTCCAGTGTCTTATCCTGCTCTCGGTTCCGCTGTCACCTCCCCAGAAAGGCTGTCCCTGACCACCCTCTTCATTAGCCTCCCATTCGCTCTCATCACATGAACTTCGTTTCTTTTGCTCTTTAAAGATATTCCATAGTTTGCCGCTTACTGTCTGTCTCCCCCGCTAGGATATAAATTCTGTGAGGGTGGGGGTCCGATCAGCCTCAATCCCCCACTGAATCGCCAGCACCAAGGACAGGGTCTGGCCCACAGGAGATGCTCATTCATTCAGAAATGAATGAGTGGATGGATTCACCAATTCCTCCTTTGCACCAGGCATTGGGGGAACTTGGGAGGGTGGGTGTTTACTGGGCAGTGAGGACAGAAGAGTGACCAAGACAAGCCCCACGTGGCCTCAGTGTCTCCCCCAGACTTACTCCTCCTCTGGAGTCCCCGTCTCAAGCCCGAGGCCTGGGCCTGGACACCTCCTCTTCCCTGGGCACTCGACTTTCTGTCTCCTGAAAATTTCTTTGGGAGCCTCTCCAGGGCAGGGGCAGGTGTGTGCTGGCCCCCACGGCACCCATCACCAGCAGAGGGATGGGGCCATGTAGGGGCTCAGGGAATGTTTGTGGATTGAATGAATAAATGGGCAAATGAATGATTAAGTGGACGGACACCTGACTGAGGAGCTTGGACTTTATCCAGAGGGCATCGGGGAGTCACGGAAGGGCTGTGAACGAAGGGACATTTACATTTCTGCTTTGGGACTCGGAGGACTACCTGTCACACCAGCTCCTCTCTCAGCCTGGCACCCACGTCCTGCTCCCCCCTTTTCTGTCTCGTTCCAGTTTCTCCTACAGGTTTCAGATTGGGCATCCCTTTCTCTAGGAAATCCTCCTCGATCCCTTCCCCCCCAGGCTGAGTCGAGAAGCTTTCCTGGTCGCCCATAGCCCCCTAGACATCCCCCCTCCTGGCCCTGTCCACTCTGCCCGTGCCTGGCAGAGCCCAGCAGGGACCACCCTCGTGGTCACTGCCTAGAGATGTGTCTGCCCCAGCCTTAGGCTCACTGTGGGCACGGTGTGGCCATCTCGGCCATCCCTGCGTCCCTGGCATGGTCCAGCTTCAGGCTGCACCACAAGGAGTGCTCAGATATGGAGCAGGTGCAAGGAGTCCCCTGCCTCCCACCACGCGTGCCCCCAGCCCCGCACCGAGGGTGTCACTCACGACAGTGGGCCTGCGACCTCCAGTTCCCGACAGAGATGCCAAGCTCCAGGCAGGCCTGGGCATAGGCGCTGAGGCTGCGGCACAGGCTGGACCGGTCCCCATTGAGCACGCACAGGTCGTACACGCACTCCTCCAGGAAGGGCCGGGGGGGCAGCGCGCTGTGGCAGACGGCAAACAGGCCGTCGGCCTGGGTCAGCATGCCGCAGAGGCGGTTGCCCTCGTAGTGCTGGGCCTGGCCCGGGGTGCAGGAGGGACAGTTGTTCTGGCAACCGTCCTCACACAGGTAGTCCTCGTCCTCCAGCCTCCAGCTGTTGGCAAACTCCACGGGGTCAGTCACCAGCTCCAAGTCGCTGGTGAGGAAATCATCGTCGGGGTTGTGGTTGTAGTTGCCACACAGTCCCCACACCTGACTCTGGAAGCGCTCAGGCAGGCTCAGGGCCAGCTGGCAGTCCCAGTCGTAGGTGACCACCAGCCCGAAGTCCAGCTCCACTATGGCCTGGGTCCCGCTCTGGTACACGCGCAGGCTGCCCTTGGCCAGGGAGACGGGCAGGCGTGAGCGCTGGTTGTCAATCTGCGGGGGGTGGGGGTGGGGGGGCAGCGGGCGGTCAGATCCTGCGTGGTCTGGCCCTCACCCCTCGAACCCTCCCCACTCGCCACCCCCTGCCCCGGCTGCCCTGGGATTCCTTCTTCCTGTTGCTGCCACCGACCAAGCCTTGGGGTCTTTGCCCTCGCCTCCCTGTGGCCTGAAATGTTCTTCCCCTAGACACACCCGTGGCTCACTCCCTGACCTCTGACCTCTTACAAAAGCTTTGCGCCACTGTCACCATGGCAGTGACACTCTATTTTATGTGGCAACCCCTCCCTACGCCCTATGCCCTTTCTTTGCTCTATTTTTTTTTTCCCTATAGCTTCTAACATATCATTTGCGAATTTCTCATGTTTATCATCTGCCTAACTCCGCAGACCGTCAGCCCCACAAAGACAGGGATTTGTGTCTGCTCTGCTCGCGGCTTCCTCTCCTGCGCCTAGAACGGTGCCTGGTAGAATCGCAAGTGCTCAATGAGTGAATGAAGGCGATGCTGTGTTAGAGAAACATTCACCGGGCACTCCCTCTGGGCCTGGCCCTGGCTGGGCGATCCTGGGAGTGATGACCGAAGACAACCCAGACCCCGCTCTCCTGGGGCTCCCAGTCCAGTGAGGGAGACAGACTGGTCACTAGATCAGAGTGACAGATCAGAGGGATGGTGGGAGCTCTAAACCTCTGCCAAGTCACTGACCTCTGTAAGGATCTGACAAAAGTAACAGGGCTCTCTCTCTGAAAAACTGCATAGCAGATGCAAAATTCCACACATAATTTTGGGGATTTGAAGTCCCTCTGAGCTTGTGCTCAGTCCCTCCAGATTTCTAGAACACCTACTTTAATCCACTTGCTTATTAATCTCACAGATCCACCTGCACACCCACACAGCGAGGTGGGTACAAGAATGCTCAGTGCTGCGCTATTTGCCATCGTGAACAAAGCATCCATCGGTGGGAGACTGAGTTACCCAAATGATGGGGCATCCATCCAATGCAGAACAGTGCAGGTGTAAAGAACAACAACAACAAAAGAAAGCCGAGGCTCCCTTGATGTTGATATGGAAACAGCTCCAGAAGCTACCGTACAGTGTAAAAAGCAAAGTGCAGAACAGAGCAGACAGTACGGTACTCTTCGCTAAGAAAGGGGAGAGGGAAGAATGTAGGTTTGGCTTGCTTGTATTGGCATAAAGAAACCCTAGGTGAAACCTCAAGAAATCAGTAAAACTGGGGAGTGGGGGAGGGAAGAGAGAGAAAGCAGATGAAGACAGGAGTGACAGCCAGACCTTCCACAACATGCCCTGTTTGTTTTGAGCTATGCTGATGCTTTACCTCTTAAAAAAAAAAAAAAAAAAAAAAAGAATCGCAGCAAACGGAAGAAATTCACAAGCACTGTGCTGAGCAAAAGAATCTTCCCGCAAATGGCTTCTTCCACTGTGTGATTCCATTAATATGAAGTTCTTGAACAGGCGAAACTAATCATTGGTGGGAAAAAAAATCAGAACTATGGTTGCCTCTAGGAGCGGGTTGGGATTGTCTGGGAAGGGGCATGAGAGAATGTTCTGGAATGATGAATAGATTCTATATCTTAATGGAGGTTGGGGTTGCACATTTGTTAAAACTCCATGAACTTAAGATCTATGGATTTTTATTATGTGTACATTTGATATCCAATGTAAACAAAACTGGGACTGCCAGCTGGCCCTGAGCCTGCCTGAGCGCTTCCAGAGCCAGGTGTGCGGACTGTGTGGCAACCACAACCACAACCCCGACCCACAACCCATACCATAAAAATATGGTATGAGGCAGAATGGCAAAGAGGTTAAGAATGGACTCAGGAGCCAGCCTGCCTGTGTTCCCAACTCCATCTCTTACTGGCTCGGAGCCCTTGGGAAGTCGCTCATCTCTCTGGACCTCAGTCTCCTCACCTAAAAGTGTTAATAATAATGCCTCCCCCCACAGATTGCTGTGAGCATTCCATGCATTAATACACGGAAAGCACTAAGAAACAAATCCAGCACATAGCAGGTGCTCCCTAAATTTAGCGTTTGGTCGCTGAAGACATTCCCCATTGTTGGACAGTTTGTTTCTTTTCTTTTCTTTTTTTTTCCTTTTGCTACCCCAAACCAGGTTGGCATAAACTTTTCTTCCCCCAACCATATCTCTGAGTATCCTTAAAATTTCTAGAAGTGGAATTGCTGGACGAAAGGTATTTCAGGCTCTGATTTTCAAATTCCCCCTCCCCAGCCCCCACTGCCCCCTCCTCCGTACCCCCCACCCCACAGCCGAGGGCTTGGGTTTGGGGCCCAACACCCAGGCTTTGCCTCCTCCTTCTGACTGGAGGCTCATAGGTATTAAACCTGAACCCTTTGGACACTTACCCGAGCAAAGCCAACTTCCCCTCGGACCAGAGATACTGTGTGGCTGTAGGCGCGCACGTTGACCAAGCCCACGTAGGAGACCCGGCGGCTGCCCCGGTGCTCATTCTTGGCCTCCACGGCGAAAGCCGGCAGGGTCTGGTCGTTGCTGCTCAGCTCCGCCATCAAGTAAAGGCACGTGCCCATCATGTCATAGCGCCGGCCGTCGAAGGTTGTGTAATGGGGGTCACCTTGGGCGCGGCAAGTGGCCACGGGGACCGCCACGCACTTGGCCTCCTGATCCACCACCTGGCATTTCTGCTGCGGACCGCACTGCAGGTCTTCGCAGGAGGGTTTCTGGGACAGCACGGCTGGGGAGGGGAGGAAGGGGGTGGCAACGAAGAAAGAGTCAGGGGTATCCTCACAGGTGGGAATCCTGGAGCTCTCCTGCTGTGCAGAGTTGGGGCAGTGGGCTCACAACTACCCGTTGGAGAAGTGGGGAAACTGCGGTCTGGAGGCCCCCCGGGGAGATGGCTGCCCAGGCATGACCCAACAACCCCAGGTATTCTAATTCCCTAGTTTGACAAGGCTCAGCCCAGAAGAACTGAAAGGTAGTGAAGAAGGATGGGCAGGGATCATCATGGAAATGTTGATTTGTGGTTTTTCTCTCCCCGTGTCCCCCTTCCTGTGCATTCCCACTCGGGTCAGAAGGCTAAGGAATCTTTTTTAAGGACAGAAAATGGAAGTCCCTGCCTTCCTGGATCAGGCTGCCTAGGTTACAATCCTGGCTCTGCTGGTCGGGCGGCACTGGAGAAGTAATTTTAAACTCTCTATGCCTCAGTTTCCCCATTTGCAACAAGGGGGTGACAACAGTACATTCTTCACAGGGATATTTGGGGAGGAGGGCATTGCCAGGCTTAAAGAAGCTAAAATATAAGTAGGGTTTGGCCCAGGTGGTGAGTGTTACCTGTTATAATGAATCACCTACCCCTCTCCTATTTGACTGTTCAAGCCCAAAGTGGCTCTTTGAAAGTGGGTGGCTTGCATGCCTGTGGTTGGAGGGGGCATTTTTTGCCAGTGCTGGGAACTCTAATGTCTAGGGTCCTAGCTTGAAGCAGGAGGTCCACATAGGAAGAAATAGCCCTTCCTCCCCTGCCTCCCAGTGTTCAAAAGTTCTTGCTTTCTGTCTGCTCATAATAACTTGCCAGGTACCCCCTGAGAGCTTTACAAATGTTAACTCATTACTCCCTCACTCCAATCCTGTGAAGGGGTACAGCTATTAACCCTATTTTACAGATGGGGAAACTGAGGCCCACAGGCGAGGTCACATGCCCAAGGTCACACAAGCAGAGGTGGGATTTGAACCTGGGAAGTCTGGCTTTAGCATCTGTGTCCTCAGACACCACACTGCACTGCCTGGGGACAGTTCCTCAAATGCTCTGAGCCTAAGGTTACACGTAGGGCCAGGTCCTAGGGATTAACTATGTTAACACACACAGGACATCCAGAATGGTCTCTGGTATATTGAGAGAGAACTCCCCCCGCCCCACGGTAGCCATTATTATTTATCATACTTTTAGACCTCCTGCGTTGGGGTGTAAACGTTCCTATAGAAGGTGGGGGATTGGTAGTTAATCACTGGTATAGTTGCTAAAATAGCAACATATTAAAAATAAATAAATAAAAGATCAAAATACTTCCAGACTGTTTGATAAGAAGCTGCTGACCTGAGCCCACTCCTCCCCACAAAGATCCTTCCCTCTAGGCACCTTGGCTCTTTCCTAGGACCCTATCCCTAACCCCCGTCCCCCTGCAAAAAGCATCTGACAAAGGGCTGAGGCCAGACACCTGTCAGACACCGTGGGGGCTTACATATAGGACCCTGCTGCCGTGCTCTGGCGGGCACCGCTTCTGACTGGTGGGGACCTTGGATCGCACTGGTGGCTAAATATTTAGTGGTTCCTTGAGGGGCTTGGGTAGGGAGGAGCTGGGAAGCCTTAGGGAAGGGGAGGATGGCAGAGAGGATGGAGGTGAGGTGGGGACAGCCCCAGGGGAGCAGGTGGGTGGGGAAAAAGGAGAGGGTGAGAGAGCCAGCCAAGGGGTCACGGGTTGGACAGGGTCGGGGGGTCATTTCCCATCACTCACTTCGGCCGCAGGCACCTGCTGTCCCATAGCTTATGGCCTGGAGCAGCCCGAAGGTGAGCAGCCCGAAGTTAGTAGTGGCCTCAATCATGTGGATCTTGTCACTGGGGCCAAGGTCCACCTCGGCATAGGAGAACTCACTGCCGGGCACAGCTGTCCAGGAGAGCTTGGCCCCCATCCTCTGCCCTTCCATGGTCAGCTCGTTAACCGCCTTTGTCTGTGTTATTACGAGAGCCACACCCTCAGTGCCTGGCACGCTCTTCACCACATAGGCCGGGCAGTAGGCTGCCACATCTGGGACCAAGGCCAGGTGGGGGTCATAGGTTATTTGGTCCCTTGTGGCACCTGTGCCAAACTGCAGGACCTGGATGCCCACGTCTGCAGACAGGTAGAGCGGCCGGGACGGCCGGGTCTCAAACTCTACCACGTCGCCCGCCTGGAGTCCTTGGGAGCCAGTGGTGCCCCCCTGATTGTAGCTCAGCTTCGTGGTCTGGCTGGCCACGACATAGACCAGGTCGTAGAGGGCCTGGGAGGACAGAGAGGGCACCACGTAGCGGGTGCCCCAGGCGGACGTGGGGAGCAGCTGCTCCACCACGTGGTTGCAGTTTGTGTGTTTCTGGGCACAGCTGTGGCCGGAGAACACAGCCACCGGGCCATTGGCTGTGATCCTCGATCCCGAGAGCTCAGCTGTGCTCTGTACCTGGGCCACCTGGTAGGGCTGCAGAGTCAAGGTCACGACACTGCCCGCTGGGTAGAACTTGCCCTGGAATGTCGCAGACCCCTTCAGCTGCATAGTGACCGAGGCCCCCGCCGCCCCCGCCACCACGGCGAACTCCTTGACATTCTTGGACGAGGTGCTGGGAGGTGTGAGCACAAAGTACTCAGAGCCCAGAACCCGGATAGGCCACAGCCGCGTCAGCTCTGCTGTGTCGGGCTTGGTGTTTACGGCTTGCGCGGAGATCTCGCGGTCAGAGTGGACCATCACTGCGTGCTGGAAGACCTTACTGCCAACCATCTCAGCCTTGGAACTAATGTTGACCATGACTGACTGCCCCGGGTTCACTGTGACATTCTGCCTGGTGCCATCTGCGTGGCAGTGAATGGAGACCGAGGCAGGGCGGTCCGACAGACTGGAGAGAAGGAGTTGGAGAGAGGCCCGGTGGTAGTTAGGCAGGTAGTTCTGCAGGAAGGCCGCAAGGAAGTCCACGGAGGTCCCCTGGGTCAACCCTGGGGGTTGGGGGGAGAGAACGCAGTTGCGGGTCTGCTCACGCAGTCCTCTCTAGCTGAGAAGGAAGGCTTTGCATTGCGCCTAGATATCACATTGAAATATCAACTCGAGCTTTTTCTCCCCTCGCTTTCCCTTCTTATTCGCCTACCAGCCTTTCTGGCTTTTGTTCTCTAAAAACCTGAACAGGGGGCGCCTGGGAGGCTCAGTCTGTTAAGCGTCTGCTCTCGGCATGGGTCATGATCTCAGGGTCATGGGATCAAGCCCCACATCAGGCTCCCTGCTCAGTGGGGAGTCTGCTTCTCCCTCTCCCTCTCCTCTGTGCACTCTGTCTCTCTAAATAAATAAATAAGTAAGTAAATAAATAAAATTAAAATAAAATAAAATAAAATAAAAGCCTGAACACTTTGGACCTGATGGGCCAGGCAAGTAATGCAAATGTGGGAAACCATCTGGGTGGCCAGTGTGCAAACCAGAGATTCATACGCCAAGGAAAGCGGGTAGGGTTAGCCTATTATTATGATGATTTATGGGCTCTTCCCGCCCCTTTTTTTATGCCAGATCTTACCATTTTTCAGGAGAAACTGGCTATTTGAATTTCCATGTGAAATCTCCAACCCCAAATTGTTTTAAGTGCTATGGGCCTCAAACTGGCTGGATTCAGGTGCCGGTTTATGACTTCTGTCTTAATAAAACATGGGGGGGTGTAAAGGGGGTTAAGGGAAGAAGGAGATTATGGCAATGTGGACAATATGTCTCATAGAAAGAGGGAGGAGTGGGTGCTTTTCAACACCCCCAACTAGGAATAGATTCTCCAGGGCTGGGAAGAGAGGGAGGGAGAAGGGAAGGGGGGAGGGGAAGAGGGAGGGAGAGGGAGGGGGAGGAGGGAGAGAGAGGGAGTTGGAGAAAGAGAGAGGGCAGGGGAGGACATCTACAAGGTCTTGGAGAGAGTATGTGGTTATAGAAGGACTTTCTGCTGAATTAGGGGAGCCTTGAAAGATGTCCCAGTGTCCCCTGGGGCCAGGGGATCGGGGACAATAAAGGCTTCAAAAGTGACCTAAGCATGGGGCGCCTGGGTGGCTCAGTTGGTTAAGCGACTGCCTTCAGCTCAGCTCATGATCCTGGAGTCCCTGGATCGAGTCCCGCATCGGGCTCCCTGCTCGGCGGGGAGTCTGCTTCTCCCTCTGACCCTCCCCCCTCTCATGTGCTTTCTCTCTCTCATTCTCTCTCAAATAAATAAATAAAATCTTTAAAAAAAAAAAAAAAGTGACCTAAGCAGATGCTGACTGATGACTAGACGGCTCTGAGGCCCCATCCTTACCCGGTACTCTGACTTCACCTGAGACTCCAGTCCTGGGCATAACCCTGGGGAATCGGGCACCAAGCCCTCCAAGAATGACTTGAGTGAAATTTTCCATCACCTTAGCAGCAGGAGGCTCAGAGTCAGAACTTTAGTTGAGTTACAGAAAATTGAGAAAGCGGTACTTCTTGAAGACTTAAATTGGGGGACTGCGGATTTTATCTGCTTCTTTCTAGGAGAGAGAATGGGAGGATCCCACCACAGCTCTCTGCAGAACTTAAGGGGCCTCGATCCCACCTCAGCTAGGCTGGCGTGGCACTGGGAGATGGGGTTGTGGAGGGCATACAGATGGAGGGTGCTGACCGTGGCAGGCAGAGTCCCCCAGACGAGAACAAGGACATGGATGGGATCTCAGTCTGACTTACCACACAGGAGAGTTGCTCCTGTCCAGAGTGTCCACCAGCTCCACAGGGAACCCATGTCTGCAGAGGGGAAAGAGAGGGGATCATGGAAGGTTAGTCTGCCCCTCTGGCTGGGCACTATTCCAGGAAGGACGAGGGCCACCTGGGCACCAGGGAGGTGGGCTGGATCCAAGGGCCAGTGTGTGTGTGTGTATAAGGGGAGTTACATGTCCAGTGGGTCTTGTGGGGGGCAGGGAGGGCAGGACAGGGCAAAGATGGGGAGTTAGGTGTCCAGTGGGTCCAGTGGGGCTGGAGTGGGGAAGCCTGGAGCCAGGGGCTAGAGTAGGGGACCTGACGTCCCACTTCTACAGGGGACCCCAGCCTCTCTCACCTGCAGGTCCCTGGAGCTGCAGGGCTAGCCCCTGGGCCGGGCTATATAGTGGAGTTTCGTGGCTCCTCAGACCACACCCTGGGTCACCTGCCAAGAAGATGGAGCCAACTTCCTGGAGGAGGCTGGTGATCCCAGAGCCAGGTGGAATGGGGACCCTGAAAGCCTGGGAAGGGTGGAGGGCAAGCCTGGACACCTGGGTCCTTAGAGGGGTGTGAGAACAGCTGGTGGCTGTGGCCTGGAAGCCTGCTGGACACTTCAGAACTGAAAGGGTGGTGTCCCTGAGGGAAACAGCTGGGGAGCAGGGTGCTGGGAGCCTGGGTCCCCGGGGGTGGGGGAGTAGGGGCGGAACGTGGTGTTCAGTCTTGTTTGCTGGTTCGATGGTTGGATCTCTCCCTTTGCCTCCTGCCAGGAACAATAGCAAAGGACCCATATCCGGGTTCTGGCTGCTCCCTAGTCCCCACAAGTTGCTTCCTCCTGGTCCCCAGCCATCCACATCCTGTGTGCAGGCAGCACTGCGGTGTCTGGGGTGGGCAGGAATCTGAGCACCTGAACCTAGGTCAGTGGGACACAACACCTCCAGGACAGCAGGACCTCCTGAGAACCTTGTCTGCAAAACGTGAACATCAAAATTAGCCTCACTGGGGACTGTAGGTGGGAGGCAGGCTCTTCTGGTGGGGACCCCCGTGGAGAGCAGGGCGGGAATGGGGGGCTGGAGCTATGTGCGAAGAAGGATGGAGGCCCCTGGTTCCTGGTTCCACGCAGACACTGGGTTCTACTTCCTGGAGAATTATTTGTTTTCTGGGAGGTCTTTTTGCCCTGAGAAGGGACTGGCTGGGGGCACCTGGGTGGTTGTTGGTTAAGTGTCTGCCTTTGGCTCAGGTCATGATCTCAGGTCATGATCTCAGAGTCCTGCGATCGAGCCCCACGTTGAGCTCCCTGCTCAGTGGGTAGTCTGCTTCTCCCTCTCCTTCTGCCCTCCCCCCCCTCCAGCTCATGCTCACTTTCTCTCTTCTCTCAAATAAAGAAATAAAAATGAAAGAAAAGAAAAGAAAGAAAGAAATAATAAAGAAAGAAAGAGAAAGAAAGAAAGAAAGAAAGAAGGAAGGAAGGAAAGAAAGAAAAAAAGAAAGAAAGAAAAGAAAAGAAAAAAGAAAAGAAGGGACTGGCTAAACAGGCTTTGGGGAACTCTATGCCTCCCGTCACCCAGTATCTACCTGGGATGGGAACCTAGGTGTCACATGGGGAGCAGAGGAAGAGACTGCCGCAAGGTGGTGTGGCCTTTGGGGTCTGTTCCTACAGAGGAGCTGGCCTGACCCATGCCCTGGTCTCCTCGCACCCAGTGTTAGGACTCATTGTTTGCTGGGGAGTTTCCCCAGCAGCTGCAAAGCCGGGGCACCCTCTCGGACAACACCCCAGCAGCTGCTGCCCCCAGGACTCCCTCTCTTATCACCAAGGCCTGTGGGTGGCTGGGGTGGGTGGGGCTCTGGCATCCCCCCCACAGGGCAGGTTCCCAGAGGGAGAGATAAAGACTCAGAGTTGAATGGGACCCAAAGTCAACCAGGAAAATGAAGTGAGCAAACAGGAGACTGGATGAAAGCCAGGGATGTCAAGAAACAGGTGGGGGGTGGGAGGGGTGGGTCACGGGAGTAGGAGCTTCGCGGGGAGCAGTGCTTGGCTCCCTGAGGAAACGAAGGACAGGGAGGAAGGACTGCCGGGATTCCTAGGAAGAAAGCAGCTTATCGCAGACCAAGGTGGCAAAGTCTTCTAAACCAGATACCCCGTTGTGGTCTGAGACAGAGAAATGAGGGGCGAGGGGCAGAGAATTAGGGTGAACCTCAGGGGTGATCGTGCCCCTCCAATCTCCTCTAAGCCTTGAGGTCTCCCCTTGGTTGACCCCGGAGAGAAGGCTTCGCCTCCTCAAAAATCCACTGTTGCCCTTTGCAGCCAGAGTCCCTAGAAATGCGGTGGTAGTGGGAAGTCTCACCATTTAATATGTTGGATTTGACACTGCTTAGGACCTTCCTCTCACTCCTTTCAGGGCCCAAGGGGTATGTGTGTTTGTGTGTGTGTGTGGACATACCCTGTGGCCTACTCTATTACATCTATTCTCAGAACGCCCTTATATATTCTTGGAAATCCCACCGGAGAGAACCTGTGCACACACTTCCTTATGGTCAGAAAAACACGTCCATCCTGCCCCTCAAATCCTCACTCTAAGCCCAAACAGAGGTGTTTGTGAATCTGAGCCTTCTGGCCTCTCCCTGCGGCAGGATCTGCAGGGGGCAGATCTGCACTCGTCATACACTTGAGACCCCTGGGACCCTTGGGCTTGTCTGGGCTTTACAGATCAAGGGCACAACTGGAGAGAATTTACTCTCTGCAGCTAAATGTAGATTTAAAAAAATATATTTTATGGGGCACCTGGGTGGCTCAGTTGGTTAAGCAGCTGCCTTCAGCTCAGGTCATGATCCCAGGGTCCTGGGATCGAGCCCCGCATCGGGCTCCCTGCTCAGCGGAGAGCCTGCTTCTCCCTCTCCCTCTGCCTGCCACTCTACCTACTTGTGCTATCTCTCTGTCAAATAGATAAATAAAAAATATCAAAAAATATATATATATATTTTATTTATTTATTAGAGAGAGAGAGAGAGCACAAGCAGGGGGAGCGGCAAGCAGAGGGAGAGGGAGAGGCAGGCTCTCTGGTGAGCAGGGAGCCCGATGTGGGGCTCAATTCCAGCACCTGGGATCATGACCTGAGCCAACTGAGCCACCCAGGCACCCTGCTAAATGCAGATTTGCTGGCAATTTCTAATATCATTCCTTCATGCCTGGGTCCCACAAGGATTCCCGCCACCACCTTGGGGAACTCCTTCATCTCGCATAAGCTGTCACTAACCTCCCTTGATCTCATTCCTCCCCTCCTCAATACCCTTCCATGCTTCCCTGTCCCTGTGAAGGCAAGTCCACACTCTTGACAGGATCATCTCCATGGTCTGCACCTGTCACTTGGCCACCGCCTGTGTCATCCTCCTCTTGAGAGCCCCCGCCTTGATATTCTGCTTGCTGACTCTGTGTCTGGAGTCCAGACCTCACTTTCTGCATGGCTTATTTCCCAAGAACCCAAGCTAAGGCTAGTCTGTTTTATTCCTCTTACACCACATTGACTACTTGTTCCCTTGCTTAAAGGAGATCCCCTCCGCTTTTCTCCACACTTGAAACTGAGAGTCTTACTGCATCCACAGTCCCGTGCCTCCCCACCAACCTCTCTTCCACCTGCCACAGTCCGACCTCCATGCTCACCAAAACTGTGTTTGCTGGGCCCTTATTTGCCACTTGGTTCTAGCTCCTTCTGTTACATTTGACACGAACTCTTTTTCCTTTTCTGTCTAATGCCGGGGCGCCTGGCTGGCTCAGTTGATGGAGAATGAGACTCTTGATCTCGGGCTTGTGGGTTCCAGTCCCACATGAGGCATAAAGATTACTTAAAAATAAAATCTTTAGTGGGATGCCTAGGTGGCTTCTAATACCACAGATTATTTAGCTTGCTTTAAAATTTTACCTAAATGGAAGGACGCCTGGGTGGCTCAGTGGGCTAAGTGTCTGCCTTCGGCTCAGGTCATGATCCCAGGGTTCTGGTATAGAGTCCCACATCGGGACTTACTCAGCGGGGAGCCTGCTTCTCCCTCTGTTTGCCACTCCCCCCTGCTTGTGCTCTCTCTCTCTCTCTCTGACAAATAAATAAATAAAAATTTAAAAAATTTCTAATGCCTCTGTTTTCAGGATATCACTTTCTTCCGGATCTTGTTACTTGGTTTTTTTCTTACAATGATTCCTTTAACATTGGTGGTTCTCAGATTCTTTCTCTAACTACATCTTTTCTCTAGGAGATCTTACCTGTGTCTACCCGTGCTATCTAATAGAACTTTCTGTGATGATGAAAATGTTCCATATCTGGGGCTGTCCAATGTGGTAGGCAAGAGCTGCATGCGGCTACTGGGCTCTTGAAATGTGATTAATGCCAGGCAGGGACTGAATTTTTAATTTTTTTTTTAAGTAGGCTCCACACCCAATGTGGGGCTTGAACTCACGACCCTGAGATCAAGCCCTGATCTGAGATCAAGAGTCAGACACTTAACTGACTTAGCCACCCAGGCACCCCAATTAATTTAATTTTAATCAATTTAAATTTTAATTTAAATGGCCACCTGCAATTTGTGTCTATATTGGACAGGACAAAACTCTAGAGCTGTGGCTAACACAGGCCCCACTTCATCCAGCTACCTAGCTGCCTATCCATCTGTCACTCACCTACCCACCTATTTGTTCTCTTTTATACCCACTTTCCATTCCTATTGTCCCCTTATAGGCAACCATTCTAATGTGATTCATGGGAATAGTTTTTAATGTCTCAGTGGAAAAAAGTAGATGTATTAATAAGTTCCTGTTCTAAAACAAAAGGTCCATGGCTGAACTCTCAGTTTCCAAGGGGAATACTTTATTGATATTGTAAAAATCTAATAGAAACAGAAAAAAGGGAAATCTGTGTATAGGTGAGGACAATCATAAGCAGTAAAGGAGAATAAGACAGTTACATCAAATCAGGTACTTAGAACATCCAACCTCATTAGCTGGGGAAGCCCCGGGGAGACAGCCAGGCTGTCCCAGTGGAGAAGACTGGGTGGAGCATCTTCCTCTCAGGTGAGACCTTCCAACCGACCATCCCCATTAGGGCCGTATTTATAGGGCAAATGACAGTGTCTGAAGTTGAACATTTGTTCACCTACTTAAACATTCGTTCGCCTATGTGCTATGTGGAGTGAGCTGCAGTCTGTGTTATCATGTCTTTACATATTCAAGGAGGCTGGGCTAGGTGTGTTTGCCTCCCCTCCCAGATCCCATTCTGGGGGGCCAGCCCAGCTGGAGCCAGAGGGGATACAAGGCACAATTTATAGCTCTCGGTGTCCAGGTCAGAGGGCCACTTCTGACCTGGAGGCCAGCTAATGTCAATGAATCAGGCTCCCAAGGTCACTTCTGCAGCACGAGTCTGTACATGCAGGTCAGGGTGGTGGGTTATGCAGGAAAAATCACGGAAACCTCCAGCCATACAATACAGTGCACGAATCATAAACATGTACAGCTCACTGAGTTATCTCAAAATGAATACACCCTCATAACCTTCACCCAGGTCAAGAAAGAGAACACGCCTAGCATCCCAGAGACCCTCTTCATGCTTTTCCCTAACCACTATTCACTCCCTCCTTCCCACAGAGAGCCACTATTTTGGCTTCTAACACCACAGATTATTTAGCTTGCTTTAAAATTTTACCTAAATGGGGCGCCTGGGTGGCTCAGTCGTTAAGCGTCTGCCTTTGGCTCAGGTCATGATCCCAGGGTCCTGGGATCGAGCCCCACATCAGGCTCCCTGCTCCACAGGAAGCCTGCTTCTCCTTCTCCCACTCCCCCTACTTGTGTTCCCTCTCTCACTGTGTCTCTCTCTGTCAAATAAATAAATAAAATCTTTAAAAAAAATTTAAAAAAAAATAAAATTTTACCTAAATGGAAGGACGTCTGGGTGTCTCAGTGGGTTAAGCATCTGCCTTCGGCTCAGGTCATGATCCTGGGGTCCTGGGCTCGAGCCCCGCATCAGGCTTCTTGATCAGCGGGGAGCCTGCTTCTCCCTCACCCTCTGCCTGCCACTCCCCCTGCTTGTACACTCTCTCTCTGTCATATAAATAAATAAAATATTTTTAAAAATAAAATTTTACCTAAATGGAATTATACGTCTGTGTTGCTTTGTGACTTGCTTCTTCCACCAGGTGTTATCCTTGTGCACCAAACCATAGTTCATTTTCATTGCCATATGGAACTCCCTTGTATAAAAATTACCACATACTTACCCATTCTACTGTTGATGGATATTTGGATTGTTTCCAGTTTGGGCCAACAGATCCTATCTTTCGGTGCACATGTGCATCATTTCTGTTGGGGTATGCTGTGGGGTTTCTAAGGGTAGAATGGCTAGATCATTGGGCTCAGCTTTAGTAGATGTCACCAAATGCGCTGCAGTTTCAACTCCCATTGTCATGACCATTCTGGTGGCTCCACAGCAATATTTGATCTTGTTAGACTCTGTAACAAAGTTGTGTTAGCCATGCTAGACATGTAGTGGTATCAAGTTGTGATTTTATTTTGCATTTCCTCGAGATTTTTCTCTTGTCTTTCTGTTATTGATTTCTAGCTGATTCCATTATGGTCAGAGAACATACTCCGTATAATTTCAATTCTTTTCATTTTGTCATGGTTTGCGTTATTACCCAATGTATGTTTTCTTTTGGCAAATGTTCCATGTATCCTTGGAAAGAATGTGCACACTGCTATGTTGAGTGGGGTGTTCTATAAATGTCAATTAGATCCTGTTGATTGGTGGTGTTATTCAGTTCTTCTGAATATTCTCTCTAGTAGTTCTATGAATTGACAAGAGTAAGGTTTTGAATTCCCTAACTATACTTGCGTATTTGTCTATTTTGCTTTTCAGTTCTTCTTTTTTAAAGATTTTATTTGTTTGTTTGTTTGTTTGTTTATTGAGAGAGAGCACTCCAAGGTGGGGGGAGAGGGAGAATTTCAGGCAAACTGTGCTGAGCTCAGAGCCCCACGTGGGGCTCAATCTCACAACCCTGAAATCATGACCTGAGTGGAAATTAATAGTTGGCTGCTTAACTGACTGAGCCACCCAGGTGCCCCTCACCTTTCTGTTCTACCAGTTTTTGCTTTGTGTATTTTGAGTCTCTATTGTTTGGTGAGTATGCATTTAGGATTGCAATGTCTCTTTGTTAGAATGATCCTTTTATCATTATGTAATGTCCCTCCTTGTTCTTAGCAATTTTTCTTTGCTCTGAAGTCTACTTAATTTGATATTAATGTAGTAACTTTTGGCTTTTTAAAGTTAATATTTTCACAACATGTCTTTTCCTGTCCTTTTACCTTTATTCCACCAATATTGTTATATTTCAAGTGAGTTTTTTGGAGACAGTTTATAGTTGAATTATGTTTTTTAAATTCCCTCCACCAATCTCTGTTTTTGATTTTGTGTATTTAGATAACTTACATCAAAACTGATTATTGATGCTTGGTCTTAAGTTTGACATTTTATTATTCATTTTCCATTTGTTCCTTCTGTTTCTCATTCCTCTATCTTTTTGTTTTTACATTTCTGTGGGTTATATGAGCATTTTTTAGAATTCCATCTTGATTTCTATTCTTTTTGAGTGTATTCCTTTGGACAATTGTCTTACCATTTGATCTAGGTATTACAATATGAATATATAATATATCATCTAAGTCTAACATCAGTATTTTACCACTTTGACTGAAGTGCTGAAACTTTACTTCTATGCATATCCATTTACCTCCCTCACTTAAAAAAAAACATAATTGTTTTAAGTATTTCCTCCGTCTACATTGACCACCATATCAGACGATGCCATAACTGTTTTTTTGTACTTAGAGAGGGGTATGGAGAAATGAGTCTCTATCGGCTTGTATGGAACCAGAAGTCACGACTTCTTATTCTAATAATTTATTTGTAGGTCCTTTTGGATTCTCTACACACATAATCACATTGTTTATGAAGAATGAGTTTAATTCCTTCCTTTCTCATCTCTATGTCTTTTCTTTAGGCTTTCCAATACATAACTGAATAAAAGACATGATGGGAGCATCCTGGTCTTACTCCTGATCGCCAAGCAAAAGTTTTCAACATTTTGCTATTAAGTGTGATGCTTGCACAGGATTTTAGTAAGTACACATTATTCTGTTAAAGAAGTTTCCTTCAATTTTTAGTTTCATCACAAATGGGTGTATAGCTTTATTAAATGATTCTTCTGCATCTAGCTCAGTGATGTTAATATCCATTGTTGATCATTAACTAATCATTACCTAATTACTGATCGTCCAGTTAAATCAGAATTTCAGATAAACTAAATTAATTTTCAGTGTATGTTCCATACAATCTTAGTATAATTTTGTAAGTATGTTACATGCAATTTATTTGCTAATTCTGGCAAACTACCTAGAGCCATTATTTCATTAGGGCCTTTGCAAAGTGGGGATTTCTAATTTATTGTCCTTTCTTTATTAATTAGCTACTATCAGAGAAACATCTGTATATTTCTGTACTATCCAGAGAAACATTCCCACATTAATTCTTTGGGTACCTTGAGTTGCAGTTAATAGAGAAAAAGCAACTTAAATGTTTCCATTTTCAGATTTAGATGGTTCTCTCTGAAGATAAACAAACATGGTGTGTATGTATTTGACATTATGAATAAATAGATTTTGAACATATTTGATGTTTCAACCCATTACTGTTCTACCTTAGACCAGGAGTCTCCTTAATTTATGATATGACAAGATGTTCCAGGCTCATCTTTGTACATTTCTTGACCAGATCCAGAATCAGCCATTTCTCAAAGAGACTGGATCCCTATTGATGTGATGTGGGCCAGGACGAACAGTCAAGAAAGAATTCTTAAGATATTTTCAGTGCAAAAAGTTGCTTTTATTAAAGCAAGGGGACAGGACCTGTGGGCAGGAAGAGCTGCACTAGGGTTGTGAGGAGTGACTGATTATATACTTTTAAGTTGGAAAGGTCGAAATAAAGGAAGTTTCCAAAAGGATTCTCTTATGTTAAAGAAGAGTTACAGGATCCTGGACGTCTGCCTATTGTCAAGCTAAGGTTGCTTTATGTCTCTAGCAAAGCATCAACATTAAGGCAGTTGTGAACTCCTTGAGGATTGTCATACTCTGCCTAGCTCAAGCACCAATCTGAGTGTTCATGTCAATTAGAAACCCAGAAATATTTTTGTGGTAATCTGGAATGTATACACAGTGTTGTTTTTATGATAGTACAGGATCTACCTTGTGCATGCCATTCTATTTTGTAAAACTGCCTTATGCATTTGTGTTACTTCAGTATTTAATAGGGTAATGCTATTTCAAGATTTATGGCTTTGACGGTGTACTTATTAAGAGCTTCCATGTACCAATCCAGTCCTAGAGAGGGAACAAAGATGGATGCTAAGTGTTCATACCAATGAAACATGGAACATATCCACTGTTGTTTTAAATTTGGAAGGTTGGTTGGATTGGTAATGGTTTTAATAATGTGTTTGTGCATCCAGACAATATCTAGAGTACAGCAGCCTATCCAGCCTGGGGGAAGCCATGGCCACAGGTTAGAGCTGCATAGCCATTGGGTCCTGTTAGGAGCCAGCCTTCTAATTCTGAGCCTCCTTGTCCAGTCAGTAGCAAACCAATTGGTGGCCTGAAGAACAATGATTCGTGAGCATATTTTTGATGGCAGCCATCATAACTGCGGTGTGCTATTTGTTGCCGTGTGTTGTTATAACCTATCATGAAATATAGCAGTATTTGGGTCAGAGATCAAATCTAAGACATAGTTATATAAGGAATGCCAATCTGTGCCCTGAAATGGGAAGACCCACCAAGGTACACCAGATGTGCTTGATATAGGCAGAATTCCACATATCCAGCAAGCTTCTGATTTTGAAGTTCTGCATAATGCTGTGCCCATCGTAAGAAGGAATTGCCTGTATAAATCAGGGGAAAAGAGAATGAGAAAGAGGTACAGCCATCACTGCCGTCTGAAGAGAAAGTTTGAGGTCTACCATAGGAGTGAGAAGATGTGTTAGCTGGCACACTGGATTCCTGTGGGGAAGGTAGAGGCTTAATCCTTGATAATGATGTGGGAAACAAAGGCAGAGGGAAATGTAGATAAAATTAAATTTCCTTATAACCTGCAGCTCATTGACAAATACTTGAGGCAGGCAGAGTATAATGTTCCTCCAGGAAGCTCCCAGCTGCTTTAATGTTAATGCCTTGCTAGAGGGAAAACCAACCTGGGTTTGACAATAGCAAGACCTTCAGGATCCTTCTCTTACCTTTACTTCCCCCAACCGCAAAGTATATCATCAGTTGCCCCTCACAATCCCGGGGCAGCAGTCAGCAGCTCTTTCTGTCCATGGGTCCTGTCCCTATGCTTTAATAAAATCACCTTTTACACCAAAGACGTCTCAAGCATTCTTTCTTGGCCATTGGCTCCCAACCCCACCAACATTCCAAAACTACAACAATAGGAGTCCATGAGGAATGTCCTTCAAATTTTATGGCCATGGGAATACATAATGACCCAATAGGGGCCCTTCCATTTTGGAGTTAAATCCCCTGCTGTGTGAGAATTCCAATCCTTTAAATAAACCATGTCTCCTGGGTTTATATGGGGTGGGTTGCTAATGACTGTCAGGTCAAGTTTAGGGAGGATATTGATGTGGAAATGTTGGGGTTCAGAGCCAATGGCCAAGAAAGAATTCTTGAGATGACTTTGGTGCAAAAAGTTCATCTTATTATAGCAAGGGTACAGGACCCATGGGCAGAAAATGCTGCACTAGGGTTGTGAGGAATGGCTGATTATATACTTTGGAGTTGGGGAGATAAAGACAAAGGGAAGTTTCCAAAAGGACTTTCATAGCTAAAGAAGACTCAGGATCCTGGAGGCCTGGCTGTTGTCAAGCTAAGGTTGTTCTTCCCTCTAGCAAGGCATTAACATTAAGGCAGTTGGGAGTTTCCTGGAGGAACATTATATTCTGCCTGCCTCAAGTATTTGTCAATGGGCTGCAGATTATAAGGAAATTTAATTTTATCTACATTTCCTTCTGCCTTTGTTTTCCACATCAATATGGTTGGCATATTTGTTTAGAGATTTATTAATTAACCCAGCCTCAAGTGAATAATTTAACAGAGTATTATAGTCTCCATCTATTGCTATGTCGACAGTGAGAAAAGGCTTTCCATATAGTAACTCAATGGGGCTTAATCCTGTTGGTTTCAGGGCATTTCTCATTTTGAGAAGCCCTACCAGTAAAAGAGACCAGTTTTCTTGAGTCCCAATGCTTAAAAATCTAATATCTACAAAGATGTGCTATTGAAACATACTTTCTCTATAATCACCTTCATTTTCATCAAAGGTAGCCAAGCCAAGACTAATTTATTTGAAAAACAAGTCCAATTTTAACAAACTTGATGTAATTATTTACATAAGCTCAGCAAGAATAGTGATATATCATACAGATCTTTTAAAATCTGCTTTGCCAGAACTTTTTGTAAGGAATCTTTAGATTGAACTTTTAGTAGCCCCAAGGCCAGAAGCCAAGCCAAATATTTGCCAACAGACATGCCTGCAATACCTGCAGATTTAGGCAAGTTCCTCTTTTCAAGGTCCCCAAAATATCCTGAGCTTCCTGCACCTGCCAGAAATGACATTCTTTACTCACCTGGGGAGGCTATTGGGAACTCTGTAAGCAAGGTATCAGGCCAACATTTCCAAGGGGCTTTATGACTCCATGTTTCATAAAGTCAACTTTAGTTCCTTAAAGCTGTTTGGTCATATCTGAGTCTATGCATGTCTCTCTCAAATATGATATTCCAGTCAAAGCCTTGGTAAAATAATCAATGTTTCCAGTGGTGTCCTATTACAAGAAGAACAGATTCTTATTGAACTCATGCAAATGACTATGATCGCCATGGAAGAAAGAATACTTATGGATACCTTTTGAATTTCAGAGGGTTCAGGTAGTCAGAAAAGTTAAAGGCTTCAATTTGTTCACAAAGGACTATTTTATCACATTTCTGTAAATCAGAGAAAGTTTCCTTAATCTGGAAGAGCAACATTAGAGAACTAGCAATGTTTCAAACAAGAGTCACAAAAACTATAATCATCTTCTTCAGTTCATTTAGTCCCATGTTACTAATTCTTGTTCAGTTTGAATGCAGCTTTTTAAAGTTAGTTTCAGAAATTTTTATCCATTTTAGTTTTATGATTTTAAAGATATCAGATTGATGAAGGAGCAGAAGGCCAGCTAAAGACAAAACATAAGCTGACACTCTGCAACCTGCCCCCCCTCCCCCACTCCTGGCTGGGTTATGTGTGACATTCTTCCAGGAAGCTCCCAACTGTCTTAATGAAGGAAATGGGAAATGAATGAGGGAGAAGCCCCCACATACAAGAAGAAGAACCTGGGTCTACTAGAAGGAGGAACAGTAAGAGAGAGTTAGTGTCCCCCTTTGTCAGGGATGGCCTGTGTTTCCTCCAGCAACTTGCATGTATTAGGAGGAGACCTACTTAGATAATCATCATCCAATATGGTGGGAGTGGGTTTATTAGCCTGGTTAGTGGCCAAACACATTCTGCAAGAGGCCCTTAGGTCAGGGTCCTGATTTAGGGCCATGCAGGCCTGGACATGTTGTACCTCTGCCCATTTACCCTGTTTCCTACAGAAGAGATCTGATAGATCATATTGAAGCTTAATGTCCCATTAATGGCCCATTTGTCCTTGTCTCAGAAGGAGTACTGAGGCAATGCATTGTTACAGAAGATCAATCTTTTTTTCTCCCTGAAATCTTGCAATCTGAATTGTTTTCAGTGGGTTAAAAGGCATTCCAAGGGAGAATCCTTGGGAACTGAAGAGGATCCCATGCTCCTAGAAAAGTGGAGAATGTCCATTACCAAGAAATCCCCTCCCCAACTCCTGGGTGGCATCCCATGGAGGGTATATCAGAGGTTCCTGGTGTCAAAGCAACCAGAGGCATCCCTCAGAGGAAATCGCTATGATCACCTCCACGCTCTGCCTTGTAAGAGGGATGCCAGCATCCCCCCACATCCCCATTGCATCCTAGGCTACAAACGGGTGCCAGTGAATGAACGAAAATACCGTGCCATGCTGTGAAGGCTGTGAAGAACCTACCGTTTTTAACCCATAGAAAACACTAGAAAAATTTTATAAGGGGAAATTACCCAATTTTGTAATTTAAGTAGTTAGTAGGGGACACTGATGGAAAACAGTAAAGATAGAAATTCATCGGGCGCCTGGGTGGCTCAGTCAGTTAAGCGACTGCCTTCGGCTCAGGTCATGATCCTGGAGTCCTGGGATCGAGTCCCGCATCGGGCTCCCTGCTCAGCAGGGAGTCTGCTTCTCCCTCTGACCCTCCTCCCTCTCATGCTCTCTGTCTCTCATTCTCTCTCTCTCAAATAAATAAATAAAATCTTTAAAAAAAAAAAAAAGAAATTCATCATGATCTAAGTGACATGCCAACACATGTAGTCCTTACAGCTGACTTCCCTAGGAAACTGTCCAGGTTGAGTTTTAATTCAAATGGGTACTGGTTTTGGCTAGCTTCAAGCAGAGGTCTACCTGGCCAGAAGCAGCTAGACCAGAGATATGGAGGGGATCACATTAGGCCAATGAGGAGGAAACCTCACACAGGAGTCTTAAAGTTGGCAGCTGTCCTAGTGACTTAGGTGGCAGTCCCAAGCCCAAGACAGGCAATTTTGTGTAAGAATAGGAATAAAGAGAGGGCATCAAGTTTCTGGGTCTTATTACCATTAGCGCCAGGGTACTAACTTCCAGCCAAAAGGCAGGCCTTCTCCTCCCCATTGAGTAGTCATGAGCTAGAGGATTGCAGCCTGAGCAATCGAAATGAAAGTATTTCAATAAGACCGTACTCCTTGAAAAGCCCTTGAAGTGAAAGTAAAAGAAGAGAAGAGGAAGTATTCACCAAGTTTGCACCGAGGCTTGGCGTCCAGATGATAAGACTCAGGCCCCATGTTGGGTGCCAAAATGATGTGAAGGGGCTGGAAGCGACAGTCAAGGAAGAATTCTTGAGAAGTTTTCAAGTGCAAAAAGGTGTTTTTATTAAAGCACGAGGACAGGACCTGAGCGTAGGAAGAGGTGAGCTGGGGTTGTGAGGAGTGATTGATTATATACTTTGGAGTTGGGGGTGGGTTAGAAATAAAGGAAGTTTCCAAAAGGATTTTCATTTGTTAAAGAAGACTTAAAGGATCCTGGAGTTCTGGCTAATACCAAACTAAGGTTGCTTTTTCTTCTAGCAAAGTATCAACATTAAGGCAGTTGTGAACTCCTTGAGGATTGTCATACTCTGCCTGTCTCAAGTATTTGTCAGTGGGCTGCAAGTTGTAAGGACATTTAATTTTATCTACATTTCTTTTGCTTTCGTTCTCCTCATTAAAATGTGTCTTGTGCGGGCGCCTGGGTGGCTCAGTTGGTTAAGCGACTGCCTTCGGCTCAGGTCATGATCCTGGAGTCCCGGGGTCGAGTCCCGCATCGGGCTCCCTGCTCAGCGGGGAGTCTGCTTCTCCCTCTGACCTTCCTCCCTCTCATGCTCTCTGTCTCTCATTCTCTCTCTCGCAAATAAATAAAATCTTAAAAAAAAAAAAAAATGTGTCTTGTGCTACTTCTACGTTTTGAATCAGAGTTAACACAATTTTGCTCGCTTCAAGGTTATAAGGGAATTCATCACGTTTCTTTTAGTAATTGTACAGTTTTCACTTTTAAAAATTTAGATCTCCAGCCCATTTAAAATTTATCCCGGGGGCGCCTGGGTGGCTCAGTCAGTTGGGCTTTGGCCTTCGGCTCAGGTCATGATCCCAGGGTCCTGGGATCGAGCCCCACATCGGGCTCCCTGCTCTGCGGGAAGCCTGCTTCTCCCTCTCCTGCTCCCCCTGCTTTTGTTCCCTCTCTTGCTGTGTCTCTCTCTGTCAAATAAATAAATAAATAAAATCTTTAAAAAAAATATAAAATTTATCCCGATGTGTGTTGTGAGGAACAGATCTAATTTGAACTTTTTCCACATAGTTATCCACTTACTCCAGTACCACTTATTTAAAAAAAAAAATCCTTCTTTTCTACAATGGTTTGAGATGCAACCCTCAACGTATACTAAATTTCTATATGCATTTGGGTCTCTTCCTGGATTTTCTATCCTGCTCCTTTGATCTCTCCATGCATGTGCTAATACCACATTGTTGTAATTACAGAAGTTTTATCATATGTTTTAATATCTGGTAGGGCCAATCATGCCCTCCTACCATGGTCTTTCTCAGAGTTTTCCTGGTTGTTCTTATCTGTGTATTCTTTTAAATAAGTTTCATAATCAACCTTTTTCTAATTCCTGATAAAAGCTTGATGGCACTTTTGGGGAAGATTGTACTGCATTTGTAAATTAACTTTGAAAGAATTGATATCTTTTTTTTTTTTAAGATTTTATTTATTTACTTGACAGAGAGAGCGAGATAGCGAGAGCAGGAACACAAGCAGGGGGAGTGGGAGAGGGAGAAGCAGGCTTCCCGCGGAGCAGGGAGCCTGACGCGGGGCTTGATCCCAGGACCCTGGGACCATGACCTGAGCCAAAGGCAGACGCTTAACGACTGAGCCACCCAGGCGCCCTGAAAGAGTTGATATCTTTATTACGGTAATCTTCTGTCCAAAAACATTGCCCTTCCATTTGTTCTTATTTACTTTTGTGTCTTTCAGGAGTATTTATAGTTTTCCTCTTATACATTTTGCACATTGCTTGTCAAGCTTATGCCTAGGTATTTTATTATTATCACTATCTGCTCTTAGGCATAAGGTCTGCCTTTCTGTTCTTTCTTCTAACTGGACACTGTTGAAGACCGCCGATTTCTGTATATTCATTTTATGTCATGATATTTAACTAAATTCTTTTATTTGTAGTTGCTTTTCCATTGATTCTTGAATATATTATCATCAAATAGAGATAGTTTCCAATTCTCATGTCTCTAACTGGTGTTGGCTCATGGATCCAACAAAAAGTGAAAGAGACTGAAGATAGGGGCATCCCCATCAGAATACTATTCTTCTCAGTACAGTCCCTATCTTCAGCTTTCTTTCCACATCCTTCCCCCACCGCAGTCTAGCTTCCACCCCACCACTGTTCTGAGTTGAAGCCAACCAAGGCTGCCAATAACCTCCTTGCAATTAAGTCCTGAGAACATTTCCTGCTCTCAGAGAATACGCACCTCTTTTTTGAATGTTCTCCCTCCACTGGCTTTTCTGGCATCACATACTGATGTCCACACCACACACACACACACACACACACACACACACACACGCACGCACCCCCCCCACACACACATACCCCTGGTCTCCCACCAACCCCTCCAGTTGCAACTTTCAAGCTCCTTATCCTCTGTCACTTCTCATTTTCAAGCCTCTTCCGACATTCTATAGTCTTCCTAAGCCTTCTCAAACCCTTTTCTGGATACCACTGACTCATGGTGACTCATGCCCCATGATGGTTCTAAGTGACCTCCTGCCTTTGTTATATTGTTTTTTTTTTTTTTTTAAGATTTCATTTATTTATTTGAGGTAGAGAGAGAGAGAAAGTGCATGAGTGGGGTGAAGGGCTGAGGGAGAAGCAGACTCCCCGCTGAACGGGGAGCCTGATGCAGGGCTCGATCCCGGGACTCCAGGATCATGACCTGATTCGAAGGCAGACGCCCAACCGACTGAGCCACCCAGGTCCCCCTGCCTTTGTTATATTGTAAACAAGTCATCCCCCCGCCCCATGCACACAAACAGAAGTTACCAAAATCATTATTTACCATCATGTAATGGTTGAGATGAAAGGATTAAGTCGGCTGGTGCTAGGCAATGTAAACAACAGTGATAGGGAACATGAAATGGTGACTCTTGATAACTCATGTCGAAGTTCTATACCAAGTGAGGAATTTGGAAATTTTAAGAACAGACACAGCTCTCCTTTGAGTTCTGTATCTCACTGCCTCCTTGATATTTACTGAATGTCTCAAAGTCACCTCTAACTCAGTATATCGCAAACCTCATTGTCTCCCACCACCTAGCCCAGGTCCTTTCCTTATTCTGAATCTCAGGAAATGATGCCACCATTAGCACCAGTTCTGCAAGCCAGAGACTAATTTGCCTATTTTATTTTTTAAATCAACACACAGTACAATTGATGTGTGTGGATTTATGTTACCACTACCACAATCAGGATACAGAATAGTTCCATCATCCAAAACCCTCCCTCACACTATCCTCTTCAGTCACACCTTCCCTCTCCCCCCAGCTCCTGGCAACCACTGCTCTATCTGTTCTATGTTCCCATAGTTTTGTCTTTTTCAAGAATGTCTTATAAATGGAATCAGTCCCATGTATCCATCTGACTATGGGATATTTCTACTGGAATGTCTCACAGGCACCTTAACTCAACATCATGACCCTCCTTCTAAATCTGCCCCTCCCCCTATGTCTTCTCAGGGAATACGCCATCGCCCAGCAGCCCAAGCTAGGAGAGTCATACTTGGTTCTTCTGTCTTTCATCCTCACTTCTAATTAGTCACTTAATCTTATTACTTATACTTCCCTTTATGTCTATCCAATTAATCTATTTATTTCCAACCCACTGTCCTTTTACCAATGGATTCAGGCAGCCATCTCTCATCTGGTCTATTTCAACAGCTTTCTGGGATTTTTTTGCTCAAAAGTCTTACTGCCTTTGAGTCCACATCTACACTGCAGTAGGAGTGATCATCCTAACAAACACAAAATCTTGTCAAGTCATCCCCCTGCTTAAAACCCTTCAGTGGTTGTCCTTTACCCTTAGGATCAATTTTAAACTCCTTAGATGACATTCGATACTTTCCATAATATGCTTCCAGCTCTATCTCAACCCATTGCTCCTGGTCTCAGCCTACATGTCTCCCACACATATACCCTCACTTGCCCTGCTTCTTCTTTTAGTCTGGAGTGCCCTTTTCCTTCCCTAATTCAACTAATTCCTACTGTTCTTCAGGTCTCTTTGGTTATAATCTCCTGGCTGGGCTAAGTGCCATTATTTTTATTTCTGTAGGAGAACCCTGAACTCTTCTCTAATACTTAACCCTGGTAGAGTAGTTCTCAAAGTGGATCTGCATGTCCCTGAGGTCAAAATTATTTTCATAATGAAACTAAGATGCAACCTTAGATACAACTTCAGATACAACTAAAATTATTCAGATTTTTCCACTGCGTTGAAATTTGCACTGATGGTGCAAAAACAATGGAAGATAAAACTGCTGGCCCTTGTCCCAAATCAAGGCAGTGGCAACAAATGTCTAGAAGTTGTATTCTCCACAACCACTCATTCACAGCAAAAAACCCAAAACAAAACAGACAAAAAAAAAAAAAAAAAAAAACACAAAACCCCAAAACAACAAAAACGAGTTTTACTTAACAATGTCCTTGATGAAACAGTAAAAATTATTAATTTCATTAAATTTCTATCCTTGAGTACATGTCATTTTAATATTCTGTGTAACAAAATGCAAGGTATATGTATAAAGCTGCATATTGATATATGACGAATTGTCTCAAGAAAAAGTATTTGATCATTTGAACTGTATTAGTAGCTTTTTTAATAGTATAACTTTTTTTTTACAGAAAAAACAAAAAACTATAGTTACACAGATTTGAGTACCTGGCAGATATTTTCTAAAATATGAACAGAGCTTGCCCATTTAAGGAAAATAACTAATGAATTTATTACAAATGATAAAATCTGAGCCTTTCAGGGGAAAAAAACCATATCTGAGCTTAATAGTGTTCCAAACACTTACAGCTTTTCTGGTGAATTCAATATGGATATTTATGACTATGACTTTTTTGATATTATATAATAAAATATGTCAACATATGGAAAGCTGAATAACTCAGTAAGCCAGTATTTTCCAAATGCCTGATGCATGTTGTTATAAAAGTATGAATAGGTAAAAGATCCATTCAAAGTTCAAGATACACTGATGAATTTTTAAGTTTGTTGATAGAGTTTCAGACTCTACATTGCAACGAATCTTTAAGAGAAAACCATTTGTTGGGGTGCCTGGGTGGCTCAGTCATTAAGTGTCTGCCTTCAGCTCAGGTCATGATCCCAGGGTCCTAGGATCGAGCCCCACATCAGGATCCCTGCTCGGCTGGAAGCCTGCTTCTCCCTCTCCCACTCCCCCTGCTTGTGTTACTGCTCTTGCTCTCTCTCTCTCTCTCTGTCAAATAAATAAATAAAATCTTTAAAAAAAGAGAGAGAAAAAACCATTTGTAGTTTTGGTGTAGTATTAAAGAAGATTCACGTTTGGGGTGCCTGGGTGGCTCAGTCGTTAAGCGTCTGCCTTCGGCTCAGGTCATGATCCCAGGGTCCTGGGATCAAGCCCCGCATCGGGTTCCCTGCTCCGCGGGAAGCCTGCTTCTCCCTCTCCCACTCCCCCTGCTGTGTTCCCTCTCTCGCTGTGTCTCTCTCTGTCAAATAAATAAATAAAATCTTTAAAAAAAAAAAAAAAAAGAAGATTCACGTTTATCTGAAAAGATTATTAAATACACCTCTAAATCAAAATTACTTCTATGTGTGAGGCCAGATTCTCTTCATGTACTTCCAATGAAACAACATATTACAATACATTGAATGCAGAAGCAGATATCAGAATCTAGTTGTTTTCTATTAAGCTGAACATTAACAGATTTCCAAAATAACGTCACTCTTATCAAAAGACTTTTGTGTGTGTGTACTTACGCTTCTCATTAAGATTGGTTGAGCCTAAAAAAAAAGATTGGTTAAGCCTATTATATGTAATCTCTCACTGATTACAACTAAAAGCTCTGGCCAGAATACATAAAGCAACTATCTGAGGACACTGAAAAGTAATTGAGAGTAGGCAGATAGTAGAGGGAAGTCAAAATTTGAAAAATGACTGATACGGTGGTGAGGTTTCTGTGGGTATTTTTTTTCTCCGGTACCTCCCTACTTTAACCAGAGGGTGATCCAAATCCCAGACCTGGGCAGCAGATACAGACAGAAAAAATCTGAGAAATACTCTCTCTCTGGTCAGAGAACTGGGAGGGATCACATATAAACATAAAGTATGTGGGGACAAAGTAGGGAGCTAATGGAAAAATTAAATGAAAAAAAAATTCAAATCCAAAAGAAGGCAGAAAGGGGGAAAGAGAGGGAAAAACACAAAGAGAACAAACAAAACAATAAAATATAGGCCTAAATCTAATTTATCAATAATTATATTACATGTAAATGATCTAAGTATACCAAATAAAAGACAGAGGTTGTCAGATTAGATTTAAACTACATGCTGTCTACAAGAAACTCTATTTTTTAAAAAGATTTTATTTATTTATTTGAGAGAGAGAGAGAGCATGAGTGGGGGGGAAGGGCAGAGGAAGAGGGAGAAGCAGACTCTCTTCTGTGCAGGGAGCCCAATGCAGGGCTCCATCCCAGGACCCTGAGATCATGACCTGAGCTGAAGGTAGATGCTTAACTGACTGAGCCACCCAGGTGCCCGAAGAAACTCACTTTAAATATAATGCTGTAGGGACACCTGGGTGGCTCAGTTGGTTAAGTGTCTGCCTTCGGCTTGGGTCATGATCTCAGGGTCCTGAGATCCAGCCTCACATCCAGCCCCCTGCTCAGCGGGGAGTCTGCTTCTTCTTCTCTCTCTGCCCCTCCCTCCCCCGACTCATTCGCTCTCTCTCAAATAAATAAATAAACAAATAAATATTTTTTTAAAAAGCCATCAGTGAAAGTCATCATATTAACAAACTAAAGATAAACACTGCGTGATCATCTCAATAGATAAAAAACATTCAACAAAATTGAACATCCAGTCATAGTAAAAAACAAAACAAAACTCAGCAACCAAGGAATAGAAAGAATCTTAGAAACTTCTTTAACTTGCCAAAGTGCATTTAGAAAGATAACGTTAAAAGTCTGAATACTGGGGCACCTGGGTGGCTTAGTCGTTAAGCATCTGCCTTTGGCTCAGGTCATGATCCCAGGGTCCTGGGATCGAGCCCCGCATCGGGGTCCCTGCTCAGCGGGAAGCCTGCTTCTCCCTCTCCCACTCCCCCTGCTTGTGTTCCCTCTCTCGCTCTGTCTCTTTCTGTCAAATAAATAAAATCTTAAAAGAAAAAAAAGTCTGAATACTTGGGCGCCTGGGTGGCTCAGTTGGTTAAGCTTCTGCCTTCTGCTCAGGTCATGATCCTGGAGTTCTGGGATTGAGTCCCATCTCGGCCTCCCCGCTCAGTGGGGAATCTGCTTCTCCCTCTCCCCCTCCCCTACTCATGCTCTTTCTCAAATAAATAAATAAATAAAATCTTTAAAGAACAACTCCGAATACTTTCCACTTAAGATTGGGAGCAAGGAAAGAATGTTTGCTTTCACCACTTCCTATTCAATATTGTACTTAGTTCTGGCCAGTGCAAGCAAGCAAGAAAAATAAATAGATCCACCCATGCATAGTTAAATGAATTTTGACAACTTTGCAAGACAATTCAGTGGAAAAAGATAGTATTTTCAACAAATGGTGCTGGAATAACTGGGTATCCATAGGCAAAAAAGATGAACTTTTTTTTTTTTTTAAAGATGAACTTTGATCAATACTTTGTACCATAAAAAAAAAAAACCTCCCAAAACTTCAAAATGAATTCTAGATCTAAATGTAAAATATGAAATTACAAAACTTTTAAAATAAAATGTGAATTTCCATTATTCAAAGAGTTTTTAGATAACAACACTGACAGAATGATCCTTTTTTAAAACTTGATAAATTTGACTTGAAATTAAGAATTTCTTTTTTTTTTAGATTCCATTTATTTATTTGACAGAGAGAGACACAGCGAGAGAGGGAACACAAGCAGGGGGAGTGGGAGAGGGAGAAGCAGGCTTCCCGTGGAGCAGGGAGCCCGATGCGGGGCTCGATCCCAGGACCCTGGGATCACGACCTGAGCCGAAGGCAGTCGCTTAACGACTGAGCCACCCAGGCGCCCCAAGAATTTCTCCTCTTAAAAGACACCAACCGGGCGCCTGGGTGGCTCAGTCGTTAAGCGTCTGCCTTCGGCTCAGGTCATGATCCCAGGGTCCTGGGATCGAGTCCCACATCGGGCTCCCTGCTCGGCGGGAAGCCTGCTTCTCCCTCTCCCACTCTCCCTGCTTGTGTTCCTGCTCTCGCTGTCTCTCTCTCTGTCAGATAAATAAATAAAATCTTAAAAAAAAAAAAAAAAGACACCAACCATTAAGAGAATGAAAAGGCAAGCCACATATTGGGAAGGTATTTGTAAATAACATATCTGATAAAGGACTTGTATAAGTCTTATGGACTGAATGTGTCCCCCCCAAATTCATAGGTTGATACCCTAACCCCCACTGTTACTGTATCTGTGAGATAGGGCCTGTGAGAAGGTGGTAAAAGTTTAATGAGGTCCTAAGCATGGGGTCCTAATCCTATAGACACGGTATACTTATTACAAGAGGAAGAGATGTCAGAGGTCTCTTTCTCCATTATGTAAGGACACAATAAAAAGGCCATCTATAAGCTAGGAAGAGAGCCCTCATCAAGATCCAAAACAGCCAGCACCTTGATCTTGAACTTCCCAGCCTTCAGAACTGTGAGAAGTAGATTTCTTTTGTTTGAGCGGCTCAGCCTGTGGTATTTGTTATGGTAGCCCAAGCAGATTAAGACACCAGAATAAATAAATAACTGTTGAAACTCAGTAATGAGAAAACAACACAATTAAAAACAGGCAAAAGATTTAAACAGACACCCTACCCAAGAAAATATGTGGGTGGTAAATAAGCACATGATAAACAGCTCAACACTATTAGTCATTAGGTAAATTCAGGTTAAAATCACACGTATTAGAATGTCTGAAATGGAAAGACTGATTTCAAAGTCCGGGAGCATTTGGTGAGGATAGGGAGCAGCTAGAACTCTCATATCGCTGATGGGGATGTGAAATGGTAAAACCACGCTGGGAATCAGTGTGGTGGTTTTTTAAAAAGTTAAACATACACCTACCCTAGGACCCAGCCATTCTACTCCTAGGTGTTTATCCAAGAGAAATAAAAGCACATGTCCAACTTGTACATTCATAGCAACAGTGCTTGTAATAGCTGAAGACTTTTACTCAATACAGTGGAATACTCAGCAGTGCAAAGGAGGGAACTGTGACACACACAATAACATGCATAACTCTGAGAATATTTATACGGAGTGAAAGAATATGCACTGTCTGATTCCATTTACACAAAATTTTAAAAATTCTAAAAAATACAAACAAATTAGAGTTTTCTGGGAGGGAGGCAAGGAGAATAGAAAAAAGGACCTGAAAGAACTTTTGAGGGTAATAGATGGGTTCATCATCTTGATTCTGAAGATGGTTTTGTGTGTGTGTGTGTGTGTGTGTGTGTACATGTACCCAAACTTACCAAGTTGTATACTTTAAATATGTGCAATTTATTATATATCAATTATATCTGTTTTTATAAAGATACTATTTTATTTTTATTATTTTTTAAAGATTTTATTTATTTATTTGACACAGAGAGGGAGAGAGCACAAGCAGGTGGAGCAGCAGAGGGAGAGGGAGAAGCAGGCTCCCCAATCGAGCAGAGAGCTGGATCTGGGGCTCAATCCCAGGACCCTGAGATCATGACCTGAGCTGAAGGCAGATGCTTAACCGACTGAGCCACCCAGACGCCCCGCAATACTATTTTAAATAGCTTGAAAAAATGAAATAGTTTTGCTTTATTGTTCTTGGCAAATACTGTGATTTTACAAATTGAAGGTTTTGGGCAACCCTGCACTGAACAAGTCTATAGGTACCGTTCTCCCAAAACACTTGCTCACTTCATGTTTCTGTGTCACATTTTGGTAATTCTTACAATATTTAAAAACTTTTCATTATTACATCTGTTATGCTGATCTCCAATCAGTGATCTTTGATGTTACTAGTAAAATTGTTCCGGGGTTGGGGCGCCTGGGTGGCTCAGTCGTTAAGCGTCTGCCTTCAGCTCAGGTCATGGTCCCAGGGTCCTGGGATCGAGCCCCACATCGGGCTCCCTGCTCCGCGGGAAGCCAGCTTCTCCTACTCCCCCTGCTTGTGTTCCTTCTCTCACTGTGTCTCTCTCTGTCAAATAAATGGATAAAATCTTTAAAAAAAATTGTTTCGAGGTGCCTGGGTGGCTCAGTCGGTTAAGTGGTTGCCTTTGGCTCAGGTCATGATCCCACGGTCCTGGGATCGAGCCCCGCGTCTGTCTGTCCTCTGTCAGGCTCCCTGCTCAGTGGAGAGCCTGCTTCTCCCTCTCCCTCTGCTTGCCGCTCTGCCTACTTGTGCTCTCTCT
The DNA here is from genome assembly GCF_964656455.1 of Halichoerus grypus. Lineage (NCBI taxonomy): Eukaryota > Metazoa > Chordata > Mammalia > Carnivora > Phocidae > Halichoerus > Halichoerus grypus. The sequence goes on from NC_135726.1 coordinate 47,918,591, forward strand.
CTGTCTCTCTGTCAAATAAATAAATAAAATCTTTAAAAAAATAAAAATAAATAAAATTGTTTGGGGTCACCATGAACCCTGCCCACATAGGACAGTGACCCATCCTACAGTAGCCCCTAAGTGTTCAAGTGAAAGGAAGAGTCACGCATCTCTCACTTTAAGTGAAAAGCTGAAATAATTAAGCTTATTGAGGAAGGCATGTTGAAAACCAACATAGGCCGAAGGCTCAGTCTCTTGGGCCAAACAGCCAAGTTGTAAACGCAAAGGAAAAGTTCTTGAGGAAAATTAAAAGTGCTACTCCAGTGAACATATGAATGATAAGAAAACAAAACAGCCTTGTTTTTGATATGGAGGAAGTCTTACTGATCTGGATAGAAGCTCAAACCAGCCACAACATTCCCTTAAGCCAAAGCCTAATCCAGAGCAAGGCCCTGACTCTCTTCAGGTCTATGAAGGCTGAGTGAGGTAGGGAAGCTGCAGAAGAAAAGTTTGAAACTAGCAGAGGCTGGTTCATGAGGTTTAAGGAAAGAAGCCATCTCCATGACATAAAAGTGCCAGGTGAAGCAGCAAGTGCTGATGTAGAAGCTGCAGCTAATTATGCAGATCTAGCAAAAATAATTAATGAAGATGGCTGTCATAAACAAATTTTCAATATAGACAAAACAGCCTTTTATTGGAAGAATATGCCATTTAGGATTTTTCATGGGTAGAGAGGAGAAGTCAATGCCTGGCTTTCAAGCTTTGAAGGACGGGCTGATTCTCTTGGTAGGGGTAATGCAGCTGGTGACTTTAGGTTGAAGCCAGTGCTCATGGACCATTCTGAAGATCCCAAGGCCCTGAAGAATTATGCTACATAAATGGAATAACACAGCCTGGATGGCAGCACATCTGTTTACAACATGGTCTGCAGAATATTTTAAGCCCACTGCTGAGACCTACTGCTCAGAAAGAAAAGATTCCTTTCAAAACACCACTGCTCATGGACAATGCACCTGGTCACCCAAGAGCTCTGATGGAGATGGACAATGAGATTTATGTTTTCATGCCTGCTGTCACAACATACATTCTGCAGCCCATGGATCAAGGAGTCATTTGTCTTTCAAGTCTTATTAATTAAGAAATACATTTCTCATAAGGCTATCGCTGCCATAGTGATTTCTCTGGTGGGTCTGGGATAAGCAAGTTGAAAACCTTCTGGGAAGGATTCATCTTTCTAGATGCCATCAGGAACATCTGTGATTCCTGGCAAGAAGTAAAAATATCAACATGAACAGGAGTTTGCAAGAAGTTGACTCCAATCCTTATGGATGAATTTGAGAAATCCAAGACTTCAGTGGAGGAAGTCGCTGCAGATGTTGTAGAAACAGCAAGAGAACTAAAATTAGAAGTGGATCCTGAGGATGGGACTGGATTGCTGCCATCTCATGATCAAAGTTTAACAGATGAGGAGTTGTTTCTTGTGAATGAGCAAAGAAAATGGTTTCTTGAGATGGAATCTATTCTTGGTGACGATGGTGTGAAGATTGTTGAAATGACAGGATTTAGGATATTACATAAACGTAGTTGATAAAGTACCAGCAGAATTTGAGAGAGAATTTCCCTACCTCACTCAGCTTTCTAAAGTACCAGCCTGAATCTGAGACTTCAGTTTTAAAAGTTCTACTGCGGGTGAATGCTATCAAACAGCCTCACATGCTAGAGTGAAACTGTTCATGAAAGAAAGAGTCAATTGATGCAGCAAACTTCATTGCTGTCTTATTTAAAAATTGCCACAGCCATCCAAACCTTTAGCAACCACCACCCTGATTGGTCAGCAGCCCTCAATATCAAGGCAAGACCCTCCACCAGCAAAAAAGATTATGACTAACTGAAAGCTCAGATGATGGTTAACATTTTTCAGCAATAAAGTATTTTTAAATTAAGGTATGTACATTTTTAAGACATACTGCTATTGCACACATAATAGACTACATTATAATGTAAACATAACTTTTATATGCACTGGGAAACCAAAAATTTCATTCGATTCACGTTATTGTAATATTTGCTTTACTGCGATGATCTGGAACCAAATTTGCAATATCTCCAAGGTATGCCTGTACAAATCACCAAATATGTGCAGAATCTGTACGCTGAAAGGGCCAAAACACCAATGAAGGAAATCAAAGAACTGAATAAATGGAGAGACATACTATATTCATGGATGCAAAGACTCATTATTGTTAACATGCCAGTTCTCCCCATATTGATCTATAAATTTAATGCAATCCAAATAAAAATTCCATTTGTTGTTTTTAAAAATACATGTGTGTGGGGTGCCTGGGTGGCTTATCGGTTAAGTGGCTGCCTTCAGCCCGGGGCATGATCCCATGGGATTGAGCCCCACGTTGGGCTCCCTGCTCAGTGGGGAGTCTGCTTCTCCCTCTCCCTCTGCCTGCTGCTCTGCCTACTTGTGCTCTCTATGTCTCTGTCAAATAAATAAATAAAATCTTAAAAAAAAATACGTGTGTGTGTGTATGGCAAGATATATGTGTAATATGTATGTGTATTATACACACACATATATAAGAATGCATATATGGGAAAAAGGATTCACATATAGAGAAAAAGACAATGATAAAGCATGTTTAAGATGATAACATTTGGGGAATCTGGGCAAAGAGTATGTACCATTCTTATAAGTTTTCTGTAACTGAAATAACAAAACAAAAAGATCTTATTTATTTATTTGAGAGATAGAGTGAGTAAGAGAGCAAGAGAGCACAAGCAGGGAGAGCGGCAGAGGGAGAGGGAGAAACAGGCTCTCCACTGAGCCGGGAGCCCGACATGGGGCTCAATCCCAGGACCCTGAGATCATGACCTGAGCTGAAGGCAGATGCTCAACCAACTGAGCCACCCAGGTGCCCCCAAAATAAAGAGATTTTTAAAGGGTTTATACTTATTGCTTTGTCATCTCCTTTTTTCTTTTAGGTATTACATATTTTGTGAACACATGGCACACTGTTAAATTTTCTACACCACTTTTAAAAACCGAGTCATAGTCTATAATAAAAGATAGTTCAGTTTCTTTAACAAATCAGCTATTGTTAGATACTTACATTTGAAACTCCCTGAGTTTCATCCTTATTCATCCTTTACCTCATATTCTTACTGCCTTCTCAATGTTTCAGACCCCTCCCTCCACTTCCATCCTGGGACTGAGTAAAGCTTTTCATTCCTGGGCCTTTGATGGCAATGCTGGGGACAGGATGAGTTTAGACCAGGGGTCCTCTATCCGTTGTATGAAGCCCACTTTGTTTGGCCTGCATGGTGCGTGTTTTTTTGTTTTTTTTTTAAAGTAGGCTCCACACCCAGCATGGAGCCCAACGTGGGGCTTGAACTCATGAGATCAAGACCTGAGCTGAGATCAAGAGTTGGACACTTAACCAATCAAGCCACCCAGGCGCCCTGTGGCATGGTGTTTTTAAGTGTTTGAAGTTATTGTCAAGATTTAAAAATTAGAAGATTTCACTTGAAAATCTCGATTCTTGACTTTCTTGAAACATCAGATCTGGCAACAGTGGGGCCCACATTCCGGGATGGCTCTCAAGGCTGGAGTTCAACTGCTCTCTGTAGAGGAGGAAGAGGTTGTCTGCCAGCCCAGCTGTCTTTTCTTACATATCTGCTGGCTCCTGTAGGCACCCAGCCTCATGCAGCGCTCTGAAGACCCAGATCTGGGAACGCCCTCACTCAACACAAGAGCTGCTCAGGACTTGCGTCAGAAAGCAGTGTCGTTTAGAGGAAGAAAGCCCTGGACTTGAGCCAGGAGGGAGAAGTTTTAGTCAGCTGGCCTGATCCTCCTGGCTCTAGTTTGCCCATCTGTTAAATGATCTAGATGGGTGGTTCTTAGCTGGAAGATGGGAGGAAGTGTCATAATGTTAAAATAAGGTAAAGGTAGGTCTAGCTTTGCTCCCTCAATGAAGTGATGTCCTCCTGCTTGAGGATGACTATCTTACTTGTTGCAGATTATCTGCAAATCCAAACGATAACTATCACATGAGGTTAAGAGAGCCCAGGTTCTGGATTTGAATACCAGCTCTACCATTTTCGTGCTGTGTGATGTCGGCCAAGCGACTTTGCCTCTCTGAGCCTGGTATCTTATGTCAGACCTGAGAAAGTAGGAAGTAAGATGACAGTTTCCATTTCAAATCCCCCTTTAATAGATTAAATCAGATGATGTGTATGAAACACTTACGATTCCCTGGCAGAAGGTAAAGATTCTGTATAAATGTTGGTTACTTTCACTACCTGCTTCGTAAGGTTGTTGTAAGGATTGAATGAGATAATACCATAAAGTGTTTTAGCAAAGAGCCAGGTACACAGTCAGTATTCAGGAAATGGTTACTTATAATTATTATGCATAAAAACTCCAAAGCGACTCATTGATTTATCCTTGCCGAAGATGACAGAGAGAGCTCGGTGATGGTTTGAGGGGACTTGGGGGAGTAAAGGCAAGGCCATCACATAGGTTTGAGTCTGAAGTCTAGAAACTGGGAAGCTAGGGAACAAGAAGCAAGGAAGGGGATGATGAGTCCCTGTTTGAAGAGATAGATTCTAAGACTTAAGTAGAAATTGGGATGCCTTTTGGGGGAGACAGAGATATGGAAGACAGAACTAAGGGTTGTCAATGCAGAGAAAGAAGAGAAGATTGGTGGTCATCGTTGTTTCCCTTTTTTTGCGGACATAAAAGTCCTGGGACTTGAAACAAAGAAGGCAGGGGCCAGATCTGATTGATTTCTGGATCCCCCAGCACAGGGCTGGCACCGAGCAGGAGCCACTAATTCTCTCTGTGACTTAGTGGAAGTGACTTTCCCCTGTCTGAGCCGTTGCCTCATCTGTAAAATGAGGAAAAGCAAATCTACCTCTGAGGCTGTTGTAAGGATCCTGAGTTTGGAAAGTGCCCGGCGAAAAGTAAGTGCACAAATGGTGTCCGGTGTGACAACCCACAGCACACCCACCAGAATGGAAAAAAAAAATTTAAAAGAGACAATATCAAGTGTGTGCATGAATGATGGGAGTGTAAGTTAGTAGAGTCTGACAGTGTCTACTAAAGCCAAACACACAGCTGCCTTTTGACCAGCAATTCCACTCTTTGGGGTATATCCAGATGCCTATCGAAGAAATGGACGAGAACTTTCATAGCACCAGAATAACCCCCAAGCTGGAAAATATCCATTTTGAGGCATATTCACACAATGGAAAGCAGACAGAAATGAAAATGAAGGAACTATTCCTCTGTGCGACGTGGACGTCCCAAATGTGATGTCAAGTAAAAAGAAGCCAAATACACAGTACGCACTACGTGGATTGAAACAGACACAGGTAATCCAGGCTGCTGGAGATCAGAAAAGGGAAAACTTTCAGAGGAGATGGCGTGGCAGGAAAAGAGCCTGTGGGGGGCACCTAATGTCTGGTGTCTTGATCCGAGTACTGGTTAGACTGGTGTGTTCACTTTGTGTACAGCCATTGGATGGCACGCTAATGATTTGTAGACTTCTCTGTATTTATACCAAAATAAAATGGTTACTTAACAAACACTGAGCAGTGTATCCCTGGGGCCAGAAGCAGGGGCTGTGGGGACAGACAGATCTGGGGCTCCACACTCTGACCCTTGTGACAGGCAAGTAGCTTCAAAGCTCTGAGACTGTGTCCTTCTCTGTAAAAGGGTAACATACTGTCTATCAAGATTCAGTGAGTTGAGGCACCTATGACTTAGGCAGGGCCTGGCATAGATAGGTCTGCAGGTCTCCCTCGGGCCCAATGCCTGGCCACGGCTGCCTCATTTTCTCCAGCCCTGACCCTGGTTTCTACCTGATTCACTGCTAACCAGTAATGCAGGCTTGGGGCTCCTCAACCCTGATGGGAGAAAAAGAAACCAGGCCACACTTCGCTGAGGCTCGCATTCCCCGGGGTGGAATTCCTGAGGCTTACAGATTGTCACACTCCTACAGCTCTCTCAAGGACTTCCTCCATTGTTTTTACCACCATAGCTTTGCTCTTGTTAGTGTCACTTTCTCTGATCGCGGTAAACACTCCCCAAGATACATTTGCAACGACCTCCAGAGCATGTGGCCCACTGATACACATCTGAAGAGCCTCAAGACTGATGTTTTACTAGGTATTAGTAAATAATCTTATCTTAGCAGCAGCTAGCCCCTCAAGGTCCTGAAAGCTTTACTTCCAAATTCCTTAGAGACTTACTTACTCTATCCTTAGCACCGTCCCCCCCCCAAACTAGAAGGTATTTAATCAGTCACTCCTCACAAACACAAGTGCAGCTTTTCCTGCCCACGGGTCCTGTCCCCCTGCTATAATAAAGCACCTTCTTCCACCAAAACGTCTCAAGAATTCTTTCTCCAGCCTTCACTCCTGGCCCACACTATATCAACCCCCAGGGTGGAGCCCGGTGCTTCCCGCCCCCACGCGGGGAACAATCCTCGGGCGCTGCCCACATTTAGATCTCCTAAAGGAACCCCTCTGGGGAACCCCGCCCAAAGCATCTCCAGCCCCGCCACTAAATGAGCGCCACCAGCGCTTGGCCACCAAGCTCTCCCGGACGGATCTGCCAGTTCCCAACTGAAAAAGGAGGCAGCGCCCCCTACTGGCGAGAAAAACTGCGCGCGGACGCCGCTCGAGATGGTGCCACCACGCGTTACTGCGCACGCGCGCCGTCCCCAGCCCAGGTAAGGAGGGCGCCTAAGCTTGTCTTGGGGGCGGAGCCCAGGACGAAGACTTCCCTTCCCTCCATCCTTTGCGGCCCATCCAGCCCTCCCTAGCGAAGTCTTAAACTACGTTTCCCAGAATCCACTGAGGCCCTAGTCTTCCGGTAGCGTCGGCGGAAGCGGTGACTAGATCTGGCTGGGCCACAAGAGGCCGGCTTGGTCACTATGGAGGAAATAGGCATCTTGGTGGAGAAAGCTCAGGTCCGGTGCTGCCGGGCTCGCGGGGAGAGGGCGAGGCCGACCTGCGTGGGGTGCTGAGTGGCTGCGGGATTTCCGGCCCGGGTCTGGCTGGTTCTGGAGGCCTCGGTGGAGAGCTCTCTGCCGCCCCGAGGCCTGGCTCGGTGGCTGAATGATGTTAGGAGGGCAGTAAGGCTCAGAACGCGCGGCTGCAGGAATGAGTGACATTACAGGTTCTTTGGCACGGAATGATTTCGGGGGCTAGCTAGGAGTGCTTAGTGATATCGGTGCCCGGCGGGGCTGCGGATGCGTCAGGGTGTGAGTGATAGGGCACTTGGCCGTGGGCCGAATGATGTCTCACGGGGGGCCGGGGAGCTGACTGACGTTCGGGACTTGGCTGGTGTTGGGGGGCTTCGTAGTATCTGTGGTCTGGCCGAGTGATGTTTGCGGCCGACCTGGGGAGCTGGATGACATAAGGACCTAATTTGAGTCCGGGTTCTGTGACATGAGGGATCTTTTGGGGAAAACTGGGTGATGTTAGAATGTTCGAAGGTGACTTTAACAGCCTATAATGAGATAGTCGTGTGATACTAGGAACTAGTTGACGGGGGCTAAGAGGCATTAGAGTCCGGTAAGGAGTTGATGTGACCTTTAGGCCCTAGTTGGGAGTCAGGTTGATATTGGGGATATGTTACAAGGGGCATATGATAGTAAAATACCTGTTTGGGGAGCTAGTTGACAAAGGGGCCCTGTTAGAGGCTAGGTGACATCAGGAGCCTATCTAGGGGACTGAGAGGCTTGTAGAGTCTATTTAGAGGGGCTGAATGATGTCAGGAGCCTGTTAGGGGCTGAGTGGTTCATGGTGGAGTGGGGAGGGTGCTCTAGATTCTCTCATGAGGGGACGCTCTTTTTCCAACCTGAGTTTTCTCCCTTGTTCTAGGATGAGATCCCAGCACTGTCTGTGTCACGGCCCCAGACTGGCCTTTCCTTCCTGGGGCCTGAGCCCGAGGACCTGGAGGACCTGTACAGCCGCTACAAGGTACAGTCAGCCACAGTCCGGACCCTGCACAGGACCCAGCATGCCATACTCCCCCCACCTTCCACTGCTGCCTGGCTCAGCAGGACCGGACACAACCGTCTACCTTACCCCTCTCCGCTCACAGAAGCTGCAGCAAGAGCTGGAGTTCCTCGAGGTGCAGGAGGAATACATCAAGGATGAGCAGAAGAACCTGAAGAAGGAATTCCTCCATGCCCAGGAGGAGGTGAAGCGAATCCAGAGCATCCCACTGGTCATCGGACAGTTTCTGGAGGCTGTGGATCAGAATACAGCCATTGTGGGCTCCACCACAGGTGCGTGGGTGGGTGCGTAGGGGGGCACCTCGTTCACTCATCTGTTCATTAAACATCGGTTAATTCTTTTCCTGTCACGGACCAGGAAGTGTGCTGGGGTCTTAGAAGAACAAACAAAGCAAGGCAATGTAATGGTGTTTTTCTGACTTTGATATAAAAGTAGACATATATTTTATATTCTCTCTCTACACGTGTGTATGTGTGTGTTTTGTGTGTGTGCGTGTATATATATATATGTACCTAGGTGTACAGTTGACCTTTGAACAACACAGGTTTGAACTGTATGGGTCTTATACACGGATTTTTTGGATAAATACAGTACAGTACTGTAAACATATTTTCTCTTCCTTATGATTTGCTCAATAATATTTTCTCTTTTTAGCTTACTTTACTGTAAGGTTATAGTATATAATACGTAAAACATACAAGACATGTGTTAATTGACCCTTTTTGGTATTGGTAAGGCTTCTGGTCAATAGCGGGCTATTAGTAGTTGAGTTTTTGGGGAGTCAAGTTATATGTGGATTTTCAGTTGCCTGAGGGGTCAGCGCTGCTAACCCCTGCATTGTTCAAGGGTCAGCTACATACATATCCATGTATAAAAACTAAATACATATTGAAAGTTTCATCAAATGATATTTAGCCTTACTATGTGTTACATACTCTGATGTTTTTTATTCTGTTCTAGCCTGTTTTTGTCTTAAACAGTGTTCTGGATGTGACCCTCTAAGTTGATTTCATGACAGTTACTGGGTTGGGACTGGCAATTTGAAACCATGGGTGAAGTGTGAAGAGCTTGGGCTCTGGCAGGACTCAGTATGTGGTAGCTGCTGTTGTTAACACGGGTTCAGGCCCTGCCCTTATGATGGTTGTTGTCTCTGTGTGTTATCTGTCATTTCCTGCTTCTGGCTTCTGCTCTTTTGGACCAAGCCATGTTCTTGTAAAGGTGGGGAACGGAGTGTAACTGGGCCTGGAATTGGACTGAGGGGCCAGAGGTGAGGTGGTGAAGGGAGGGAGATCCCCAGAATGAGGCTTGTGTCTTGGACCTGTAGGACTTAGGGGGACAGTGGGGCTATCCCTGAGATGCCAACATGGGCAGAAGAGTAGGTTTGGAGGGAGACAGTGCAGGCAGCCAAGGACTTCACAGGGAGGGGTCCGGGAGGCTGCTAGACAGCCAGGTCTGAAGGTCAGGAGAGAGACTGATGCTGCACAGAGGTGAGTATCACCACCATAAGAGTAGAAGGTGGATGGGAGCCGTGAGCCTGGAGGCTGGGCGAGCAGGGAGGAGTCTGGTGCAGAGACCTAGGTGGGAGCGGAAGGCTGAATCAGGTGGGGTCTGTGGTGAAGGAGAGGAGATTAGAGACATTCAGGAGGCTGGGTGGAAGAGCACAGGGATTGATGGGCTGTGGAGGGCAGGGGAGAAAGGTCAGCATGAGCCTTGGGACTCTAGCTGGTGACTAGGGACCACGGGCCTCCCTGAGACAGGGACCCAAGAGGAGCAGCACAGTGAGTGAGGGAGACCCTGGGGACACACGGGGGGACACATTCCAGGAGGCTGCTGCTCACCTAGGGCTGGAGCTTGAGAGACCGTCGGGGCTGGAGATTGTGTGTCATCACAAATGTGGGGATGGACCGGAGGAGGCAAGACTAGAGGCCAGGAGGGCTGTTCGGGGTCTGAGTGAAAGATACTGTTGGCCTGGAGGCTACGACTCTAAGATTTGGGGGAGGAGACAGTTTTGAGGTTCTCTGCACTTCTGACTTTCCCTGCTCCCTTCCTGTCTCCCAAAGGCTCCAACTACTACGTGCGCATCCTGAGCACCATTGACCGGGAGCTGCTCAAGCCTAATGCCTCGGTGGCCCTCCACAAGCACAGCAATGCCCTGGTGGACGTACTGCCTCCTGAGGCAGACAGCAGCATCATGATGCTCACCTCAGGTGAGAGGGGGAGCCCAGGGCTGGGGAAGCCTGAGGGGACCCTGTGGGCCAGGCTGGGAGCCCCCGCTCTGCTCTCCCACCAGACCAGAAGCCAGACGTGATGTATGCAGACATCGGGGGCATGGACATCCAGAAGCAAGAGGTGCGGGAGGCTGTGGAGCTCCCACTTACACACTTTGAGCTCTATAAGCAGGTGAGGGGCTGGAAGTGCCAGGGAAGGGACAGCCGCCCCCGCCCCCCCCCCCCCCCCCCCCCCGCCGTGTCTCGAGTTGGCGGTGGGACTCCCTGGCTCATCCTTCTTTACCTCTGCATTTCAGATCGGCATTGACCCTCCCCGAGGCGTCCTCATGTATGGTCCACCCGGCTGTGGGAAGACCATGTTGGCAAAGGCCGTGGCTCATCACACGACAGGTGAGCTGCTGGGCCCTTCCCTGGAGCTCTGACCTTCTGGGCTCTTGGGACCTCGCTCCCTGCTTTCTCATCTTCCCCAGGAAGTGGCGAGGTGTGGCGATTAAGAACGGGGGCTGTGGGGTCAAAGCCCCAGGCTGCCTCTTGCTGTGCCGTCCTGGGGAGGTGGCTTCACTGCCTCATGCCTCAGTCCCCTCGTCTAACAGAAGACTTGCTTCACAGTGGGTTGTCACCCATTAGTAACCATGAGTTCAAATTCATGGGTTGCAACCAGCATGTAAAAAAATGAAACTGGAAACATCAGCATCCATCCCACATAGTAAGAGCTCATATTACTTCGTGAAACCTTTTGCGTACACACATACACTTGTGGTTGTTTATACACCTATTTCTTATAGGTTCCAGACAAAAATGTCTGAAAGTCGCTCTGTTACTGTTTATAAAGCCTGAGATTCGGGCTCAGCACATCTTAAAATCTTAACACGTGTGAGCTGGGGGCAATAGAAGGCAGCGGTTAAGCAGTGGGTTTTCTGGGCCAAGCTGAGTGGGTTTGAAATCTGGCTCCCCTATGTAAGCTAGTGTATGTCACTACTCAATAAGTTAGTCTCTCTGTGACTTCCGTTTCCTATCTGTCTGGGTTATTCGGAGGATTAAATCAATATAAAGCTTCTAGAACCATACCTGGCGCGTAGAGAGTGGACAAGAAATGCCAGCCATTGTTCTGAACATTCATTTGCTTAGTGGTTCATTGGACTTCTGCTCTCCCAGGCCCTGAGCTGAGCTCAGACATGTCCCGTGTTGGAGAACCTCCCAGTGTGGCTGCGGAAAAAGAAAAACACATAGAACTCAGTCATTCAGTTACTATTTATTGAGTACCTAAGTGTGCCAAGCCGCGCTCTAAGTGCAGGAGACATGGCAGTGAACAGAACAAAGTCTCCTTTCTTCGTGGAGGTGATGTCTTAGTTGGGGAAGTCCTTGGACAGATAAACAGGTGAACAGATTATAGGTCACGTGGTGCTGAACGCATGATGAGAGGAAGCAGGACAAAGGGCTGCCACTTTATATGGCAGAACTGGGGGGTGGTCGGGGAAGACTTTTATGAGGTGATGTTCACATAAAGACGTGAGGGAGTGAGTTACATGGATGTCTGCGGGAGGAACGTATCAGGCGGCGGGACTGTCTGGTGGGGCGGGAATGTGCTTAGTGTTCCAGGAATAACAAGGAGGCCCCTGCAGCTGAAGTGAGTGAGCGAGGGGGCTCAGTTGGAGGGGAGGTTGAGTAGGAGCAGTCTGCAGAGCAGTAGATGCCCCAGGGAAGCAGGGAGAGAAGTGGGATCGCCCTCATGGGAGGGCACGTTGGTCCATTCTGCCTGTGCCTCTCAGGTAGGGCTTCCCAGAGGAAGCGAGGCATGAGCGATGTGTCAGGCACACAATTGGGAGGGAGCATTCCAGAATAGTATGTGCAAAGGCCCGGGGTGGGAAAGAACTTTTTATTGAATGAGTTGTGAGTAGACCACGATGAAACTCCACAAGGGTAGGACCTTGTACATTCGTTCTTTCCTGCGTTTCCTGCACCTGCCCAGTAATGCACTGTGGTACTTGCTCAGCCGATGTTGGCGGGCTGGCTGAAGGAGGGCTGTGCTTGGCAGGTTCCCCAGGGGTGAGGCTGGAGAGCTCAGAAAGGGTGTGAATATAGTCTTAGCACGAATCTCAGGGATTTTGCACATTGTCCTGAGAGCAGGGGGGTTTTAGACGGGCAGGAGACAATAGAAATACAATGCAAGCCGCATACAAAATTTAAGAATTTTAAGTACCCACTAAAAGAAATAAGTTACAAGAAGTAGGTGAACTTAATATATTTTATTTAACAAGTATAGTCAAAGTACTATTATTTTAATATGTAGCAGATATAAAATTGAAGATTTAAAAAATTTTTTTACTATAGTAAAATATATATAACAAAAATTAGTGTTTTAACCAGTTTTTAAGTGTACAATTCAGTGGCATTAAGAACATTCACAGTGCTGCACAACCTCCACCCCTGTCCCATTTCCAGAACTTGGGACAGAACGATGGTCCCAGACTGAAACTCCATACCCATTAGACACTAACTGTGTTCTCCACACCCCCTTCCCCCAAACCCGATAACCTCTGTTCTGCTTCCAGTGGCGAGGAATTTGGCTGTCATACATGAGTATCTCATAGAAGTAGATGAATCCTACATTTGTGTTTTCATGACTGTCTTTTTCACTTAGCCTGTTGTCTTCAGGGCACATCCTTGCTGGAGCAGGTGTCAAAACAGAATTCCTTTTTAAGGCCGAATAATATTCCATTGTATGTATATACCATGTTTTATTTATCCGGACATTTGCTGGTGGACATTTGTTGAGATATTTTACACTAGTTTGTACTAAGTCTCTCTGGAAGTCCGGTGAGTATTTCACAGTGACAGCCTATCTCATTTTGGACCAGCCACATTTCTGTTCCCCAGCAGCCACATGTGGCCAGTGGCCACCCCACTAGAGAAGTGGTATGATTAGATAAGCTTTTTGAAAGATTATTCTGGCAGCTGGAAGTGAACTGGAGAGAGGAGAAATCTGACAGCCAGTTAGAAGACTTTGGAGTGATCCGGGGGACTGACTGTTATAGCCTTGGGCAGAGGCCTTGGGGGTAGGGGTTGGAGAGAGAAGGTAGAATCGGGGCAGAAGTGACAGGATTTACTGACTGACTAGAGGGGGTTGGCAAGTGGGAGGAGTCAGGAGCAACTTCCACTTTCTTCTTGGGGCCATGGCGCGGTGGGTAATGGTGACCCTCACAGGATTGGCGTTGGGGAAAGACGGGCTGAGTGTGGGACGTGCTGTAATTCAGTGACCAGGAGATTTTCACTGAAACACAGTACGAGAGATTGGGAGGACGGGGAAGGGGAGGCGGGGGGGGTGGGGTGGTGGACAGGGCACCGCAGCAGTGGAGTGTGGGGAAGGCAGACAGACCGAGGCCCGAGTCAGATATGGGGAGTTCAGAAGTTGGGATTTCACAGGTAACAATGTGGACACCTGCAGAGCGGCCACGTAAATGTGTGGCCGAGGCAAACACTGGAATGTGTTTAGATACCCTGAGGTTTGCCGTTGAGCAAGCCCCCAGGTAATGTAGGTAGGGAGAGGAGGAACACCTGGAGCCGGGTGCGGATTCTGGATGTTAGGGCGTGGCGGAGCAGGCCTGCCACATGCACAGCTCCTGCTTAGGACAGAAAACCGCCAGGGCTGCATCATGGACAGCGTGGCTCCCTTCCCTGTGGTAGCTGAAAGGAGGGTTCTTTTGCTCCATGCCACACAGAGCCGCATCTAGTCGTTAACAAATACCTTAGACTTTAAGAAATAAGTTCAAAAGGAGAGGCCCAGAACAAGCCTGTCTTCAACTACATTGCCACTTGTTGGTTATGTCAGAATATGTGCTTGGGGTCCTGGATTCGTGATTTGGGCTGCTGGGTTGCTGTGGGGTGCAAGCAGATGCCTGGTCCTCCCAGCAGGATCTGGGACACAGCCCCAGGGCATGAGAGAATGACCCGGCCTACTTGGAGTGGGTGTTCAAAGAAAGGCATGTCTTCAGGGGATTCGCAGTTTCTTTATGTAAAGCAGTACAGGCCCTGTGGGAGGCCCTTCCTCATCTAACCCTTGTCATCCTGCCATCAGCTGCGTTTATCCGGGTCGTGGGCTCAGAGTTTGTACAGAAGTACCTGGGCGAGGGCCCCCGCATGGTCCGGGATGTGTTCCGCCTGGCCAAGGAGAACGCACCTGCCATCATCTTCATAGATGAGATTGATGCCATTGCCACCAAGAGATTTGATGCCCAGACAGGGGGTGAGTGATGCCTCAACAGGGCCTGGGGTCTTGAGCAGGCTTGTACGGGATGCCTTGGACTGACCGTGTTGCGCTCTCCAGCTGACAGGGAGGTTCAGAGAATCCTGCTGGAGCTGCTGAACCAAATGGATGGATTTGACCAGAACGTTAATGTCAAGGTTCGGGATTTAGGCTGGGCAAGGGGAGGTGTGGTATGGGAATCAGAGAAAGGTGGAGGCTGGCATGTGCGGGGGCAGGTATCATGACAGGAAAGAGGGTGTAGGGGGGACAGAGGTCTGAGCTGACCTGTCCCCAATGCCAGGTGATCATGGCCACAAACAGAGCAGACACTCTGGATCCTGCCCTGCTGCGGCCAGGACGCCTTGACCGTAAAATCGAATTTCCACTCCCTGACCGCCGCCAGAAGAGATTGATTTTCTCCACTATCACCAGCAAGATGAATCTCTCTGAGGAGGTTGACTTGGAAGATTGTATCCTGCTCTGGAAGTGAGGGGAGGGTCCCAGTTGGGAACGGGGACTGGATCTTCATCACCATCTCTGCCTTCACTGTGACCCAACTTGTACAGGGCAGGAGACCAAGGTCCAGGGGTGGGGGTGGTGACAAAGCTCGAGGATGACTTCTGGTTCCAGGCATTTACCCCCTCATGCAGGGAAAGGGGTTTCCTTAATTCACCTGCCGCAGATGTGGCCCGACCAGATAAGATTTCAGGAGCTGATATCAACTCCATCTGTCAGGAGGTGAGTGAGGGTTTCTCTCTGCATCCTGGCAGGGGGTGTATGAAGACCCTCTTTGAGACCACTCTGCCACAATCCTCATGTCCCACATTGCCTCCCTGGGGCTTGGGGCCTGGTCTCTCCCTCCACCATCACTAGGGCTGGGGAATAGATTTTAACTCTCGTCCCTCAACAGAGTGGAATGTTGGCCGTCCGTGAGAACCGCTACATTGTTCTGGCAAAGGACTTCGAGAAAGCGTACAAGACAGTCATCAAGAAGGACGAGCAAGAGCATGAGTTTTATAAGTGACCCACCCCCTGTGGTGGGAGGGGAGGGGAGGGGACTTTTCTCACCTCCCCAACCTCTGTCCCAAAACCTAGTGTTCTTTTTTCTTTACCCAGGATTGGTTTACTCAATAAATATACAAGATTGAATCTGTTCAATTTCTTCCTAAAAGTTTCACTCCTTTGGAGAAAACTGGGCCATGAATAGGATGTTCTGTCCCTTCCTGCTCTCCTGACAGATGAATGGGTGAGGTACAGTCCTGGGTTATGGTTTGAGAGAGAAGCAAAGAATTCAAATCAAATGACTTCAGAAATTTGAGGAAAAGAAGCGGAAATCGAACCTCAGACCACAGCCCTTGACCACAAATAAAGCCCCTGCACATTTCCCTACCCACATTTCCTAGAGTAGGTAGAAGACCATTTGAGTCTTGGGTGATTCCTGCCTTTCTCACACTCAGAGGGAATATCAAGGACAAGGAGCTAGCCCTGCAGAGTCCCCAAGAGTAGGGCTGAGGGTCAGAGTAGAGTCCCCAAGAGTAGGGATGAGGGTTGTGGGGAGGAGGTGGGATGGCTGGGTTTTGTGACTGTCCTTGGCTCTTCTCCCTGTGGTCTTGTTGGGGCACAAATGTGTTTGGTTGGACCAATTCCCATTCTCTCTTGAGGTCTCTGTTGAGACACCTCTCCCTCTGGGTAGCCTTCCCTGATGCCCCAACTTGGGAAGGAACCCTTCTTTTTTTTTTTTTTTTTAAAGATTTTATTTATTTATTTGAGAGAGAGAATGAGAGAGAGAGAGAGAGCATGAGAGGGGGAGGGTCAGAGGGAGAAGCAGACTCCCTGCTGAGCAGGGAGCCCGATGCAGGACTCGATCCTGGGACTCCAGGATCATGACCTGAGCTGAAGGCAGTCGCTTAACCAACTGAGCCACCCAGGCGCCCGGGAAGGAACCCTTCTATGCTCCACTGGCACCATGTCCATGCTCTGCTTGGCACTTATGCCCCCTTAGACTTCCTTACGTGCTTGCCTGTCCCTCCTCTGAACTGGAAGCTCCTATAGGCAAGGGATTGTGGCCTGATCACAGTTCAAGTCCCAGTGCCTACACATGGTAAACATTCACTTACTATTTCTTGAACAAATACACAAATGTCATGTGTATTTGGAGGTGAGATAGGAAGAAAGTATAAGGAAAAACAGTAGTCACAGGTCCTTGAGGAGATGGGGGTGATTCCTCTGTAGAGGAGCATGGCAGGTTGAGTGGAGGTTACCCTTTCCTCCTCCCTGGAACCTCGCTAAAATAAGGAGAGAAGAGAGCAAGATGTACATTCACAAGGACACAGGAAGAGAGAGGACGTGGTAGCAACACAGTTTCGGGGAGAGGCAGATAACTGCTCATCAACCCAACTGAGCCTGAAGTAAAGGGGAGCCCAGAACAGATTAGCACTCAGAGATCACCAGTGCCACGTTCTGAAGGGGAGGGCTAGAAACATGGACTACCTGAAAGGCTACACAGAAATCAGAATTCATACACCAAGTGGGACTCGAACCTGGCCTGCAGTGAAGGAACGAGTTGTTATTCCAGGCCCCGAACCCCTTCTCCAGCCTGGCTGGAGGTTTACTCCAGGAAAGTCTAGACCCTGGGTCTCTGGGCTGGCAGGCCTGAAGCAGGGATGAGAGAGGGCGTGCGTGCGGAAGACGAGGTTAAGTGAGAGCCCCAGGCAGGCAACTCAAGGATTCCTTCTGAGGAAACCAAGCAGCACAAGAGAAAAGAGGAAAATGGGTTGTTCAGACACCTTAAGCCCTCATCTTTCACACTCACTAGCAGCTAATACCTAAAACTGATGAATTAACAAAAGCATAGACTTTAGAAATATGGAAGTGAATTCAAAACAAGAGGATGGGAAGTAGTCTACTCTTGGAAGTAGGGAAATAGGGGGTGAGGGTGCCATGGGAATGCTTTTGTTTTGTTATACACTTTATACATATTACAGGACAGTGTTGAATGGAAGAACCTTGTTTCTGACCTTAGGGGAAAAACATTGAATATTTTATCATAAAGTGTATGTTAGCTGTTCATTTTCATACCTATCCCTTATCAAACTGGGAAAGTTTTGTTTTATTTGTAGCTTATTGAGAGTCCTCATGAATGGTATTGAGTTTTGTCAAATACATAAAAAGCAACTATTGACACGATGTTTTGGTTTCTTTCCTTCTTAAGATGGTGAATTACTTTGATTCATTTTAGAATGTCATACCAGCCTTGCTTTCCTAGGTTAGGCCCCACCTGGTCATGATGTATTATCCTTTATATATATTGCTGAATTCCATTTGCTAATTGTGGGTTTGTGGGATTTTTTTTTTCTTTTCGGTTTTTTTGGAGGTTTTTGTGTGTATGCTTATTACTGATTTTGGTCTACAATTTTTTTCCTCATGATATCTTTCTTAGGTTTTAGTATCGGTGTTGAGATGGGAAATGTTCCTTCTTTCTCTATTTTCTGAAAAAGATATTAATGTCGTATTATTTCTTTCTTAAATCATGGTTCCAGTTGACATTAAAGTCATCTGAACCTGGAGTTTTCTTTGTGGGAAAGATTTATAGTTTCAAGGACAATATATGCCCCCAATTTTAATTTTTATATTACAGCAGATAAATGAAAATGAAATTTAAAAGAGAAAAGTTCCATTTTTAGAGAACATAAAATACTTAAGAATAAATTTAACAAAACACATACCTGAAAATTACACAATTTTGCTGTGAGAAGCTAGAGAATACCTAACTAAATGGAATGATGTGCCATGATCATGGCTGAGAAGACCCAAAGATGTTTAGAAGTCAGTTTTCCTCAAGTTGAACTATACACTCAATGGTGAATCAAAATCCCAACAGGCACTTCTGCAGAAATTGCTATTAATTGTAAGCATGTGGAAATGCAAAGGACTTAGAATACTTAAGGGTATTTTAAAAGAAGAATAAAGCTGGGGGATTTACACTACCTGAACTCAAGATTTACTATGAAGCTAAAATCAAGGCCATGTGGTGTTGGTATAATGATAAATTGATAAGTGGAACAAAATAGAGGATCGAGAAATAGATCTATACTCGTACAGTCATTTGATTGTCCTAAAAAACTCCAAGGCAGTTCAGTGCAGGAAAGGACAGTTCTTTCAAAAAATCGTGCTGGAACAACTGGATAAGCTTGGGAAAATTAACCTCAACCTATATCTAACACCATACCCCCAAATTAAATCGAGGTGGATCAGAGAATAAAGAACTATGAAGTTTCTAGAATAAAATATGGTAGAATATCATGACTTTGGAGTAAGAAAAAGCCCTAACCTTAAAAAAAAAAAAAAAAAAAAGATAAATTGAACTTCAGTAAATCTAAAAATTTCTCATCAAAAGATACCATTAGGGCAATGAAAATGAAGCTATGGGCTGACATGAAATATTTATAATACATATATCCAAAAAGGGCTTCTCTCTAGCATATCTAAAGAACTCGTACAACTTAATAGGATGAAAATAAAAAACAAAAAATGGGCAAAAGATGTGAACAGACACTTCACAAAAGATAGACAAATGGCCAATAAGAACAACAACAACAAAAAAGTCCACAGCATGAGTGTTTTAACCATATTACTTTGGGTAAGGTATGGTGATGCAGATCAAGAGAGAGAAAGTGGAGAATTTTACAATTTATTATACTCACAGTTCCCAAGGGAGAACACAGCATGCCATGTGGGGTCGCTTTGTGGAAGTGCCAGGATCATACACAAGGCCACGGGAGAGAAGAGAACTGTGGGCAAGCACCTTTATTACTGTTTCTGTGGGAAGGAATGATGGAGGCAACGTAAGCTTAGGACTTAGGCAAGGCTTAGGACTGCTACTTTGAATAATTTCAGCAGACTCTGGGGAAGAGGGGCTGTCCCTGGTTGTCTGGTACGTGGTCCTGGGGCAATTAGGGCAGGTGTATAGTGTCCTGGAGTGTGAGCGCCCAATGAGAGAGGTAGTTAGGGTGTGCACTTAACCAGCAGCTCAAGAAGAGCAACTGATTGGCCTCTAGCCAGGGTCTAAAAACATTTGGAGATAATCCATTTGTAAAAACGGTATTAGGATGAGTCCTCAAGTCACCAAGAAAAACACAAAGCAACCACAATAGCAAGTACAACGTATCTACTAGAATGGTTAAAATGTGAAAGACAGACAATGTCAAACGTTAACAAGGCTGTGGAGAAACTGGAACTGTTACATATTGCTCATGAGAGTATAAGCTGGCACAACTACTATGAAAAGCAATTTGGCATTTCTTGTAAAAATTAAACATAGATCTACACTATGATCTAGTAATTTCACTCCTGGGTATCTGTGCAAGAGAATTAGAAATATATACCTACAGGAAACTTGTTCAAGACTGTTTATAGCAATTTTACACATAACCACAACTCTGTAATAAAAAGACCACTCCCCCCGCCCCACCCCCAGTCCTTGAAGCCATAAGCAACCACTAATTTACTTTCATCGCTGGATTTCCCTATTCTGGAATTTCATCTGAATGTGATCATAGAACGTGTGGTCTTTTGTGATGGGTTATGTGTTGTTTTTTTGTCCACTTGGCAGAATGTTTTTAAAGGTTTGTCCCAGTTATAGTGTATATCACTACTTCATTCCTTTTTATGGCTGCATGATAGTCCATTGTGTGGATATGCCACTGTATTTGTTTGCAAGGGCTGCTGTGACAAAGTACCACAGAGTGGTGGCTTCAACAACAGAAATGTATTTTCTCATAATTGTACAGGCTCAATGTCCAACGTGAATGTGTCACCAGGGCTGTTTCTTCTCCCTATGTCTTCCCATGGTCTTCCTTCTGTATGGGCAAGCCTGTGTCCTAATCTCTCTTTATAAAGACACTAGTCATTGCGTTAGGGCCCACCTTCATGCCCTCACTAAACTTGAATTACCTCTTTCAAGACCCGATCTCCAAATACCATCACCTTCTGAGGTACTAGGTGCTAGGACTTCAATATATAAAATTTGGGGGGACAGATTCATCCCACAACAGCCACATTTTGTTTAGCCACCTGTTGGTGGACATTAAGTTATTTCCACATTTTGCTATTGTGGGTAATGCTGTTATAAAAATCCATTTACATGTTTGATTATCTTTTTTTTTTTTTTTTGACAATGCGAACTCTAGTTTGATTGGTCTGGCTTGTTAACAGGTAAGTCTCCTGCTCAGAGAACAAAAGGGCCAGCTAATGGTGAGGGAAGGCAGTGTCTTCAGCCTTCCAGAGTCATGGGTCTGCAGGGCTACCCCAGCCCAGTGCAATTCTCTGCCCTTGTGCCTAGGAGGAAAGAAGGGAAGAGGCTCTTTGGGTGGGGGAGTGGGAGGCAGCTACAGGGTAATTTTAGTGCAGAGCCCAGGGTCTGTTCTTCACAGGAGGTAGTAATCACATAAAGTTTTATTCAAACTTATAATAAATGAGAGAATTGTATATTATTCTCACTTGGGTTTTTTTTCTTAAATTTTCTTTTTTACAAAAAAAAAGGTGGGGGGGGGCAGCAGGAAAGAAAAATACAGGAGGCAAATGAGCCAGATACCTGGGTTCAGATCAGAAGGGACCAGGGAGATGAGAACCAAGCTGTTACTGCTGGAACAGTAACACTGTGGCTGGCCCCAGGGCTCTCTCCAGGCATCCTGGGGGAATGGCAACAAGCCCTAGAAGCAGAGACAAAGGTGGGAAGATAGCTGTCCCCAGACCAGCAGCAGTACCATTCCTCTGGTGGCCACCTTGGGCAGTCAACTGGGTTGAAAATATTTGAGGCTCCCATGTTTGGAGGCCGGGTCTCCAAAGCATGGGCCCATGGGGTCAGACAAAAGGGAAGAGGTGTGAAGGGATGGCACAGAAGGGCTGTGAGTTCCATCAGAGTCCTTCCCTGGGACCATGGGGATCCAGGGGGGCAAGGGGAATCAGGACTCTTTCCTGTTTGTCAGCCGATCAGCTTCTTCAGGAAGCCTTCCTGCTGGTCCCTGATACCTACAAACTTGCCCATCATGTCCCATTCTTGATGGCCAGCACATTGGGGAACAGCTGACATCTCATACTCATAATGTGTGGTCATTAATATCCACCTTGGTCATTATCACCTTTCTGTGCTGTTTGGACACCATCTTCTCTAGCCTTGGCCCCAGAGGAAAAAAACCTGCAGGGACCACACCACTGTGCATGGAAATCCACAAGCACTGGTTCTCACTGTTGACAACTCACTCTTGAAAGTCAGGTCCACCCTGGATGTTAAAGGTCACTGTAGAGACTCTGGTGGTGTGTATACTGATTAGGCTGGACCAGGTGTTCCTGTCAGGCCACCAGGACTGTACTGTGGGGTCTGCAGAGCCCTGGAGGTTAAGGGGTGCCCACCTCATCAGAAGTCTCTGAGCCATCTTCCTACAGTATGAGTAGAGAGTTGCACAGCTTGGCCCTCACCACCCATCAAAGGTACTCCTCCATTTACAAGTTTTTGTGTGGACATGTTTTTTATTTCTCTTGGGTATATACCCAGAAATGGCATTGTTGGGTCATATGGGAACACTATGTTTAATCATTTAAGGAAACGCTAGTCTGTTATCCCAAGTAACTGCACCATTTTACACTCCCACCAGCAGTGTATGAGAATTCCAGTTTCTCTATATCTTCACCAACATCTATTATCTCTCTTTTTTTTAAATTCTAGTCACCCTAATGGGTACAAAATGGTAACTCAGTGTGATTTTGATTTGTATTTCCCTGCTGGCTAAAAGATGATGTTGACCATCTTTTCATGTGCTTGCTGACCATTTGTATATTGTCCCTTGCAGAATATTCATTCAGAATCTTTGCCAATTTTTAAATTGGGTTATTTAAATTTTGATTTTTGAATTATAAGCATTTTTTTCTATATTCTAGATACAAATTATTTATCAGATATATGATTTGCAAATGTTTTCTCCCATTCTGTGAGTCATCCTTCACTTGTTTCCAAGTTTGGGGGATTATGAACAGAGCTTCCATGAACATTACCCTACAGGTTTTGATGTGAACATAAGTTTTCATTTCTCTAGGGTAAATACCTCAGAGTGGAATTTCTAAGTCATATGGTGTATGTTTAACCCTATAAGAAGCTGCCAAGAAGGGACTTCTGGAATGGTGCAGTAAGGATCTCAGTAAATCTTCTCCCTTCACAGATTAAAAAAAAAAAAAAAAGGCAAAAAAATTACCATTTTAGAACACTATAAATGAACTGAACTTCTATGACAAACTAAAAGGTATTTATTGAAGAAACACTACTGAACCTCAATAACAACAGTGGGATTTGTGACATTCTACCTTGGGTCACTCTCAATCATTCTCAACCAACACCAGAAACTGCAGAAACTGAGTCTGGCAGTCATCAGAGGGGACTTACCTGATTTGAAACTCTGTAAAAGGTCTATCCTCAGGGCATTATTGAAAACAAGAGCAAGAGGTGTCACTCTTTGAAGGTCAGCATCACATCCGCCTAGGGCTGTGAAACGGTTAGAACTGGAAAATAAGACCGTGACAGGGACTTTGAAAAGTTCTGACAGGGACACCTGGATGGTGCAGTAGGGGGTTGGGCCTCCAACTCTTGGTTTCATCTCAGATCATGATCTCAGGGTTGTGAGATCAAGCCATGATGTCGGGCTCCATCCTGGGAGTGGAGCCTGCTTAAGATTCTCTCTCTCCCTCTCCCTTTGCCCCTCCCCCCTTCTCTAATATATCCACTGGAATTAAATTTTTAATTTTTATTATTATTTTTAAAGATTTTATTTATTTATTTGACACAGAGAGAGATAACAAGAGCAGGAACACAAGCAGGGTGTGTGGGAGTGGGAGAGGGAGAGGCAGGCTTCCCACCGATCAGGGAGCCCAATGTGGGGCTCGATCCCAGGACCCTGGGATCATGACCTGAGCCGAAGGCAGATGCTTAATGATTGAGCCACCCAGGCACCCCAAAATTTTTTTTAAAAAGCATCTGTATACCAAACTCATAAACAAGTAGATAAGCCCCAGATCTTCCTTGCAGATGCTGAATAACATTGTTCCTCAACAAATACAAGTTAGATATAAAAAAAAACCCAAACAAACCACATGAGGCATACAGAAAAATAGCAAAATAGCAGACATAAATTGAACCATATCAATAGACAGAAATAGGCTGAAAAAAAAAAAAATGGAAAAAGATACACCATACAAAGAGTGGCCAGAAGAGAGAAGGGATGGTCACATTAACATCAGACAAAATATGTTTTAAAAAAGTTACTAGAGAAAAATAAGGACATTATTTAATAATAAAAGGGTAATTTCCTCAAGAAAATATAACAATTATGAACATATATGCCCCTAACAACAGAACCTACAGTTACATGAAATAAAAACTGACATAATTGAAGGGAGACATAGACAATTCAGTCATAGAAGTTGGAAAGTTAAACAATACACTCTCAATAATTGATATAACAACCAGGCAGAAAATCAGCAGGAGTACAGAAAACTTCAGTAATACTAGCAACCAATTTGACTGAGCTGATATTTATTGAACACTCTACCAAGAGAAGAATACACACTCTTTTCAAGGCAGCATGCCCTATTATTCTCTCCAGCCTAAATAATATGCTAGACCATAAAGCATCTTAATAAATTTTAAAAAATGAAATCATGCTAAGTATGTTTCTGACTACAATGGAAATAAATTAGAAATCAACAGGGCGCCTGGGTGGCTCAGTTGTTAAACGTCTGCCTTCGGCTCAGGTCATGATCCCAGGGTCCTGGGATTGAGCCCCGCATCAGGCTCCCTGCTCCGTGGGAAGCCTGCTTCCCCCTCCCACTCCCCTGCTTGTGTTCCCTCTCTCACTGTGTCTCTGTCAAATAAATAAATAAAATCTTTAAAAAAAATTAGAAATCAACAACTAAAGATATTTGGGATTCAAAAGTATTTTAATCAACACATTTCTAAATACTCTAGGAATCATCAAAAAAAATTATAAGAAATTAGAAAAGTATTTTGAACTGAATGAAAATAAAAACAAAGCCTATCAAAATGTATGGAATGCAGTTAAGGATGTTTCTAGTGGGAAATTTGTATCTTTACATACATGCCTATGGTACCATAAAAGAATTAAGATCTAAAGTCATTTGGAAGAATTCACCAGTGAGGCTGTTTGGTCCTAAGCTTTTCTTTGTTGGAAGGTACTGGATTGCTGATTCAATCTCCTTTCTAGTTGTAAGTATATTTAGATTTTCTATTTCTTCATGATTCAGTCTTAGGTTGTTTCTAGGAATTTGTCCATTTCATCTAGATTATCCAGTTTGCTGGCACAAAATTGTTCATATTACTCTCTTCTGTAAAATTGGTAATATCACCTCTTTCATTTCTTTTTTACTTTTATTTTTTAAATTATTTTTTAAATTTAAATTTTAGGTAGTTAATATACAGTGAAATATTGGTTTCTGGAGAATTTGGTAGTTCATTACTTACATACAACACCCAGTGCTCATCAAAACAAGGGTTCATCACCCATCTAGTCCATCCCCCACTCACCTCCCCTCCATCAACCCTCAGTTTGTTCTCTACCGTAGAGTCTCTTATGGCTTGTTTCTCTCTCTCCTTTTTTTCTTTCCCCCTTCCCATATATTCTGTTTTCTTTCAGTTCCACATATGAGTCAGATCATATGGTATTTGTCTTTCTCTGACTTATTTCACTTAGCATTATACTCTCTAGCTCCATCCATATAGTTGCAAATGGCAAGATTTCATTCTTTTTTTTTTTTAAAGGTCATGGGTTTTTATTTTTTTAATTTAATTTTATCATGTTGTTATTCACCATTCATTACATCATTAGTTTTTGATAAGATTTCATTCTTTTTCATGGCTGAGTAATTATTCCATTGCATGTATGTGTACACACACACACACACACACACACACCCCATATCGTCTTTATCCATTCATCAGTCAATGTGCACTTGGGCTCTCCCCATAGTTTGGTTATTGTTGATAATGCTGCTATAAACATCAGCGTGCATGTATCCCTTTGAATCTGTTTTGTTTTTTTTTTTAATTTCACATAAATAATGAATAAGTTTTACTACAAAAACATCCTTAGTAAATATTGAAAATTTTTATAGTATACTAGAAAATTATTTTTTTAATTATTTTCAGCTAGCCAACATATAGTATATCATTAGTTTTTGATGTAGTGTTCAACGATTCCTTAGTTGCATATAACACCCAGTGCTCATCACATCACGTGCCCTCAATACCCATCACCTGATTACCCCATCCCCCCACTTCCCTCCCCTCTGTAACCCTGTTTGTTTCCCAGAGTCGAGAGTCTCTCATGGTTTGTCTCCCTCTCTGATTTCTTCCCACTCAGTTTTCCCTCGCTTCCCTTATGGTCCTCTGTGCTATTCCTTATATTCCACATATAAGTGAAACCATATGATAATGGTCTTTCTCTGCTTATTTCACTTAGCATAATCCCCTCCTGTTCTGGTAGGTATTCATCCTTTCTGATGGCTGAGTAATATTCCATTGTATATATGAACCACATCTTTATCCACTCATCCTGTTGAAGGACATGTTGGCTCCTTCCACAGTTTGGCTATTGTGGACATTGCTGCTAGGAATATTGGGGTCCATGTGCCCCTTCTTTTCACTACATCTGCATCTTTGGGGTAAATACTCAGTAGTGCAATTGCTTGGTCATAGGATAACTCTATTTTTAACGTCTTGAGGAACCTCCATACTGTTTTCCAGAGTTCTATTTTTAACATTTTGAGGAAACTCCATCTCTTTCATTTCTAACGTAGTTATTTGAGTCTTCTCTCCTTTTAGTCAGCCTAGCTAATGATTTGTTAATATGTTATTTTTTTGGAGAAACAACTCTTGGTTTCATGAATTTCCTCTACTATTTCATTAATTATCCCTACTGTTTTTCTATCTCCTATTTTATTTCTCTACTCTGATCTTGATTATTTCTTTCCTTCTAGCACCTATGGGTTTAGTTTTTCTCTTCTAGTTCTTTCAGGAGTAAAGTTCAGTTGTTGATTTGAAATCTTTTTTTTTTTTTTTTTAAGATTTTATTTATTTGTCAGAGAGAGACAGCGAGAGAGGGAACACAAGCAGGGGGAGTGGGAGAGGGAGAAGCAGGCTTCCCCTGGAGCAGGGAGCCTGATGCGGGGCTCAATCCCAGGACACTGGGATCATGACCTGAGCCGAAGGCAGACACTTAATGACTGAGCCACCCAGGCGCCCCTGAAATCTTCTTAATATAGACATTTACTGCTATAAATTTCCCTCTAGTACTGCTTCTGTTGCATGTCACAAGTTTTGGTAGTTTGTGTTTTTGTTTTCATTTGTCTCAAGATATTTTCTAATTTCCCTTGTGATTTCTTCTTTAACTCATTAGTTAAGAGTGTATTGATTAATTTTCACATATTTGTTGATTTTCCAGTTTTCCTGCTACTGAATTCTAGTTTCAATCTTTTAAAATTTATTAATATTTGTTCTGTGGCTTAACAAGTATTAACTAGTTCTATGTTCTATCCTGGGGTGCCCGGGTGGCTCAGTCAGTTAAGCATCTGCCTTCGGCTCAGGTCATGATCCCAGGGTCCTGGGATCAAGCCCCACATCGGACTCCTTGCGCAGCATGGAGTCTGCTTCTCCCTCTCCTTCTGCCTACTTGCTCTCTCTGTCAAATAAATAAATAAAATCTTAAAAATAAACATATAGTCTATCCTGAAGAATATTCCACACGCACTTGACACAAATGTATTCTATTGTTGGGTGGAGTGTTCTGTGTATCTGTCAGGCCCAACTGGTCTACAGTATTGCTCAAGTCTTCTATTTTCTTATTGATCACCTGTCTGGTTGTTCTATATATTATTGAAAGTAGGGTGCTGAAGTCTCTCCCTCTCTGTCAACATTTGCTTCATATACTTCAGAGCTCTGATGTTTGCCACATATGTGTTTGTAATTGATAGATCTTCTTGGTATATTGACCTTGTTATCAATATATTATATAATGTCCTTCTTTGTCTCTTGTAACAGTTTTTAGTCTATTTTGTGTATTAGTATAGCCAATTCCTGCTCTATCTTGGTAATTATTTGCAATATCTTTCCCAATCATTTCATTTTTAACCCATGTGTCTTGGATCTAAAGTGAGTCTCTTGTAGACAGCTTATAGTTGGATTCTGTTTTGTTTTATATCCATTCTGCCAATCTAAGTCTTTTGGTTGGGGAGTTTAATCCCTTTACATTTAAAGCAATTACTGATAATGACTTACTTTGCTCTTTTGTTGTTTCCTATATCTTATAGCTTTATTGTCCCTCATTTTCTCCATTATTGCCTTCCTTTGTGTTTAGTTGATTTTTTTATAGTGACACGTTTTGACACACTAATATTACAGTGTAATATTAGTTTCAGGTGTAGAATTTAGTGATTCATCACTTACATACAACACCTGGTGCTCATCACAAGTGTCCTATTAACCCATCACCTATTTAACCCAGCCCCCCACACCCACCTTCCCTCCAGTAACCCTCAGTTTGTTCTTTATAGTTAAAAAAAATATGGAATGCTTCATGAATTTGTGTGTCATCTTTGCACAGGGGCCTTGCTAATCTTCTCTGTATTTTTCCAATTTTAGAATATGTGCTGCTGAAGCAAGCACTCATTCACTATTTTTAAAGTTACATTCTTAATAGATTCTTTAAAGCATACCATATATATCTTTTTTAAAGATTTTTATTTATTTGAGAGAGAGAGAGCAAGAAAGCAAGCACGGGGGTGGGGGGAGCAAAGGCAGAGAGAGAAGCAGACTCCCTACTGAACAGGAAGCCCGATGTAGGGCTTGATCCCAGAACCCTGAGATCATGACCTGAGCTTCATGAAGGCAGATGCTTAACCGACTGAGCCACCCAGGTGCCCTGCATACCATATACTAATGTAGAATTGACTTCAGAATTATAGCAACTTAATTCCATTGACTTATATAAATGTTACTCCTATATAGTTCCATTCCATCCTCTCACTTTCTGTGCTTTTATTTTTATACATATCTATATATGCTACAAATCCTGAGATCAAAACACACCTCAGAGATTGACCTTAAAAACCAGTCCTTCCAGAATTAAATTGGATCAGACTACTGAGCAATTTACACCTCCAAGAAATTGTTGAAAACAGCAGAGCAATCAGCAGGAAATCAGTGGAGCCTAATGAGCTGGAAATAGTACCAAATGAGGCAGATTGCTTCACAAAGAGATCAAGGGAAAGGATAGTTGGAGACTCCTGCCATCCTAGGTGACTGAGAACACATCCAAGCACAACACTAAATGCTTCACATTGCAAAGGGAAATGGATTTCACTAAAACAGCCTAGTCAAAACACAAAACAAATTAAGCAAAAAACAACAAAAGCAAGTCTGCGGGTGGGAGGAGGGACTGATATTCAGAATTGCTATGATATGTTACCTAATATATCCATTTTTTGGCAAGAAAAAGGGACAAGAACAAAGGAAGATATGAAGACAATGTTTCATCAAGTAGAGAATATCAATAAAGAGATAGAAATAATAAAAAGAACCAAATGGCAATTCTGGAGTTGAAGAATGCCATTAACTAATATAAAAAAAAAAATCATAAGAGCTAACCAGTAGATTTGAGTTGGCAGAAGAATCAGAAAACTTGAAGATAGATAAATAGATATTATACAATCTGAAGAACAGAGAAAACAGAATGAAGGAAAATAGACAGACTCAGATAAATTTGGAACATCTTTAGATGCATCAACGTATGTTTAATGAGAAAACCAGGAGGAGAGAAAAAAGAAATGAGGAGGAAAAATATTTAAAGAAATAATGGTTAAAACCATCCCAATTTTTAAAAAACATTTTATTTATTTATTTGACAGAGAGAGACACAGTGAGAGAGGGAACACAAGCAGGGGGAGTGGGAGAGAGAGAAGCAGGCTTCCTGCCGTTCAGGGAGCCCAATGCAGGGCTTGATCCCAGGACCCTGGGATCATGACCTGAGCCGAAGGCAGATGCTTAATGACTGAGCCACCCAGGCGCCCCCCACCCCCAATTTTTAAAAGAATTTTATTTACGAGAGAGAGAGAGAGAGGAGGGATAAGCAGACTCTGCACTGAGCATGGAGCCCAACACGGGGCTTGATCTCAGGACCCCAAGACCATGACCCGAGCCAAAACCAAGAGTCAGACACTTAACTGAGCCACCCAGGCACCCCAAACCATCCCCAATTTTTTGACAAGCATTAATCTATACATACCAGAAGCTCAACAAACTCCCAGCAGGATGCGTGCAGACACCCACAAACAGATACATCATGGTAAAAATGCTGAAAATTAAAGACAAAGAGAGTATCTTGAAAGCAGCAAAAGGAAATCAATGTATTACTCACAAGAGTACCTCAATAAGATTAACAGCATGCTTCTCATCAGAAACAATGGAGGACATAAGGCAGTGGGATAACATATTCAAATTGCTCAAAAGGAAAAACCCTACCAACCAATCTTATAACCAGCAAAATTATCTTTCAAAAATGATGGTGGGGCGCCTGGGTGGCTCAGCTGGTTAAGCATCCAACTCTTGTCTTTGGCTCAGGTCATGATCTTGGGGTTGTGAGATCAAGCCCTGTGTTGGGCTCCATGCTGGGTGTGGAGTCTGCTTAAGATTCTCTCCCTCTCTCTCTCTCTCCCTCTGCCCCTCCCCTAACCCTCTCCCTCTCAAAAAAAAAAAAAAAAAAAATGATGATAAAATAGATATTCCCAGGAAATAAAAAATGACAGAACTCATTCCTACCTGGCTTACCTTAAAAGAAATACTGAAGAATGTTCTTCAAGTTGAAATGAAGTAATTCTGGACAGAAATTCAAAACCAAATAAAAAGTAGTAGAAGTAATTATAATACAGTATAGCTTCATATTTCTTCCTAGGAGATTTAAAAAGTTGTATGGAAAAATATTTATGTAATTGTACTGTTGGCCTTAAAATATATAGAAATTATTAGCTCATTCCCCAGGTGTGTATGATAAAATAGCTATCCTATGGTTTCAGTTATTATTTTTAATTCAGAGGAACTATTTGCTTTAACATTGCCCTCAGCCTTGAATTTTCCCATATTGTTTCAAATAAAATCAGTTCTTTCGGAGAGAGCTTCAGAGCTCTTTTCTTATAGACTGCTACTCCCTCTGGGCAAAAATCTCTGAACCACTATTCTGGGCATTGTGTTTGGTGGTAGCCTCTACTCTCATCCTGCCTCTCTTGGTGTGAATCTGTCCTAAATGTGAGCTGAGATGAGGACAATCAGGGTCCCAGTATTCTGGGCTCCCTATACCTGAGTAGAGTATCCCATCTATGTAGGGTAGGGGCTGGTGGAGGAAGTCCCAAACTACTCAACCATACTCATCAGGCATTTAGCCTCTTCAACTGAGTTGGTAAGGATGAGAAACACTTGCAGCCTCCCCCTTCCTTTGAGATATGGTAACCCTTGATTGGGAGCTGGAGGGAGAGGGAGCTCCATCTTCTTGGTCACACCTACCTACAATGAAGCTTCTATCAAGGGAAGCTGCAGAGTGGAGGAGGGA
Organism: Halichoerus grypus; assembly: GCF_964656455.1. NCBI lineage: Eukaryota > Metazoa > Chordata > Mammalia > Carnivora > Phocidae > Halichoerus > Halichoerus grypus. The sequence continues at coordinate 47,949,736 of NC_135726.1, forward strand.
ACAGGTCATATTTTAAATGCCAGGTTCTCACTGTTCTTTCCAAGTTTCAGTAAATTTTTTGATAAATATTTCACTTGCTGTATGCCCTTATGATGTTTCAAACTTTAAATGTTTAGTTGTTGTGGGATTTTAAATTTTACTTTCCAGCTTTACTTCTTTTACTTGGGAATGGGTCTGCAGAGATACCTTTTTACTCTATGATCTGGAAGTGGAACATAAGGTCTTAGATCTTTTCTGATCTCAACTTCAAACTTATCCCTGGAACAGAGATGGCCTACAACAATCAAAAACTAATACCAAAACCAAAAACCAAAAACCAAAAATAAACAAATAACCTCCAAAACAAAACAAAACAGCAAACCCTGGGGAAGGGAGAGAATCTGATTTCCAGAGTTACCACATTTATTAGATTCAAATGGCCAGTTTAAACAACAATATCAAAACCAAAAGGCATTCAAAGAAAATACAAATTAATCAACAGAAATTATCCCTGAAAAATAACTAATTGCAGATATACTAGACAAAGACTTTAAAATAACTGCCTTAAAGATGCTCAAAGAACTAAAGGAAAATATGGAGAAAGTCAAGAAAATAATGTGAGAACAAAATGGAATATCAATAAAGAGATGGAAATCTAAAAAAGACAAAAGAAATTCTGGAGCTGAAAAGTACTGAAATGAAAAATTCACTAGAGGGATCCAAAGGCAGACTTGAGCAATCAGAAGAAAGCCTCAGAGAACCTGAATATAGAACAATGAAAATTACTGAGTATGAGGAACAGAAAGAAAACGATATTAAGGAAAAGCAAACAGCCTAAAGGACCTCTGGGATACCATCAAGTGGACCAACATATGCATCATGGGAGTCCGAGAAGGAGAAGAGAGAGGGAGGGAAAAAGGCAGAAGAAATCTGAAGAAATTATTTGAAGAAATAATGCTGAAAACTTCCCAAATTCAACTAAAGACATAAAATAAACATCCAAGAAGCACAACAAACTCCATATAAAATTAAGTCAAAGAGATCCATACCTGTGTCAACTACACTTCAATTTAAAAAATAATTGATAGGGGCGCCTGGGTGGCTCAGTCGTTAAGCGTCTGCCTTCGGCTCAGGTCATGATCCCAGGGTCCTGGGATCGAGCCCCGCATCAGGCTCTCTGCTCGGCCGGGAGCCTGCTTCTCCCTCTCCCACTCCCCCTGCTTGTGTTCCCTCTCTAGCTGTCTCTCTCTCTCTCTGTCAAATAAATAAACTAAAATCTTTTAAAAAAATAAAATAAAATAAAAAATAAAAAATAATTGATAAAAAGAGATCCACAAGACACATTACAAACTTTCAAAAGACAAAGAGAACCTTGAAAGTGATAAGAGAAGTGAATCATTACATACAAGTGATACTCAATAAGATTACCAGATTTCTCAGCAGAAATTCTGGAGGCCAGAAGACAGTGGATCAATATATGCAAAATGCCAAAGGAAAAAAACTTTAAACCAAGAATCCTATATCCAGAAAAACCTGCCCTTCAAAATTGACAGAGAATTAAGACATTCCCAGATCAACAAAAGCCAAAGGACTGGGTGCTTGCTAGACCTAGCCTGCAAGAAATGTTCAAGGGAGTCTTGCAAGGTGAAATGAAGACACTAGACAGTAACACAAGCTATATAGAGAAATAAAGATCTCAATAAAGGTAAATACATGAGCAATTAGACAAACCAGTAAACAATGGTTTGTAGTACCTTTTGCTTTTTATGTGATTTAAAAGCTTAATACATTTAAAGAAAAAACAATTCGTGTAAAAGCTAGCACAGTAATAAGTGCTGACATTAAGTTTTTTGGTAATAGTGTAAGTACCTGATATTAATATTTTGGTCACTGAGGCATCCATTTCAAAAGAAATCCATCTTGAATAGACATACTGCCAACTCTTTGACACAACTACTAGCAAAACAACCAGAGAAGGAATTAGGTCACCCTCACTCATGAAGCTCCTTGTTTCAGAAAGCCCTGGGTAACCTAGATAATTGATCACTTGAGTAACCTTGCTTCTCCCTTCCAGTACCTTAATTCCCACTCAGGCTTTAAATTAGCCAATAAGGAGTGAAACTGTGAAACCCTAGACACCCCACCCTCAGTTCCTAATAAAGGCAGAGCCCCAGGTCTGCACTCTCTCTCCCTATACCTGCAACCTCACTGTGCGGCCCTTGAATGTACCATGGGTCTTAGAGGATCTGTAATAATGCCTGTTCTTCGAAGTTCTCTGATGGTCATTGCTGAGGTATATCTTGAAATCGTAAGAACCACGGGGGCTGATCCAGCCACAGCTTTGGTCCCAGTGGGGGAAATGTCTGTGAGGGCTTGCTACAAGGACTATGGGCTTGAGCAAGTGTCTCAGGCATTCCTTCCCCCCCCCCCCGAGAGAGAGAGAGAGAACAAGCAGGGAGAGACAGAGGGAGAGGGAGAGAGAGAATCTTAAGTAGGCTCCATGCCCAGTGCAGAGCCTAATTTGGGGCTCAATCTCACAACCCTGAGATCATGACCTAAGCCAAAATCAGGAGTTGAACACCAAACCAACTGAGCCACCCAGGTGCCCCGTGCCTCAGGCATTCTTAGCCAATAACATCATCAATAGGCTGGGAGTAACAGGACATCTAATATTACTGTAACTTTGGTTTGTTACTCTAAATCTTGTTTTCTACATTAAGAAACAAATTAGTCTCTTTTAGAGACTAATGCATTTAAAAGATTATTAGCTTGTTTTGGGACACACAATGTATGAAGACATAATTATGTGACATTAACAGCCAAAAGAGGTGGATACAGAGCTGTAAAGGTGCAGTTTTTGTATGTTACTGAAATTAAGCTGGTATAAATTCAAATTAGGATGTTAAATATAATCCACATGGTAACTACAAAGAAAATATACACAAAGGGAAATGAGAAAAGAACTTAAACATTTCCATACCAAAAAACCCCACAAAAACCCAAAAAACCTAAACACAAAAGCCAGTAATGTAGGAAGTGAGGGATGAAAAAAATCCATAAAGCATATAGAAAGCAAATAACACAATGATAGAAGTCCCTCCTTATCAGTAATTACTTTAAGTGTAAATGGATTAAACTCTTCCAGTCAAAAGACAGTGATTGGCAGAACGGATAAAAACACATGATCCATCTTCATAAGATCCAAAGACACAGATTGACAGTATCAGAAAAAAGAAAAAAAATTCCATGCAAAAAGTACCAAAAGAGCAAGTGTGACTATACTAATATCAGACAAAATAGACTTTAAACCAAAAGACCTGGAAGAGCCAAAGCCATCCTGACACAGAAGAACAAGGCTAGAGACATTTCCCTATTTCAAACCATATTACAAAGCTATAGGAATCAAAAGAGTATGGTATCAGCACAAAACCAGGCACATAGATCAATGGGACAGAATTGAGAGCCCAGAAATAAACCCATACATTCATGGTCAATTAATATTTGAAAAGAGAGCCAAGAATGCTCAATAAAGACAGTCTCTTCAATAAATGGTGCTGGGGAACTGGATATTCACATGCAAAAGAATAAAACTAGACTCCCCTCTTATACTACTCACAACAATTAGCTCAAAATGGATTAAAGACTTAAATAAATGTAAGACATGAAAACATAAGACTCCCAGAAGAAAACACAGGCAAAAAGTTCTGGCAATGATTTTTTTTTTTTGCATATGACACATATAGCACCAGTAACAAAAGCAAAAATAAATAACTGGGACTATATCAAACTAAAAACTTCTGCACAGTAAAATAAATGAGATAAAAAAATGAAAAGGCAACATATGGAGGGAGAAAATATTTACAAGCCACATACTGGATAAGAAGTTGATATGAAATCATAAAACTCAATAGCAAAACAAACAAACAACCCCCAGATAATCTAATTTAAAAACTGGTAAAGAACCTGAAGACATTTTTCCACAGATATTCAAATGGCCAACAGGTACATGAAAAGGTGCTCAATATCACTAGTCATCAGGGAAATGCATATCGAAACCACACTGAGATATCACCTCACACCTATTAGAATGGCTGTAATCAGAAAGACAAGAAATAACAAGAGCTGGTAAGGAGGTAGAGAAAAGAGTACCCTTGTACACAATTGGTGGGAATATAAATTAGTGCAGCCACTATGGAAAACAGTATGGAGGTTCTTCAAAAAATTAAAAATACCACTACCATATAACCCAGCAATCCCACTTCTGGCTATATGTCCAAAAAATAAAAAATGAAATCACTATCTTTAAGAGATATCAGCACCCTCATGTGCATTGCAGCATTATTTACAATAGCCAAGAAATGGAAATAATCTAAGCATCCATCAACAGATGAAGGGATAAGGAAAATGTGGTGTGTATTTTACATTGGAATATTTATATGGAATATTATATATAATATGGAATATTATTCAGCCATAAAAAATAAGATAAAATCAAATAAAGGGCTAGTATCCAAAATCTAAAAAGAAGTTATTAAACTCAGGGGCGCCTGGGTGGTTCAGCCAGTTAAGCATCTGCCTTCGGCTCAGGTCATGATCCCAGGGTCCTGGGATCAAATCCTGCATCAGGCTCCCTGCTCGGCGGGAAGCCTGCTTCTCCCTCTGCCTCTCCCCCTGCTTGTGCTTGGTTCTCTCTCTCTCTGTCATATAAATAAATAAAATCTTAACAGCAACAAAAAAAGAAGTTATCAAACTCAACACCCAAAAAAACAAAAAATCCAGTCAAGAAATGGGCAGAAGACATGAACAGACGATTCTCCAAAGACATACAAATGGCCAACAGCCACATGAAAAAATGCTCAACATCACTTGGCATCAGGGAAATACAAATTAATCCTCATTTTTACTGTCCTGATCCTTATATTAGCTTAGGGTTTACTCTGTTTTGTCTTATAGCTTCTTGACCAGAAGGTTCAATTTTTTTTCCCCTAAGGTTTATCAATTTCTCATGTGCCAGACACAATAAAGGTACAGGGGACAAAGTGCTGAACAACAAAAGAAGGTTCTGGTCAAAGCAATCTTGGTTTCTTATATCTTATATCCTATCTTTCTTAAGGATATTAATTCTGTACAGAGTTTAGCTCCAGCCACATTCCACAAGTTCAATCATGTTTGCAATTTAATGCAATTCATTCCTGAAAAGTCAATTTCATTTTTAAATTTTCTATTGATTCAGGATTTAAATACACTTTATTATAAATTTTCAAAGAGGTGACATTCTCTCCACAGATCTTTACAGTGGAGATCTTTACAATAGTATCATCTTATCCAAATGATCAAACTTAGTTTTACTAACAAAGCAATGACCTGTCCTTACACGCTTTCTCACTTGTTGCAATATGACATACAAACATAACCTACAAAGTATTCTCCCCTTAAAACATTTAATCTGAACCTAATGGAGCCTCTAGACTCAATTTCCTTTGTTTCGTTTTGTTTTTAAAGATTTCATTTATTTGACAGAGAGAGAGCACACACAGGGGGAGTGGCAGGCAGAGGGAGAGGGAGAAGCAGGCTCCCCACTGAGCAAGGAGCCCAATGCAGGGCTCGATCCCAGGACCCTGAGATCATGACCTAAGACACCCAGGCACCCCCCCCCCCAGTCTCCTTTGTACAGAAAATACAAAGGATAGAAGGTGGCTAAATGACACCATACAGAAACATAAAATCTAAACAAATGGCAGACAATTTTCCTGGACATCTCAAAAAGTCAACATTATTTAAGAATTTTTGAAAAAGGAGAAATGTTCTAGATCCGTGGCGCTCTACAGTGCGTACCAAAATCCCCTGGAAAGCTAAAACAAACACAGAGGTTCAGTGGGCCTGGACCTTTGTATTTTTACTAAGATCCACAGATGATTCTGATACCCAAGAAATTGTGAGTCACTGTTGTAGACTAAAAAAGAATAAAGATGGGGCGCCTGGGTGGCTCAGTTGGTTAAGCGACTGCCTTTGGCTCAGGTCATGATCCTGGAGTCCCGGGATCAAGTCCCGCATTGGGCTCCCTGCTCAGTGGGGAATCTGCTTCTCCCTCTGACCCTCCCCCCTCTCATGTACACTCTCTCTCTCATTCTCGCTCTCTCAAATAAATAAATAAATCTTTAAAAAAATAAATAAATAAAAAAGAATAAAGAGCACTAACAACCAAATACAGTACAGAATCCGGAATGCATTCTACTTAGAAAATGAACCCCTGTAAATGGCATCTTAGAGGCCAATGAAGAAACTGATGAGATAGATACTGTGGAATTATGGAGAATTTCCTTAAGGGTAATTATGGTACTATGGCTATATATGAGGTTGTCTTTATGTTTGGGAGATACACACTGATGTAATAAAGGGGAAAGTATCCCGGTGTCTTAAACATATTCTCAATGGTACAACATAAAATATACAGAAAAATAAATGTCAAATTGTTAACAACTCTGAATCTACAAAGGGGTATATGGGTGTTCATTCTTTCAACCTTTTCATATGAGCAGCAATTTTCAAGATAAAGTTGAAGAATATATAAATGGATAGGTTTTATTTTGCTATTCTTTTACTAATATTTATCTTAGCTTCTGGACAGAGAAATAAATTATACATTTTCTGCCAGTTGATATTTTTATAGACAAATCCCTTCAAATGAACTCTCCCTGATTCTTGAACATTTCCTCACTCATTAAATCCCTAGGGTTTCTTTCCAAAATTAACTTTTTGATGTAACTTAAGGAATGAACTCTTAATGAAAATCCTCTCGTATTCTTTACTTCCCATGAAATCTTATACAGAACAAGTTATTTAAAATTTAATAATGAAGGAATGGATGAGGTTTTTCTAAATTATTCACAATAATGCAATTTTCCTGTCATCAACAATGCTAATGAAACATAAAAGCTGTTCTTTATGAACACAAGCATGTGCCAAATACTCTTTTAAGGATTTTGTGTGTACTAGAACACCTTTATTCCCGTAAATGCATTAGTATATACTCACTTTTGTTGCCATTTACAAATGATGCACAAAGAGGACAGGCACCTAATGTCACATAGGTAGTGAAATGGCAATGGTGATAAAGCATCTGCCTCAGGTAGACGTTAGCTTACATTTGTTCCAACAACAGTTTTCCTCCAGTTTGAGTTTGAAGGCTTTTCTAAGTGTATGAAATTAACATACTAGGAAAATATCTTTCATGATTAGTAAATTGTGAACATGAAGGCTACTCTGTATTTCTTTACATTCAGAGACTTTCTCACCAGAAAGTCCTCTCAACACTAAGGTGTTTGCTGTGACTGTAAATCTTTCCACGTCACTCATACTCAAAATTCCTCACCAGGAGGAATACTGTGCTGTTGAGCAAATCTCAGTCCACGATGAAAGGTCTTCCCACATTTTTTTATATTCATAGGATTTCTTGCCACTATGAACTCTCTGATGTTAAGTTGTTCATATCCAGTGATTTTCCCACATTCCTCATATTCATAGGACTTCTGACGATTATGAATTTTCTGATGTCGAGTAAGCTGACCATTCACAGTGAAGGCTTTCCCACATTCTTTACATTCATAGGGCTTCAGACCTGTATGAATTCTTTGATGGGCAATAAAAACTGACCTAAGTCTAAAGGCCTTCCCACATTCCTTACATTCATAAGGTTTCTCACCAGTATGAATCCTCTCATGCTGAATAAGGTTTGAGCTACAACTAAAGGTCTTTCCACATTCTTTACATTCATAGGGTTTCATACCTGTATGAATTCTCTGATGAGCAGTAAAGACTGAACTAAGTCTAAAAGTTTTCCCACATTCCTTACATTCATAAGGTTTCTCACCAGTATGAATTCTCTGATGTACAGTAAGTTCATAATTATTGCTAAAGGCCTTTTCACATTCCTTACATTCATAGGGCTTCTCACCAGTATGAATTTTAACATGTTGAATAAGGTTTGAGCTACGACTAAAGGCCTTCCCACACTCCTTACATTGATATGGTTTCTCACCAGTATGAATCCTCTGATGTACTCTAAGTTCGCTACCACAAGTAAAGCATTTCCCACATTCCTTACATTCATACGGGTTCTCACCAGTATGAATTCTGTAATGTCCAAGAAATTGGTAGTGATGTCTAAAGGCCTTTCCACATTCTTTACATTCAAAGGGTTTCTCACCAGTGTGAATTCTCTGATGTACTCTAAGGTCTGTACCACGACTAAAGCTCTTTCCACATTCCTTACATTCATAGGATTTCACACCTGTATGAATTCGCTGATGTTCAATAAGTTGGTACTGATGTCTGAAGGCTGTCCTACATTCCTTACATTCAAAGGGTTTCTCACCAGTATGAGTTTTCTGATGTCGAGAAAGTTGTAGGTGAAGTCTAAAAGCCTTTCCACATTCTTTACATCCATAGGGTTTCTCACCAGTATGAATACTCTGATGTTGAATGAGATTTGAGCCACGATTGAAGGCCTTGCCACATTCCTTACATTTAAATGGTTTCTCACCAGTATGAATGTTCTGATGTCGAGTAAGCTGTGTCAGAAGAGTAAAGGCCTTTCCACATTCCTTACACTCAAAGGGTTTCTCCCCAGTATGCATTCTATGATGTTCAATAAGTCGGTAATGATACCTAAAAGCCTTCCCACATTCCTTACATTCAAAGGGTTTCTCACTAGAATGAATTTTCTCATGCTGAATAAGATTTGAACCACGATTAAAGCCTTTACCACACTCTTTACATTCATATGGTTTCATGCCAGCATGAATACTCTGATGTTGAACAAGGTTTGAGACACGATTAAAGGACTTCCCACATTCTTTACATTCAAATGGCTTCTCACCTGTATGAATATTCTCATGACGATTAAGCTGGGTGAGAAGACTAAAGGCTTTCCCACATTTCTTACATTTAAAGGGCTTCTCACCAGTATGAAATTTCTGATGTCGAATCAGTTGTATATGGAGTCTAAAGGCCTTCCCACATTCTTCACATTCAAATGGTTTTTTTCCAGTATGAACACTCCGATGCTGAATAAGGTTTGAACCACGACGAAACATCTTCCCACATTCCTTACATTCATAAGGTTTCACACCTGTATGAATTCGCTGATGCTCAGTAAGTTGGTACTGATATTGGAAGGCTGTCCCACATTCCTTACATTCAAAGGGTTTCTCACCAGTATGAGTCTTCTGATGCCGAGAAAGTTGTAGGTGAAGTCTAAAAGCCTTTCCACATTCCTTACACCCATATGGTTTCTCACCGGTATGAACACTCTGATGTTGAACAAGATTCGAGCCACGACTGAAGGCCTTGCCACATTCCTTACATTTAAATGGTTTCTCACCAGTATGAATGTTCTGATGTCGTGCAAGCTCTATCAGAAGACTAAAGGCCTTTCCACATTCTTTACATTCAAAGGGTTTCTCACCAGTATGAATTCGACAATGTTCAATAAGCTGGTAATGATATTTAAAGGCCTTCCCACATTCCTTACATTCAAAGGGTTTCTCACTAGAATGAATTTTCTGATGCTGAACAAGATTTGAACCACGATTAAAGCCTTTCCCACACTCTTTACATCCATATGGTTTTATGCCTGTATGAATACTCTGATGTTGAACAAGGTTTGAGCTACGATTAAAGGACTTCCCACATTCCTTACACTCAAATGGTCTCTCACCTGTATGAATATTCTCATGGCGATTAAGCTGGGTAGGAAGACTAAAAGCTTTCCCACATTCCTTACATTTAAAGGGTTTCTCACCACTATGAAATTTCTGATGTCGAGTAAGTTGGACAAGAAGTCTAAAGGCCTTCCCACATTCCTTACATTCATAGGGTTTCTCTCCAGTATGAATACTCTGATGCTGAATAAGATTTGAACCACGACTAAAGTACTTCCCACACTCCTTACATTCATATGGCTTATCTGTAGTGTGAATAAGAGAAGTATGATGAGTAGAAGTATGCATTTTTTCATAGCTTATTATCTTTTGATTGATATACCCCTCTTGATGTCCCTGTTGTCCCCTAAATCTATTTCTGCATTTTGAGTCATTTCTAAAATTGGAGGTTTTAAGGTCAAGAGTTTTACTTATTTGCTTTATACTCTGTTTAGGCAAATTTATTTCATGAATATCATTTTCTGGAGATAACTTCTCAGCTCCATAATTTGACTCCAAATCTGAAAGAAAAGGAGAAAGCAAACACATTTTACCTTCCTGTACACACATGTACAAAATCCATTAAAGAATATATAACTCTAAAAATATACATACAGAAAAAAATTTCTTAAATATATATTGAAGTATATATAATACACTTTCAGAGAATTTGAAAAAGAATAAGAAGAGCTCCAAAAATGAAGAAAGTTTGTTAGATGGTGATGCTCATAATAGGGGAGGAGATTAACTTTGTGAAATTTAGGTGTTAATCAAAATCCTTTGGTAGGCTTGTTACAAATATTGATATTCAAGCAACTCAGATGCACAGAATCAGAATTTTTAGGAATAAGTCATCAGATGCTGTATTTTTAACATCTCTATCAGATAATTCTGATGCAGATCAAAGTTCAAAGATCCATACTTAAAACTGTTTTGAATGGTTTGTCTTTACTCTTATACTAAAATCCAAAACCCTTACCATGGATAACAAGACCACCTATGAAGCCACTGTCATCCTTTGGACCCTATCTCTACCACACTGCTTTCTTTTAGCGCTTCAAACATGATATAACCTTTCTTCAATATCTTCATGCTTTGGTCAGACTGTTTTATTACACAAGAATCCTGTGGCCTGAGCTGCTTATAGGAGACAACATTCTCATTTTTAAGACTGAAAAGAAATGTCTTCCTCAGAACAGCTATACCTGCTGGGCCCATCCAATTATATCCCTCTCCTTTATTCTCTATTCAAGAGTCTCACTCCTTGCCTTCACAATTCTGTTTTAATTATACGTTCATTCATTCATTAGCTCATTTCTCATTCTGTGTATTTTCTTATTCCTAAATCTGCCTAGGAGCAGACACAATCCTGATAGCATTCACCACTGAAATAATAAGCCCATAGCACACAACAGATGTTAAGTAATTGGAAAACTATTGATAAAAGAAGTAAGGCTGAGAATAAACGTATATAATGCAAAAATGAGGCAGTGGGAAAGGCTTATCATAATAATCATTCATTCAAAACTACCAAAATTGATAAATAGAACCATTCTCATATTACTTGTTTCAAATGGGAACGAATATCTGAGCCCAACTGGTCATGTATATGTCACAATGGGAAAACAAACCACAGAAAACAGGAAGAAACTTGAAGCTTGAACCTTCACTAGGTTGACTGCCTGCTGAAATATATCACAAAGTTAAAGAAATTCAACAGATATCAACACTGAGATGACAGATGTTGCATTACCTGACAAAGACTTTAAAACCATAATTGTGCAAATGTTTCAATAAGCAAACACAAATACTCTTGAAACAAATGGAAAAATAGAGAATCTCAACAAAAATATAGAGGATATAGGGAGAGTTCTGAAAAGATGGTGGAGTAGAAGGATCCTGGGCTCACCTCCTCCCGCAGACACACCAAGATAACAGCCACATCAGTGTAATGAAAATGACCTGAGAATGGCAGAACAGACTTCCCACAGGTAATCGCAGAGAGTGGGGTGGAGATGCCATTGGGAATGAAACCCCCAGTAAGAATAACCACAAACAGGAGGGACACCACAAACACAAAGAAGCAAGAGGATCAGATTCCACACCAGGCACCCCAGGTATGGGGGACCCACACTGGGAAGATGAGTCCCATTACATTTGGTTTTGAAAACCAGTAGGGCTTAATAACTCTGGGTACTTCAGCAGGCTTAGTTCTGGGAGAGCCAGAAGGTGACAGGAAACTGGAGTCCCTATCCTTTAGGAGCCAGCATAACAACCAACCTGCTGAGATAACAGCAGAGAAGCAGCAGTTTGAAAAGCGCCTAGGGGTATAACGTGAAGAACATTTATTTACTAATCTCAGAATGTGTGCTGGAGGGACAGGAATCTTTAGGAAACTTCCCCAAGAACAAAAAAGCTGGCGGAACCATTCCCTGTCCACCCCCAACCGCTGCATAGATAGCTGGAAACTTTAGGGAACCAGTGCAAACACACAGCACCTACCTTGCTAGCACCGCATGCCCCACCTTCACATTCTCCTGAGGATCTGCCCCATAAAACCCACCCCATTCCAAAGGGGCTCCAGCCCCAACACACCATGCAAGCAGCACTAGTCGGGACCAGTGCCACTCCAAAGTGACTCTTGCTTTGTGGAGAGGGGAAGGATAACCACACACACCGGTGTGCCCACAGTTCCAGCAATTAAACCTTATAGTTAGCAGTACAGAGAGTACCCTGCTGATCAGTGCGACTTCAGCCCTGGCAGATGGATTAGGAGTAGGCACTTTGACTGCCAGCCCTGCCCACCAGTGAACAAGGGGACCTGCCCCCTCTCAGAGGGCAAGGCAGGGAGAGTGCCTTGTGCCTTGATTTGTGGTTACTGTTAGGTTCATATATAACATCTAATGTTTATATATATATATATATATATATATACACACACACACACACACACACACACACATATATATATACACATATATACATATATAACATCTAATGTGCTAATATATTGCACAAATCAAGCTGGTACAACTACAGCCCCAGCAGACAGGCTGAGAGCAGGCATCTAGTCTGACTGCTGACACCACCGAACTACAAGCCCCCAGTGGCCCCCGACAGACCCCTTAACAACACAGAGACCAAACCTTGCCCAGAACAGGCAAAGTGGGCCATTGCAGCCAATGGGCTGAAGGCAAAAGAGGTTCTGCCACAACAGTAGAGCACAGGCAACCCACATAGGAGACATCCCTGAAGCACCTGGTTCTGGTGAATGACAGACACTGTACCCCAGGGCACCACAGGACCTTCATAAGGTCACTACTTTCTTTCTTTCTTTCTTTTTTTAAATATTTAACTAATTTATTTGACAGAGAGAGAGCGAGCACAAGCAGGGGTAGCAGCAGAAGGAGAGGGAGAAGCAGACTCCCTGCTGAGCAGGGAGCCTGATATGAGGCCTGATCCCAGGACCCTGGGATCATGACCTGAGCCATAAAGGCAGATGCTTAACCGACTGAGCCACCCAGGTGTGCTGAGGTCACTACTTTCAAGATCAAGAGCTGTAACTGACTTTCCTAATACACAGAAACAAATACAGTTGTATAAAATGAGAAGACAGAGGAAAATGTCCCAAACAAAAGAACAGGACAAAATCACAGCAAAAGGGCTAAATGAAACAGAGATAAGCAAGGTACCTGATAAAGAATTCAAAGCAATAATCATAAAGATACTCACTGGACTTGAGAAAAGAGTGGATGATCTTAGTGAGACCTTCAAAAACAAACAGTAAATATTAAAAAGAACTAATCAGAAATGAAAAACTAAATGACAAATAAAAATACACCAGAGGGAATCAATAGCAGATTAGAGGAAGCAGAAGAATGGATCAGGGACCTGGAAGGTAGGGTAATGAAAAGCAATCAAGTTGAATGCAAAAATAAAAATAATAATAATAAATGAGAATAGATTAATAATAAATGTTGCTGAGTTTTCAACATCAAGTATAATAACGTTTGCATTATAGGGATCCCAGAAGGAGAAGAGAGAAAAATGGGGCAGAACATTTACTTGAAGAAATAATAGCTGAGGGGTGCCTGGTTGGCTCAGTCAGTTAAATGTCTGCCTTTGGCTCAAGTCATGATCCCAGGGTCCTGGGATCAAGCCCTGCATTGGGCTCCCTGCTCAGCAAGGAGCCTGCTTCTCCCTCTCCCTCTGCCTGCCACTCTGCCTACTTGTGCACACGCTCTCTCTCTGTCAAATAAATAAATAAAATCTTAAAAAAAAAAAAAAAAAAGAAATAATAGCTGAAAACTTCCCTATCTGGAGAAGGAAACAGACATCTAGATCCAGGAAGCACAGAGAGCCCCCAATAAAATTAACTGAACAAGGTCCACACCAACACACATGGTAATTAAAATGGCAAAAAGTAATGATAGAGAATTTTAAAAGCAGCAAGAGAAAAGAAAAGTTATATACAAGAGACACTCTCTAAGGCTATTCTGTTGATTTTTTCAGCAGAAATATTGCAGCCAGAATGGAACGGCATGATATATTCAAAGTACTGGAAGGAAAACCTGCAACCAAGAATACTCTACCCAGCAAGACTATCATTCAGAATAGGAGAGATAGTCTCTCTCTCTCTCTTTTTTTTTTTTAAAGATTTTATTTATTTATTTGACAGAGAGAGAGATAGCGAGAGCAGGAACACAGCAGGGGGAGTGGGAGAGGGAGAAGCAGGCTTCCCGCAGAGCAGAGAGCCCAATGCGGGGCTCGATCCCAGGACCCTGGGATCATGACCTGAGCCGAAGGCAGACGCTTAATGACTGAGCCACCCAGGCGCCCGAGATAGTCTCTCATACAAACAGAAGTTAAAGGAGTTCATCACTTAAACCAGCCTTACAGGAAACGTTAAAGGGAATTCTTTGAATGGAAAGAAAAGGCCATAATCAGGAGTAAGAAAATTATGATAGGAAAAAATTTCACAGGTAAATGCAAACATATAATAAAAGTAGTAGATTAATCACTTATAAAACCAGTATGGAGGTTAAAGCACAAAAGTAGTAAAATCAATTATATCTATAAAAAATCAGCTAAGGGAGTCACAAAATAAAACGATGTAAAGTATGACATCATATGCATAAAATGGAATGGGGGGAGTAAAAATTTAGTTCTTTTAGAATGGATTCAAATTTTAGCAACCACCAACTTAATATACATTGCTATATACATAAGATGTTATATATGAACCTAACGGTAACCACAAATCAAAAACCTGTAACAGATACACAAAAAAATAAAGAGAAAGGAATCCAAGCATAACACTAAAGAAAGCCATCAAACCACAAGGGAAGAGAGGAAGAGAAGAAGAAAGGAACAGAGAACTACAAAAACAACCATAAAACAAGTAACAAAATGGCAATGAGTACATATCTATCAATAATTACTTTAAATGTAAATGGCCTAAATGCTCCCATCAGAAGACTATGATGACTGAATGGATAAGGAAGCCAGATCCATCTATATGCTGCCTACAAGAAACACATAAGGCATAAAGACACATGCAGATTGAAAGTGAAGGGATGGAAAAACATCTACCATGCAAACAGAAGTGAAAAGAAAGCTGTGGTAGCAATACTTATATTGGACAAAATACACTTTAACGTAAAGTTTGTAACAAGAAACAAAGAATGACATTACATAATGATAAAGGGAACAATCCAACAACAGGATTTAACAACTGTAAATATTTACGCACCCAGCATAGGAGCACCTAAATACATAAAGCCACTATTAACAGACATAAAGGAAGAAACTGACAGTAATAGAATAATAGAAGGGGACGTTAACACCCCATTAAATCAATGGATAGATCATTCAGGCAGAAAATCAACCCAAGGAAACAGTGGCTTTGAATGACACATTGGACCAGATGGACCTAACAGATATATTCAGAACATTCCATCCAAATACAGCAGAATACACATTCAAGTGCACATGGAACATTCTCCAGAACAGATCACATGTTAGGCCACAAAACAAATCTCAATACAAAAAAACTGAAATCACATGCATCTTTTCAGACTGCAATGGTATGAAACTGGAAATCAAGTGCAAGAAAAAATCTGGAAAGAACATAAATACATGGAGGCTAAATAACATGCTACTAAACAATGAATGGGTGAACTAAGAAATCAAAGAGGAAATAAAAAATACATGGAGACAAATGAAAATGAAAACACAACAGTCCAAAATCTTTGGGATGCAGTAAAAGCTGTTCTAAGAGGCAAGATAATAGCAATACAGGCCTACCTCCAGAAAAAAGAAAAATCTCAAATAAACCACCTAACCTTAAACCTAAAGGAGCCAGAAAAAGAAGAACCAACAAAACCCAAAGCCAGCAGAAAGAAGGAAATAATAAAGATTAGAACAGAAATAAATGAAATAGAGACTAAAAAATAATAGAACTGATCAAGGAAACCAGGAGCTGGTTCTTTGAAACAAAATTGATAAACCTTTAGCCAGACTCATCCAGAAAAACAAGAGATAGGGCTCCAATAAATAAAATCAGAAATAAAGGAGGAGACATAACACCGAACACCACAGAAGTATAAAAGAATACTATGAAAAATTATATGCCAACAAATGGAAAACCTAGAAGAAATAAATTCCTAGAAACGTATTTGCAAATGATATATCCGATATGGGGCTAATATCCAAAATACATAAAGAACTTATATGACTCAACACCAAAAAGACAAATAATGCAATTAAAGAGTGGGCAGAGGACCTGAATAGACATTATTCCCAAGAAGATATACAGATGGCCAACAGACACATGAAAAGATGCTCAACCTCACTCTCATCAGAAAAATGTAAATCAAAACCACAATGAGGTATCACCTTACACCTGTTATCAGGGCCGAAATAAAAAAACACAAGAAATAACAAGTGTTGGCGAGGATGTGAACAAAAAGGGACCCTCGTGCACAAATTGGTGCAGCTACTGTGGAGAACAGTATGGAGGTTCCTCAAAATATTAAAAATAGAATTACCATAGGGTCCAGCAATTCCACTACTGGGTATTTACCCAAAGAATATGAAAACACTAGCTTGAAAAGACATATGCTCCCCTATGTTTACCGTAGTGCTATTTACAATAGCCAAAACATGGAAGCAACCCAAGTGCCCATCCACAGATGAATGGGTAAAGAAGATATGGTTTATAGATACACTGGACTGTTTTTTTTAAAGATTTGAGAGAGAGAGTGCGAGAGAGAGCATGAATGGAGGGGGAGAGGAAGAAGCAGGCTCTCCGCTGAGCAGGGAGTCTGATGAGGGGCTCAATCCCAGGGCCCTGAGATCATGACCGGAGCCAAAGGCAGAAGCTTAACGACTGAGCCACTCAGGTGTCCCTAGATACCCTGGAATATTACTCTACCATAAGAAAGAGTGTAATCCTGCCATTTGCAACAACATGGATGGAGCTAGAGGGTATAATGCTAAGTGCCCTAAGTCCTTCTTATTTCTATAAATAATTTCTATTAAATAAAGCACTCTCAACATACTCCAAAGGAGTGAAATCATTTATATTATGTATGATATATATATGATCATATCACAAACAAATATCATATGATTTCATTCGTATGCAGAATTTGAGACAAAACAATGAACAAAGAAGAAAAGAGCCAAACAAAAAAACCAGACTCTTAAATACAGAGAACAAACTGGTGGTTACCAGAGGGGAGGTGTGGGTGGGGAGATGGGTGAAACAGGTGAAGGGGATCAAGAGTACACTTACTGTAATGTGCTGGGTGATGTACAGCATTGTGGCATCACTATATTGTACACCCGAAGCTAATACAACACTGTATGTTAATTATACTTTAAAAAAGAGAAAGAGAAATATACAGAGGATATAAAGAAGAACGAAGTAAAACTTAGAACTGAAAACTATAATTAAAATTAAAATATTGTGGGGTCCCGTAGCACAATGGAAAAGGCAGAGGAAAGAATCAATAAACTTAAGATAGAACAAAAGATTCATCCAATCTGAACAAGAGAAAGAAAAAAGAATAAAAACCAAAGAAGCACAGCAACAAGGAGCAGGAGGACAATGCTAAAAGTCCTGACATTCATATTGCCAGAGTCCCAGGAGAGGAAAAGTGTGCACAGCTGAAAAAATACTGCAGAAAAAAGGGTGAAAACCTTCCCAAACGTGGCAAAATTCATAAACCTACAGACTCAAAAATCTCACTGAGCCCCTAACAAAACTCCACACCTGAACTTATCATAATCAACTGCTAAAAACAAACAACAAATGAAAATTTACTTGAAAACACCTAAAAACCACCACCACGGCACACTGCCTATACAATTCCTGAACAACAATTCCATGACTACAGGCTTCAATGAGAAGGAAGTAGCACAATGTTTTAAAGTACCAAAAGAAAAATCCAGCCATGAATTCTCTATCCTGATAAAATATGAATCCAAAATAAAGACGAGATAAAGACATTTTTAAATGACAGAAAACTACAAGAATTTGTCCCCAGCAGACTGAGTCTAAAAGACCTGATAAAGGGGAGCAAAGGGTGGCTCAGTCAGTTAAGCGTCCCACTCTTGATTTCGTCTCAGGTCATGATCTCAGAGTCGTGAGACTGAGCCTGGGTCAGGCTCTGGAGCCTGCTTAAGATTCTCTCTCTCTCTCTCTCCCTCTCCCTCTGCCCCTCCCCGCCTCTCTCTCTAAAAAAAAAAATTAATAAATAAAAGACCTGATAAAGAAAGTTCTCTAGAACAAAGTGAAAAAAAAAAAAATCTGGGGCATCAGGAATGAAATAAGAGTAAAAGAAACGGTAATATCAATACAATAGACCATCTTTTCCTCTCGAGTTCTTTAGAACCCATTTGACGGCTGGAAGAAGAATCGTATCATTGCATTTCTGATGTCTGTAGATGTAATGCTGCTCTAGCATAGACATAAGACAGCTACAGCACAGAGGAAACTAGATAGTGCTAGGTGATAACCACTGACTGACAAAGGCAGGCAATAAAACAGCAATTTCAATATGATCTTGTGTGAGCACAACAGAAACAACAACATAAACAGCTATATGTGTATGTGTAAAGTGTGGAAATACAAGTGGTCAGGTGGGAATTACTGGAGAGCGTGAGTGAGGGTTACATTTTATTTTTTTTTAAAGATTTTATTTATTTGAGAGAGAGTCAGAGCAAGAGAGAATTAGAGAGAGAGAGAAAGCACGAGCAGGGGGAGGGGCAGAGGGAGAAGCAGACTCCCCACTGAGCAGGGAGCCCAACATGGGGCTCGATCCCTGGACCCTGGGATCATGACCTGAGCCAAAGGCAGACACTTAACCGCCTGAGCCACCCAGGGGCCCCACACGTTCCTTTTTCATTCATACAGAAAACCTGACCATATGCTGGGCTATAAAATAAAGCACTCTCAACATACTCCAAAGGAGTGAAATCATTTATATTATATATGATATATATATGATCATATCACATTATATATATCATGATATATATAATGATATATCAATATATTCTCTGGCCATAATAAAATCATGCTAAAACTCAGTATCAGAGATTATTCATTTCTTTGGAAATGGAAAGCCATACTTGGTTGACCAAAATCACAGTAATCTATACAGAGATATGACATTATGTGATTCTTCATATGATGCTACTAGAATCTATTGTGGAGCTTTCAAAACCAAATCATGAGAAAAATTTTTAATCACATAAATTCAGAATGTCATGGTTTAAGTAAACTAGCCTGGACTTAGACTCAAAAAAAAGGGAGAGAGAGAGAAAAGCCAAAGTAAAAAAAAAAAAAATTTAATTTAGTTAAAATAAATTTTAAGGCACAAAAGCTCTTTAGATAAAAAGGGACTAAAGAAACCTACTAATAAAAAGAAATAGTAAAAATAAATTAAAATGTTTTAAAAAGAAACCTATCCATAAATCAATTCATGAACTTGGACTGGATCTTAAACTGAAAAACACTCCCACAAAACCAAACAAACAGAATAAAATTTTTAAAGAGAAATGGGAGAAATTTAACTGTGAACTATATTGTAGACGATACTCCTGAAATATGGTGATTTTCTGAGGTGTGACAATGATGTTATCTGGGTTAAGATAATGAAGCTAATTAGGAATAATGAAAGGTTATTAGGACCTTTCCTATTCTTAGAAGATGCAAAGTGAAATGTTTAGGTAACACGTGTCACAACATCAGTGACTTAGACCCACACGTGGTCCAGCAAAAAAGGTTTCAAACATTTAGTTACATAAATACATATAGCAAAGGTGGCCAAATGTTCACAACTGGTGGATCTAGTTTTCTTTTTTGTTTTTTAAAGATTTTACTCATTTATTTGAGAGAGAGAGAGAAAAAATAAGCGGGGGGCAGGGGCAGAGGGAGAAGCAGTCTCCCCACTGAGCAGGGAGCCCAACTCGGGGCACGATCCCAGGACCCTGAGATCATGACCCGAGCCAAAACCAAGAGTCAGCCGCTTAACTGACAGCCACCCAGGTGCCCCCAAAATGGGTCACCTTTGAAAGGATGTTAGAAACCAACTCATTATTTAGAAAATTAGTAAACCAAGGAAAAGAATATTTATCTTCAATTTTCCAAATGATCTGTATAACTGAGTAACAGTTAACGTGAAGTTTCTTTTTACAGATGCATTCCACATGGAATTCGAATATCCACCAATTTACAACCTCTAACAAATTAAGGGACATAGTAACTGCCTGTCAGTGGCTGCAGATATTACTAAAATGAGAAATCCAGATATCACATGCCAGTGGACTGAAGAATATCATCATCACCTAGGGAAAAAAAGTTTCCCAAAAGTCTGATTAACCTTCTAGACCCAACTATCATTTTACAGGAAATAGAGGGACATGTTCCTCCATACCACCAAGATGCCATCAGCAAAATCTAGATGGTGTGAAACTACGTGACAAATGATCTAATTTAATCAAGAAAAACCTGTTAACAAAAAAATCAAGCGTGCCTGGGTGGCTCAGTCGGTTAAGAGACTGCCTTCGGCTCAGGTCATGATCCCAGGGTCCTGGGATCGAGCCCCACATCAGGCTCCCTGCTCAGCGGGAAGCCTGCTTCTCCCACTCCCACTCCTCCTGCTTGTGTTCCCTCTTTCACTGTGTCTCTCTCGGTCAAATAAATTAATAAAAGCTTTAAAAAAAAAAAATCAAGAGGAACCTTTAATCTAAAAGAGACTTAAAAGACTTTTTAAAATGACAGGGAAAACAAAACCAAACTGGAGAAGTTCACTCAGACAATAAAGCTCTAGAGAAAAACCTTTCCTGCAAAGAGACCACAATAGGCTTCCGGGACAGCTGGCAAAATCCTAACTCACAACCTGGTGGTTAAAGCTGTGGGTACCTTAAAATACTTAATCATGCAGTTCTTTGTGTTATGTGGCTTTCTGTATTCTTGTCATACTTAGTTTGTTTGAAAACGAAGAAATGAGGAACACTTTTAACATAGATCAGAACATGGCTCTAAGTAACTCTTGGAAAACATTCTATGTTCTTCACAGTGATGATCAGAACCTTGTAGGATCTGGTCCTGGCCTAACTCCCTAACCTCCTTTCCTACCATCCCTTCACCTCTTCTGCTCGAAACTTCTTATTGCTCCCAGTGATACAGAAACCATTTCCCGCTCAGGGCCTCTGTGTGTCCCGCTCAGACTAGACTGCTCTTGCAGTCTTAACCCTTTACGACTGTGCAAGCACGCCCACTTCAAGACATGCTCCCTAACCATCCAAGCCTGTCATTCTCACTGCATTGCTCCTATATACTTGTCTGCACAGCATCATTCCTGACAGTACTGATTTACTCATCTGCTTACTTGATTGATCCATGTCTTGCCAACTGCAGGTAAAGTCCATGAGAGCACGACTCTATCAGTCATGTTCATTTCATTGTACAGACAGTGCCAAGCACAGTGCTTTGCTTGGAGTGGACCCTCGATAAATATTTGCTGAATATATGAAAACATTTTTTAGACACTGGAAACACATATAGAAATGTAAATGCAAAAGCAGAGCTGGAAAGCAGCTGGATGCAAAATATATGTTAAAAGGTTACACTGCGGGAGGGGAGCGCCTGGGTGGCTCAGTCAGTTAAGTGTCTGACCCTTTTTTTTTTTTTTTTTAAAGATTTTATTCCTTTATTCATAAGAGACAGACAGAGAGAGAGAGGCAGAGGGAGAAGCAGGCTCCCCGCTGAGCAGGGAGCCCGATGTGGGACTCGATCCCAGGACCCTGGGATCATGACCTGAGCCGAAGGCAGACGCTTAACCATCTGAGCCACCCAGGCGCCCCTAAGTGCCTGACTCTTGATTTCAGCTCAGGTCATGGTCTCAGGGTCGTGGGATCGAGCCCCACGATGGGCTCCACGCTCAGCGTGGAAGTCTGCTTGGGGTTCTCGCTCTCCCTCTCCCTCTGCCCCTGTTCATGGGCACGCGCTAATAAATAAAATCTTAAAAAAAAAAAAAAAAAAAGGTTACACTGGGAAAGAGGGCACTCACTCCACTAAAAGGAGAGGAAATAAAAGAACAAAAATTAGAGATCATTAGCAAAAGATGGAGTTCCTTTGAAAGCCCACACTGTGTGGTCCTTATTTCCTTCTCAGATCTCAGGCATTTTTATCCAACAGGCCTTGGGTCTTTGAAGGCATTTTCCCAAGCCACATCTCAAGGGTATGACCCCTCTCTGACCCCCTCTGCCGGCTTCTCCCCTACTCACCTGGATACCATCTGCTTGTTTCTCTCCTCACAACCACCCAGGGCTCCTTCTCTTGCGCCAATAAGGTAATCACATCTGGCTTAGAAATGGAACTTACTGCTTAAAAACAAAAAAAAAGAGAGGGTGGGCCCCGGTCGGTGCCACTGACTACCCGCCTCTCCCTGCTGGGCCCACGAGGACGCTGTGGGACTTGGCCCCATGTCTGTGCCAAGGCTGGCTTGGCTGCTTGGCTGCGTCCCGGCCACCGCGTGGAGAGCGGCTAGGTCACCCCTTTTATGTCATTCTGTGAGGAAAAGGAGTTCTCAAGGAGAAAAATCCAAACCCATCAAACAATCCCTTAAGAAGCCAAAGTTACCAGAAGGTCGTTTTGATGCACCCGAAGATTCTAATTTAGAGAAAGAACCACTGACAAAATTTCCAGATGATATTAATCCTGTTACCAAAGAAAAAGGTGGACCTAGAGGCCCAGAACCTACCCGATATGGAGACTGGGAACGAAAAGGACGCTGTATTGATTTTTAAGACACATATTATTAACTTCAGTATCTTTTTCTGAATATGTACATCTGAATTTATTTCCAGTTGTTTTCTTTCTGTATATCCTTTAAGTCATTTAATTTCTATAATGTGTTTAAAAACATAAATAATGCCTTGAAAGAAAATATGCTGCTATAAATTAAGGGGAAATAGTTGTACATTAGCACATTAATTTAATTTAAATATATTGGAGTATATAAATGGCGATTAGAGCTGCAAACTCATTTCATCACATTTCAGTTTATGTTAATCAGCTGCTTATAAAATGCAAATGTAAATAAAACAAGTTTTAATGATTTTTATTGCCGCATACTAGGTAATAGTGACTTTTTAAATGTGAGGTAAGTAACACATTATAGTTTGATAAGGCCATAGTAACAACAGAAAATCTAACTCCAGAGCCAGTTTACTTGGGTTCAAATCCTGGCTCTGCTCCTTATTAGCCATGTGATCTTGGATAAATTATTTAACTTCTCTACATCTCAGTTATCTTCATGCGTAAATTGGAGTTAATGCTAGTTCTACCCTATCAGGTAGTGAGAAGATATTTAAGTGAGTAAGTACATGTAAACCACTTGGAACAGTGCATAGCACATAGCTCTCAGTGTAAGTGTTAGCTATCCTTCGATCTTAAATGTATTTTTCCAAGGCTCTAGGCTTTCTGTGGAGAAATATTAAGAAACTAAGTTTGAAATACTTGAACTGAAATTGTTTTATATGAATATAACGTTAAAAAATTAAAAAACAAAAACAAAAAAAAGAAATGACATGACAAGTGGTGTAGAAAAAAATTTTTTTAAATATACAAAAAAAACCCCACAAAATGGTTGAGATCTGCTTAAATCTGTAGTAATATTTTTTTAGAGGGGACGGGGGAGAGGGAGAGAGAGAATCTCAAGCAGACTCCACACCCAGTGCAGAGCCCAACACAGGGCTCGATCTCATGACCCTGAGATCATGACCTGAGATGAAATCAAGAGTCAAACGCTTAACCAATTGAGCCGCCCAGGCGCCCCTAAATTTGTAAAAACAGACATGCCCGTCTTCAACCTGACAAATTCCAA
The DNA here is from genome assembly GCF_964656455.1 of Halichoerus grypus. Lineage (NCBI taxonomy): Eukaryota > Metazoa > Chordata > Mammalia > Carnivora > Phocidae > Halichoerus > Halichoerus grypus. The sequence continues at coordinate 47,973,818 of NC_135726.1, forward strand.
ACGATTTCCTTTGGGAACAAGAAGAAACTCAGCTATTTCTTAAAAGCCCTGAAACTCATAGTGAAGAAAGCTAATATTCCAGAGAAGAGACACTAATAATTTATTAAACTATTAATTGTTTTAAATTATTTTAAGTTAAATTATGAAATTAAATTAAAATTTAAATTATTAATTATAACTGTTCAATACTAATTTTATTGTATATATTAATTAAAGACTGTATTTATTTATTTATTTATTTGAGAAAGAGACAGAGAGAGTGAGCAAGAGCATGAGCGGGGTGGGGGGAGGGAGAAGCAGGCTCCCCAATGAGCAGGGAGCCTGAGGCGGGGCTTGATCCCAGGACCCCGGGATCATGACCTCAACCAAAGGCAGACGCTTGACTGACTGAGCCACCTAGGCACCCCTTTATTGTAATTTTAATTAATCTTTAGAATGAACTACTATTGGGGGAGATAGTCTTACCCAGAGAGACCAGGTTGCTGTAGGTCTCCAACATCACATCCCTGTACAAGGCCCTCTGAGCAGGGTCCAGGCACTCCCACTCCTCCTGGGAGAAGCTGATGGCCACGTCCCCGAATGACAGAGATCCCTGAAACCACACACACATGTATTACCATGACACTGAAGGAAATTACTTGAAGGTGAACAGAGAGGAGGCGAAGAACCGCACTGCAGGACAGGAGCAATATGGTGCTTCGCAGGGTGCCTGCAAGTTCTGGAAGAATCTTGCCACTGCACAGCAAACTTGCTGTGTGCTGTGGGATAACCTACTGATCCCCGCATGGCAAAGAATGGCTAAAAAAAAAAAAAAAATGTGAAGTCATCATATTTCAGGGGAAGAAATACCAACTTACGTAGGCCATGTTTTTAGAATGACAAAATTGATCCATCTTCCTCGTGCTTCCCCTCCTAGATAGAAAAAAAAAAAAAGAAGGGCTTAAGCCAAGCTGTGCCTTGGTGCTCTCTAAGGGACTCAAATTAATACAACAATTTTTTCTTCCATTTCTATGTCCCAACTACTCCCTAAAATTCCTCTTCTATCCCTCTCTGCTTCACACAATCTCCCTTTCCCTTTGTCCCTCCACCTCTCCTCCCACCCCACCGCCATACAAATTGGCATCAAACATGAGGAGTCTGGACAAAAAATCAAGCTCTCCCCCAAGGCCTGGGGAACCCGTCCTCCAAAATATGAGGGATCCTCCATTCTTGGGAAGCATGACTAAGCCTAGGACTGGGCTCCCCATCCTGCTCTGTGCAGATCCTCCTGCCCCCGTCCCACCTTTCAGGGCTGAGAAGGGGGTCACATCATCCAAATCAGAACCTCTTTGTGAACTCAGGATTGGGAGAAGTGGGGCAAGGCATGAAAACTGGGAAGGATGTAGATGGGATTGCTCAGGCAGCATTTGGCTTTCTAAGTCCACCGAAGCCAACTGGTTAAATATGGCAGGGCATCCACGTAATGGGATACTAAGTGGTCATTCACGTTCAAGATACATGGTCAGCAGAAAACTCAGGTTACAAAATAGGATGCAGAATATGATTACATCTATAAAATATATGTGTATATATATAAAGACTAACACACATTGACAGAAAAAAATTCTAGAAAATTATATGTCATGTTAACAGTATTTGTCACTGTATTGTGGCCCTAATTCTCTACTTTTTGCTTAAGAGTGCTTCATAATTGTATGGCAAGGCGTTAACTTGGAATATATATACAGTTATATTCATAAACGCATACATACATGTATGTTTATATATATATATATATATATATGTTTTTTCCTATGAGGAAGCTGTTCTCCAAATCAGATGAAAGGCAACCTTTTACTTAGACAACTTCCCTATTAATGTGGAAAAACTTAGGATATTCTAATAAGCTCTTGTTTTTACTTAACGGGTTTGTTTCATTTCCCAATTCTTGAACCAACACTAAGATGTCTATGTTTATCTGAGCAGGTTACAATAATTTCTACAAAAAATGTCTGCAGGCCCTGAGCAATGTCTTATATACATTTGATAGTCTTACACGTCCTCTTCTAAACCTATCATTTCAGCCACAGTATTCTCTAAACAGCCACTGTATCGTCTTCTGCTATTAGTCATTTTGCATTTAACAGATTTAGAATTTCCAACAGAGTTTCTTTAACTCTATAGAAATCCCATGGGCTTATAATTTGGTCAAAGTGTGGTGACTCTATAGACCAAAAGAAGCGTATTTCCCGTAAACTCTCAAAGTACGGTAGATGACTTTTTCTGATAGGCTCTGTCATCCTCTGCTATACACTTATTCTTGTTCAGACTTCACCTTCTGTGCTGGAGAAGTAAGAAACCTAAAAGAATACTAACAAAATTCAATGGAAGTACATAATGACACATATATAATGACACATGACATATTAACTGCTTAATATTAGCAGCTAGTATGTGTCATCATTATTGCTGAGGATAAAGAAGATTACACTTGTTAAAGAAACTTCACTGTTTCCCTTTCTCTTGTGTAAGTCATATAATAAAATATAGTGTAAGGCCTGCTCTTTCTTAGAATGCTAACCAAAAATATTCAGAGCTTAGCCTGGCGAATGCAATTCTTAAAGAATCACATTAGCAAAGAGGGCTATCATAGAGACAAGGAGAAAAGGAGCCTTTCAGCACAGAAGCCTCAGAGGGAAAGGCAATGGTATTATGCTCTCTCTCACAGACCCAGAAATGAATGAAAACGATGACTTGATTAGATTTGTTTTTCGAACTGATTCTGATTCTATTCTACAGAAACAAAACTCTTGTATTCACACAGAAAAAATAACTGGAAAAATATAAACCAAAGCATCAATAATGACTACCTCTAGAGGGTGGTACTATAATTTTAACTTTCTTCTTAAGTTCCTTAAAAAGAATAGTTTCACACTATTCCATCATCAAAAATACACAATAAAGGGACGCCTGGGTGGCTCAGTCAGTTAAGTGTCCAGGTCTTGATTTCGGCTCAGGTCATGATCTCAGGGCTGTGATATCAAGCCCCACGTCGGGCTCCACACTGAGCATGGAGCCTGCTTAAGATTTTCTCTCTCTCTGTCCCTCCCTCCCCTTGCTCACACACTCTCTCTAAATAAAAAACAAAACAAACAAAAAACCCCCAAACAAACAAACAAAACCCCACAATAAAGTTACTTCCAAATTAAAATAAAAATAAAAACAGAGCTATCAGGAAGTGGGTACTTCCAACCATTAAAGAACCGAGCTTGTCATGAGAGTCAACAAAGATATCAATGTGACTATAACAAGTAACAGCAACCAGTTCTAACATCCTTTAGCTGTATCTCACCAATATAATTAGAAATTTTCATGTTCAAGATTCTTCTCCTAAAGAACATAATGCAGGTAAGTGGCACCTGCAGACTGAGTAAGAAAATGCATGGGATATACACAGTACCATGCTCGGTTCTCTTCTTCATTAAAAAACTATGAAAACATAATTTTGGAGAGAATCCTTATAGATTGCCCTCCCTTAGTAAATGCGATTCATATACAACATCTTGGGTACTACCGTTCCTAACATGAATACTGCTTAACACGAGATCAAATGTTTTCTCTTTTTATGATTATTTATGAACATAATTTTCTTAAGTGCATAATACCCCATCACATGAGTCTAGTGTGATTTGCTTAACTACTCAATTTGTACAAGATCATTTTAAATATCACTCCAAGTATCACAGTCTTTTAATGCTAGACCAGGGTTTCTCATCCTCAGCATGAATGCCATATTGAGCCAGATAATTCTTTGTTGGGGGGGGGTAGGATGGTGGGGAGGGCTATCCTGTACATTGCACAATGTTTAGTAGCATCTTTGTCCTCTACTTATTAGATCCAAGTATCACTGCTCCCCACTGTGGCAACCAAAGTTGCCTCTAAATATTACCAAACATCCCCTGGCGGGCGAAATCACCCCCCGTTAAGAACTACTGATCTGCACTGATGAATCCAAGCCTTCTAGGTCATGCACACTTTGAATAATCTCATGAAATTATATACTTTCCCCATAAACTCCACCATAACACTTTGGTATACTATTTCAAGGGATTTGTGGTCCTCTGAGACCATAAATGGAATCATAGCAACTCAGGTTAAGCATTTTTATTCCTTTTTTTTTTGGAGGGAGAGAGAGGGGGAGGGAGGGGCAGAGGGAGAGAATCTTAAGCAGGTTCAATGACCAGCACAGAGCCCCACACGGGGTTTGATCCCACAACCCTGAGACCATGGCCTGAGCTGAAATCAGGAGTCAGATGCTTAACCAACTGAGCCACCCTGGCAGCCCAAGAATCTATATCGCTTGAGCATCTCACTTGTTTTCTTAATATGCAGGCAGCAATCACCATGGATCACATATTCCTAATGCCCCTGCTGTATAGAAATTGAGAGGAATGAGCTAAAACACACATAAACAACAGCTAAACATATCAAGCATTTACTGTATGCCTGGCACTGCTCTAAGGGGCTTTATACATATTAACTCATCTGATGTTCATTACAAACCTGAGACAGCCAGAGAGCCAATATTCCATCTGGATCCACAGCCCCTAATCTCAACCACACTATACTGATTCTCAGTCCACACAAAAGGAAGCCCAACACACAGCTCGAGCTGCCAAACTTCAAACAGACGTGGCCAATAATACAAATTTCAACTGATGGAACGCCCTGGAAAAATCCTGGCTCTTACTGATACCAACTTCTGTTGCCATCACTTTCCCATTTCTGAAAGCCTCAGACTGACTAAAATCAGCTAACCATCTCCCTTCTTCCCTTGCTTTGGAAAGCAGGCCCTTAAAGAGCAAAAGATATCCAGTGTGTGATTCCACCTAAACACTAATTTCCTTCTTACCAAATCAGAGTCTAAAATAAAGCTTTAGCATTAATCACTGGAGTTTTATTTCCGTGTCATCTTAGAAAAAGGGAGTGCTCAAGAAGATATGAACAATTTACTAAACTGCTTTGGGTATTTACCAAATTATTTACCAAGTTAATATTAAGTGAAGCAGTGAGGGGCAATGGGGGACCAAATGGTGGGGTATCAATTTGCACGTCTCCCTACATTTCCGGAAAATTTACTGGAACCTCTATATTCTAAAAACAAAAACGTATTTCTTATGCAAAACAAAGCAGGAACTCACCCTTGACTTTAGACGTGCAGCAATAATACTCTCATCCTTCTCGGGGTCCTTTTGGATAATGGTACGACTGGGGAAGGAGAAGGTGAGCATGAGACCCCAGGCTTTTCTTGGAGCGCAGGCTAAATTTGAAAGCACCCTCCAGGGCCACACCTCCCTTACTTGGCACAAAATGGGATGGGAGTAAAAGGAGGAATCGGTCCCCGAGTTCGAAGCTGGTTCCTGGGGACAGGACTCTGAGAATGCGGTAGTGCTGAACATGTAGCTGCCCCCGTGGGGGCCCCAGACAGGCACTTGTAGCTCTGAAACTCCCATCCCAAGTCCAGGCCCGGGCTTTCTGGGGGGACCTTTCATTCTAGGCTCAGTATCTGGCCTCCCTACTGGGGCCATTGGTATGCTGCAGCCACGTGGTTGGGAGGAGAGAAGACGGACGAAGAGGCGGGCCACAGGTCCCCGTGACACACACACACAGCCACAGCAAAGCGCGCTCAGCGTCCACACACCCCCGTCCCCGTCCCCGCAGCTGCGCTGCCCCAGGCGCGCCCTCACGCACACCCCCCCAACACTCCACGTCCACCACTCGCGGTCGCACAATCCCCCTCCTCGCTGCGCGCGCGCTCTGGCGAAACTCCTTCGGGTGCCTGTCAGCGCCCTGTCCTGAGCGCCTGTCTCTGCCCACCCACACTGGCGGGTCCCTCCGGCTGGGGTCCTGCTCAGTAGAGGCCTCTGGCAGCCACGGAGTCCTTCCTCGACCTCAGGGCCTCACCCCACCAGGACAACGACCCTCGGGTGCCGGAAGTGGCGGCTAATTCGGCGTGGTGGCTCCTGGGAAATGCAGTCTCAAAGAGGAAATGCCTCGGAAGCCTAGAGTTCTGCGGCTCAGATTGTTCCCGGCATGCAACTTGGGCCCGCCCCTAACGGAGCTCAGCCCAGTGGTTTGTGGGAGTTCCAGCCCCCCAGGAGTGCGCAGGTGCAGGCTGCTGGTAACTGAGGATTCCCCTGAGAGAGCATTGCCTCTTAGAGCCTCTGTAACTTACTTTTCTCATTATGGAGAAAAATGCAAACGACCATAACTATTAAAGAAGGCAGAGTCTTATATATAGGAAAACCCTACAGTCTCCACCAAAAAACGTGGAATAAACGGATTTAGTGAAGTTGCAGGATACAAACTCAATTGTGTTTCTGTATGCTAACAACAAACCGAAAAACAGATTAAGAAAACAGTCTCATTCACAATAGCATCAAAACCAATACAAACTTAGGAACAAATTTAACCAAGGAGGTGCATGAATTATACTTGATGAAAGAAAGAGCAGAAGACACAAAAATAAATGGAGGGACAGCTCGTGTTCGTGGTTTGGGAGAATATTGTTAAAATGTCTATACTACCAAAAGTGACCGACAAATTTGATGCAATCCCTATCATGTTCCAGTGGCATTTTTCACAGAAATAGAAAAAAAATCCTAAAATTCAGATGGAAGCACAAAAGACTTGGAATAAGCAATCTTGAGCAAGAAGAATAAAGTTGGAGGCATCACACTTCCTGACTTCAAATTATATGATAAAGCCATAGTAATCAAACAGTATGGTCCTGGGATAAAAACAGACACATAGATCAATGGAACAGAATAGAGTGCCCAGAAATAAACCCACACATATACAGTCAAACAATCTTCAACAAGGGAGCTAAGACTACATAATGGGGAAGGATAGTTTCTTGGATAAATAATGCTGGAAAAATAGGATATCCATATGCAAAAGAATTAAATTGGACCCCTTATACCATACACAAAAATCAACTCAAAATGGGTTAAAAAATTAAACATAAGGCTTAAAACTACAAAACCCCTAGAAGAAAACAGAAACATCTTGTTGGTGTTGGTCTTGGCAATGATTTCTAGGATATGACACCAAAAGCACAAGCAACAAAAGCAAAAATAAACAAGTGAGCCTAATTCAAACTCAAAATCTTCTTCATAGCGAAAGAAACAATCAGCAAAATGAAAAGACAACCTAGAGATTAGAAAAAAAATTGTAAACCATATATGCAATAAAGGGTTAATATCCAAAACAATAAGGAACTCCTATAATTTTTAATAGCTCAAATCTATATATATTTAATTTAAAAATGGACAAAGGTCCTGAATAGACATTTCTCAAAGAAGGCATACAAATGACCAATAGGTACATGAAAACGTGCTCAACAACACTAATCATCAGAGGAATGCAAATCAAAACACAATGAGATATGACCTCACATCTGTCAGAGTGGCTATTATTAAAAGAAAAAAGGAAATATAACAAGTGTTGGTGAAGATGTGGAGAAGAGGAAATCTTTGTGTACTGCTGGTGGAAATGTAAATTGGTGCAGCCTCTATGGAAAACAGTACGGAGGGATGTACAGTGTGGCACAAACATACAATGGAATTTATTCATCCTTTAAAAAGAAGGAAATCCTGCCATTTGTGACAACATTGAAAAACCTGGAGGACATTACGGTAAGTGAAATAAGCCAGATAGAGAAGGACAAATATTCTCTTACTTAATGTGGAATCCAAAATAGTCAAGATCATAGATGCAAAGAGTAAAATGGTGGTTGCCAGGGGCTTGGGGAGGGGGAAAGAGGGAGGTGATGGTCAAGAGGTACAAAGTTACAGTTATGCAAGATACATGATCAAGAATTAACATTGTTAGGGCGCCTGGGTGGCTCAGTTGGTTAAGCGACTGCCTTCGGCTCAAGTCATGATCCCGGAGTCCCAGGATCGAGTCCCGGCGTTGGGCTCCCGGCTCAGCGGGGAGTCTCCTTCTCCCTCTGACCCTCTCCCCTCTCATGTTCTCTCTCTCTCAGTTAAATAAATAAAATCTTTAAAAGAAAGAATTAATATTGTTAAATTTTATTGATCTAGATAATTCTGGAAATCTATACAGCATACTGTCTCTAGCTAACAATACTGTGGTGTATATTTAAAATTTGCTAAGAGGGTAGATCTCAAGTGAAAGAAGAAGAAGAAGAAGGAGGAGAAGAAGAAAAGAAGAAGGGGAAGGCGGCAGGAGGAAACTCTGGTAGGTGATGGATATGTCTATGGCCTTGATGGTAGTGATGGCTTCACAGATGTATATTTATCCTCAAACTCATTGAATTGTATACAATAAATATGTGCAGCTTTTTACATGTCAATCATACCTCAATAAAGTTTTTTTAAGTAATTGTACTAATTTACACATTTATGGAAAGCATAGAGTTCCAGTTGGTTTCCGTTCACCTCAGTACTTGGCATTTTCTTTCTTTCTCAGCATAGCCATTCTGATGTGTGGGTAGCAGTCTCTTTGATCAACTTTTCCCATGTTTACTGACCTGTAGACTATCCTCTTTAGTGAAGTGGCTCAGTACATTTTTTTGCCCATTTTTTTTCTTTTGAGATGTATTTTTCTTACTGATTTTTAGAAGTTTTTTTGGTATATTGTGGATATAAATCCCATATCAGTTATACATCTAGATCTATTGAATATATATATATATAGAGAGAAAAAGATATCGTTTCTCATTCCGTGGGTTGATTTTTCACTCCCTTAATGTTGCCATTTGATGAAAAATGTCCTTGATTTTAATATATTACAACTTGCAATATTTTTATTTTATGGTTAATGTTTCTTGTGTCCTGTTAAAAATATCTTTGTTTCAGGGAACCTGGGTGGCTCAGTTGGTTGAGTGTTCGCCTCTTGATTTCAGCTCAGGTCATGATCTCAGGGGTGTGAGATCGAGGTCCATGTCAGGCTCCATGCTCAGCAGGGAGTCTGCTGGAGATTCTCTCTCTCCCTCTCCCTCTGCCCCTCCCCCACTTGCACACATACACTCTCTCTCAAAAAAAGTAAATAAATATTTTTTAAAAATATGTCTTTGTCTCCTCCCAGGTCAAGAAGGTATTCTCTTCTGTTCCCTCTAAAAATTTTATTTTATATTCACAGAGTCCCCAACCATCTGGAATTGATTTGGGGGCAGCATCATTGCATTTAGCATATTTGTCATAAATCAGGTCACCATATATGTAAGGATTTATTACTGGACTCTATTCTGTTCCACTGGTCCATTTATCTTTCCTTGCATCAGTATCTCACTGTCTTTTTTTTTTTTTTAGATTTAATTTTTATTTATTTGACAGAGAGAGAGAGACAGCCAGAGAGGGAACACAAGCAGGGGGAGCAGGAGAGGGAGAAGCAGGCTTCCCGCAGAGCAGGGAGCCTGATGCGGGGCTCGATCCCACAACCCTGGGATCATGACCTGAGCCGAAGGCAGACGCTTAATGACTGAGCCACCCAGGCACCCCAGTATCTCACTGTCTTAAACATTGTACCAGTATAATGGATTTCTATACATGGCAGCAAAAGTCCTCCAGCTTTATTATTCTTCTGTAAGATCGCCTTGGTTATTTTTGGCCCTTTGCATTTTCATATGAGTTGTAGAATTACCTTGTTAATTTCCACAAAATTTTCTGTGACTTTTAATCAGTATTGCATTATATACATTTGGGGAAATTTTTTTTTTTTTAAAGATTTTATTTATTTATTTGAGAGAGAGAGAATGAGAGAGAGAGAGCACATGAGAGGGGGGAGGGTCAGAGGGAGGAGCAGACTCCCTGCAGAGCAGGGAGCCCGATGCGGGACTCGATCCCGGGACTCCAGGATCATGACCTGAGCCGAAGGCAGTTGCTTAACCAACTGAGCCACCCAGGCGCCCTACATTTGGGGAAATTTTTATATATTTACAGTATTGAGCCTTCTAGTCCATGAATGTTATATTCTTTCTTATTTAGGGCTTCTTTAATTTCTTAGAGAAATTTTGTGTTTTTCAGTGTAGTGGGATTGTTCATTTTGTTAAACTCATTCTGAGGTATTAGTCATATTTTAATGTAAATGGTATGATTTCCTTTTTTTTAATTTATTGTAGATATATAGAAATACAATTGGCTTTTATTTATTGACCTATACATAGCAACACTGATAAATTCACTAATTTTGAATTTATATAGATTGTGTACCTAGAAAACCCAAAGCAAATATGTGATTTGCAAGTAATAATAGTTTTGGGACACCTGCATGGCTCAGTAGGTTATGCATCCAACTCTTGGTTTTGGCTCCGGTCATGATCTTGGGGTCGTGAGATCGAGCCCCTCATGAGATCCAAGCTTGCCATGGAGTCTGCTTGAGATTCTCTCTCCCCCTCTTCTTTTGCCCCTCTCCCCACTCTAAAAATAAATAAATAAATATAAAACATAACTTAAAAAATAACAGTTTAGTCCTTCCTTTCTAATTTGTATGTCTCTTAGTTCTTTTTCTCCCCTTATTTCAACAGCTAGGACCTCCGGTACAATGTCGAGTAGAGGTTGTTTAACAGCAGACATCCTTGTTTTATACCTAATGTTAGGGGGATGATTTTAACATTTTGATATTGAGTATGATGCTTGTTGTTGATTTGTTTGGGGGGGTTAGTAAGATATCCCTCAACAGACTCAGGAAGTTGCCTTCTGGTTTCAGTTTTCTATGAGTTTCATCATGAATGGGTCATGCATTTTGTCAAATGTTCTTTACTCACTAATTTTTTATGTACCAAGATGATTGTATAATTTGTTTTTTTTTCTTTATTAGTGTGGTAAAATGCATTCAATGTTAAAAATATATTTCATTCCTGAAATAAACCTCATTTGCTCATGATGTAATATCTTTTTATATATCACTGGATTTGATTTGCTAATGTTTTGTTAAAGATTTTTGCATCTTTGATTATGAGAACTTGGTCTATATTGTTTTCTGTAATATCCACCTGAGATTTTGGAATCAAGTTTATTCTAGGCTCACAAAAAAAGTTAGGAAGTGTTCCCTTTTTATGTTTTCTGGAGGAATTTTTGCAAGATCCATGCAATTTCTTCCACGTGTTTAGGCATAGGGTTTTCTTTATGACAAATTTTTAAATAGATTTTCTCTTTCTTCTTCTGCTAAATAAATTTGCAAATTTTTTCAGTGAATTTGTCTATTTCACCAGATTGTCCAATTTGCCATCTTAACATTTTTCATAATATCTTAAGTTTTTAATGTCTGTATGATCTATATTAATCCTTCATTTTTCGTTCCTGATATTGTTCATTTGTGTTTTCTTTTTGTCTTGGACGAACCAATTTCATAAATAGCAAGATTTTTGATGTAGTTTTTCTCTCTTGTACATTTGTTTCTATTTCACTGATTTCTGTCCTTTATTATCTCTTTCCTTCTAATTTATTTAGGCTTGATGTGATGTCCTTTTCTAGTTCCATGAGATTTGGAAGCTGAATTCTAAGCAGGAAGGTTTTCATTGCATATATTTTACAATATAAGATTTGGGTTATTTGAGGTTAAAGAATTGAACCCTGGCACAAATTAGAAGATGAAAACTAGTTAGGAAGATAACACGGTAATTCAGGGCAAAAAGAATGGGTTGTACTAATGCGGAAGCAATATATAGAGATTGATATAGAGAGGTCATAGAGCCAAAGGCACTTGTGAATAAGTTGGATTGTGAAAGAAAGGGTCAGCGAAATGTATCTTTTCCCTGTGTCCCTCCAGATCTGCTCTCTACCCACTTCTACATTGCTCTGTGCCTCCAAGGTTAATCATTATGGGCTGTATCAATGGACTACACCAGTATAAGACTGGCGAGCAGGAAGAGAGTGAAATTGGATTACATATTTCCCTAGCTCCCTCTCTACCTGATCAATCAAGGTTGGCTTTGACCACCCCCCATACACACACACCATAGGTCTCATTACACCTTTTGCTTGGTAAGCCTTACTTCTCTGTGTCCAGTAACTTCTCCTTGCCTTGCTTTTTCAAACTTGGGTGCTATAATTGTTCCCCCAGGCTTGCCAGCCTCAGAAAACTGTACCATGTTTTATTGTTTTGCCTTAAGCTGCCACATATTTGTATATTATCCCTTTGTCAAATTCTCATCAGCAATCCTTTAAGCAATCCCTTATGTCGGCAATTACCAACACAAGAGGTAATCGGACTGATTTCTAAGGATTTATTGAAGAAATTTATGGGAGCCTGGGGCATTTCCTGAGATACAGGAGAAAGAGAATGGATGGGGCCAGTAGAAAGAAAACTGTCCATTTTTAGATACATTCATATTAGAAATCCCAGCAAATATCCAATGAATATAAGTGTTAAGATAAAGAGAAAGATTATTGCAGGCATTATTAAAAGTCATTTACATATAGATGGAGTGACTTGGATTTGGTTTTTTTTTTTAATTTCATTCATATATTTTTAATGATAAATGCTATCCTTGTTAGAAGATACTTTTCAAATAAATCTGCACGTGCATCTTCAAAAATATTTAAATGACTGGAAAAAAGTGAACTATTCCTCCGAGGGTTATTAAATTTAAAAGAAAAAATACAGAAAATGGCCTTTCTGATTTTTATAACAAAGTAATCCAAAGATCTTTTCCAATTGAGAAGAGCAACTTCCAAACATATATCTAAACATATATGTGTCCAAGGTTTGGACTGCTTTTTGACAACACACAACATAAATCCCGCTTAGGGAATAATTGCCTGGGATGGTGCCGAGTTACCAGGTCATTTAAATCGATGCTGTGTGCGACTGCACACTTAAAATTATTTGCACTGCTCTTATCCCAGCTACAATCTGTTCTCTCTCGCTAATGCAGTGGAGAGAAATTTACTCCAGAATACCAAAGTCCTTCTGATTTCATTTTTACTCCCACATCTGCTGCTGTAAGCACAAGTCCTACAAATAAAACCAAATAAAGAAGCCCATGGAAGCTTTGGGGGAAAGTGGGTTTTAGAGTAAACATCAGTGAAATCTTCAAAGTTCTGTTTCTGACACTTGGTTCTAATTAACTTTAATGGCTGCTTGCAGTTGTTCATTTTGAGAGATTTGGAGGAGATCTTTCTTTCCTCTTACGTCCTTCCTTCCTTCCCTCCTTTTTTTGGACACAGGCATTTGACACAGGATTGAGGCAGAGGGTGTACTTTGGCATTTTTCATTTGAAATGAGGCTGTGGTCTGTGACTCATGTTACTTGCCCCATTAAAGTTGCTGGCTGCAAATCTTTTTTTTTTTTTTTTTTTAAGATTTTATTTATTTATTTGACAGAGAGAGAGATAGCGAGAGCAGGAACACAAGCAGGGGGAGTGGGAGAGGGAGAAGCAGGCTTCCCGCCGAGCAGGGAGCCTGATGTGGGACTCGATCCCAGGACTCTGGGATCATGACCTGAGCTGAAGGCAGACGCTTAACGACTGAGCCACCCAGGCGCCCGCTGGCTGCAAATCTGTTGAAAGTTCTTAGTTTTGTTTTAGTTTCTTATTTCTCAGGGTTTTTTTTCCTCCCCCCCTCCCCCACCGCCCCAGGAGGAGCGGCGTAGGAGCGCACCGCAGGGATCTGCTGGGTTTGGAGACTCCAAACGGGGTCGGGTGCCAGAGATAGAAACGCTCAGTCAGTTCAGGTGAGCACGGAGTGCGGCCGGAGACCGGGGAGACGGGAGTGATTGACTGCTTTCCTCTGCGGGCGCACTGAGGAGTGGGGCCCCAGGTTCTCGGCTCCTCTGGAGCAGAGATTGGGAGGCCGCCATTTTCACTCTCGGCCTCCAAAGCTGTTGTTTTTGTTTTTGTTTAAAGCCAAATAACCAGATGTGTATACATAAAAATAACATTAAGGTGGGGGCGCCTGGGTGGCTCAGTCGGCTGGGTGTCCAACTCTTGGTTTCTGCTCAGGTAGTGATCTCAGGGGTTGTGAGGTCAAGCCCCACATTGGGCTCTGCACTCAGCAGGGGTCTGCCTGACATTCTCTCCCTTTGCCCCTCCCCATGCTCACATTCTCTCTCTCTCTCAAATAAATAAATAAATCTTAAAAAAAAAAAAAGAATATGGGGGCACCTGGGTGGCTCAGTCAGTTAAGCATCTGCCTTCAGCTCAGGTCATAATCCCAGGGTCCTGGGATCAAGCCCTGCATCAGGCTCCCTGCTCAGTGGGGAGTTTGCTTCTCCTTCCCCCTGCTCTTGTGCTCTTGCTTTCTCTCTCTCTCCCTCTCAAATAAATAAATAAAATCTTAAAAAAAAAAAAAAAAAAAGAATATGAAGGTAGAGAAGAGGAGAAGAACTAGGAACAATCCCTGGTGTACTACAAAATTAAGAGATCTAGCTCAAAAGAAATGGGCAGCAAAGAATGTGGGGCAGAAAAGAATGTGGTGGTTCAGAAACTAAGAGAATGAAGTACATCAATAATAAAAGAGGGGCATCTGGCTGGCTCAGTCAGTGGAGTATGCAACTCTTGATCTCAGGGTCATGAGTTTGAGCCCCATATTGGACGTGGAGCCTACTTAAAAATAAACAAACAAATAAATAAATAAAACAGGTCATATTTAAAAAAGAATAAAAGAGTTGCCCATTGTCATTCTGCTTAGATTGTAAATAATATGGGGACTGAGATTTGAGAAAAGTATGTGCAAACAGCAGTCATTAATGACTTATTAAGAGCAATCTTAGGGGGTATCTGGCTGGCTCAGTCAGTGGAGCCCGCAACTATTTATTTTGGGGTCGTGAGTTCAAGCCCTACTTTCAACGTAGAGATTACTTAAAAAAAAAGAGCAATTTTACTGCAGTGAGGATGAAGGCTCAATTATAAGAGCTTAAAGAAGGCACCTGGCTGGGTCAGTCAGAGGAGCATGCGACTCCTGGTCTCGGGTTTGTGAGTTTGAGCCCCATGTTGGGGTGTAGAGATTACTAAAAAAAATAAATAAATATAAGAGTTTGAAGAGAAACTAAGGAAGTGACATCCGGAAACAGTGATTATAGACAGCTTTTTAAAGAAATTTTAAGGTCCCTGACATTTAGTTTCAACTAGGGCCAAGTAGTTCTCAAAATTATGATACTTATGTACTTATGATGGCATGGATTTACTCCACAACCACAGGGATATGCCCTATGCCCTATGATTCTTCTTCTTTTTTTTTTATTATGTTCAGTTATTGAGGTTTATACGGTCTCCACACATCAAACCGATACAACATAGATACTTTAAATATCCTTACATTTTCTGTATTTTAAGGCCCAAATAGCAGCACTACTGTTCAGTTAAGATTTGCAAAATCCGAGCAAGGGAAGGAGCGAGAGCGCTTCAAGATGCGCTGCCTGACTCTACCAACTTCGGGCCCTGGCCCAGGCTGCACGTGCTGGGCATCCCACTGGCCCGAGCCTCCACAGCAGCACAGTGGCAGCGACCCACAAGTTCGTGAACATGCGGGAACCCTCGATGGACACGAAGGCGGTGACCGACAGGGCGGCTCAGACCCTGCTGTGGACTGAGCTCATCCGAGGCCTGGGCATGACCCTGAGCTACCTGTTCCGGGAGCCTGCCACCATCAACTACCCATTCGAGAAGGGCCCACTGAGCCCTTGGTTTCGGGGAGAGCATGCGCTGCGCCGGTACCCATCGGGAGCGGAGCGCTGCATCGCCTCTAAGCCTTGTGAGGCTGTCTGCCCCGCCCCGGCCATCACCACCGAGGCCGAGCCGCGCGCGGGCGGATGGCAGCCGCCGGACCACCCGCTACGACATCGCCATGACCAAGAGCATCTACTGCGGCTTCTGCCAGGAGGCCTGCCCCGTGGACGCCGTCGTGAGGGCCCCAACTTCGAGTTCTCCACCGAGACGCACGAGGAGCTCCTGTACGACAAGGAGAAGCTGCTCAGCAACGGGGACAAGTGGGAGGCCGAGATCGCCGCCACCATCCAGGCCGACTACCTCTACCGCTGACGCCCCCCGCCCGGCTGGCCTGCAGCCCCTGCGGCCCAATAAAAAAGCTCTGCCCTCCCCCCCCCCAAAAAAAGACTTGCAAAATCCATATGATTCCATAATTCCACTTCTGGGTGTTTATCTGAAGGAAACACAATCACAATCTCAAAAAGCTATCCGCACCCCCATGCTTACTGCAGCATTACTTACTGGAAGCAGGGGCGCCTGGGTGGCTCAGTCGTTGAGCGTCTGCCTTCGGCTCAGGTCATGATCCCAGGGTCCTGGGATCGAGCCCCGCATCGGGCTCCCTGCTGGGCGGGAAGCCTGCTTCTCCCTCTCCCACTCCCCCTGCTTGTGTTCCCTCTCTCGCTGTGTCTCTCTCTGTCAAATAAATAAAATCTTAAAAAAAAAAAAAGACATGGAAGCAACCTAAGTGTCTATCAGTGGATGAACAAAGAAAATTACACACACACACACACACACACGAATATTATTCAGCCATAAAAAAGAAGAAAACTTGCCATTTGCAACAACAGAGATGGACCATGAGGTCCTCATGCTTGGTGAAATAAGTCAGAGAAAGACAAATATTTTATGATCTCACTTATATGCGGAATCTTAAAAGAAAACAGTAATGTTATTGTATATATATAATGTCAATTTATCTCAATGAAAAAGAAAAACCAAACTCATAGAAACAGAGATTGGGATTGCCAGAGGTGGGGTATGGGGGGTGAGTGGAATGAGTGAAGGGAGTCAAAAGGTACAAACTTCAAAAGTTATAAAATAAATAATCCCTGGGATTGTAATATACAGCACTGTGACTATAGTTAACAATATCATATATTTGATAAGATCAAAACATATATTTGAAAGTGGCTAAGATAGTAGATCTTAAAAGTTCTTACTGCAAGAAAAAAATGTGTAGCTATGTTTGGCAATGAATGTTAACAAAATTTATTGTGGTTAATCATTTCACAATATATGCAGATATCAAATCATTATGTTGTATACACCTAAAACTAATACAATGCTATATGTCATTTACATCTCATAAAAAAAAAAAAAAAGACTTGCCAGGAGCACCTGGCTGGCTCTGTCAGGGGAGCACGTGGCTCTTGATCTCAGAGTTGTGAGTCTGTGCTCCACATTCAGTTACTTATAAAGAAAATCTTTAAAAAAATTTTTTAAAAAGATTTGCCAAATTTTCTCTAGCTTTGGGACCCGATCAATACTGCCTATTTCATAAGTCATTCAGAAAATGGGTCAGAGCAGCACATTTAAATGGTGTGTATGTTTGTTTTAAAATGTACAGAAACCAGGGGCGCCTGGGTGGCTCAGTCGTTAAGCGTCTGCCTTCAGCTCAGGTCATGATCCCAGGGTCCTGGGATCAAGCCCTGCATTGGGCTCCCTGCTCAGCAGGAAGCCTGCTTCTCCCTCTTCCAATCCCCCTGCTTGTGTTCCCTCTCTCACTGTCTCTCTCTCTCTAATAAATAAATAAAACCTTTAAAAAATAAATAAATAAATAAATAAAATGTATAGAAACCAAAACCAAATAAACACTGTGCTTTTTTTTTTTAAGAGAGAGAGAGAGAGCGAACTGGGTGGGCTAGAGGTGGGCAGAGGGAGAGAGAGGGGGAATCCCAAGCAGACTCCCTGCCCAGTGCAGAGCCTGAGGTGGGACTGGATCCCATTACCCCGAGATCATGGCCCAAGCTGAAATCAAGAGTCGGACACTCAACTGACTGAGCCACCCAGAGGCCCCTAACTCTGTGCTTCTGAGTAGAAGGAGTTGCTAAATGCAGCAATGACTTTCATTTGGGTGACATAGCTGAGACCTCTGTACTACTGGAATCTAATATGAGTTTAACCTGCTATCATCTAACACACAGAAATTAGGAATCCTGATTGATTTAATGATAAACTACAGTCATTATCCAAACTCCATCCATTTCAATGCAAGCTAAACAAGTGAAGTAGGTGGAGATGTGATAGGAGTCACCACATTTGCATCTTTTATTCTTTGATAATATCACTCTTTTTGCAATGCCATATATATGTATCACTTGCAAATTGCTATTGCAAGTCAGATTAATTTCCAAGGACTCTTCCTACAATAACAGTACTCACTCTTCATATTAAGGAGGAAATATATGGATTCTGCTGTTGTCAAGTATGCATCAAAAAATGGAATAAATGACCATAGTTTCTTTTTTTTAAGATTTTTTTTATTTATTTGAGAGACAGACCGAGAGACAGAGACAGAGAGCATGAGCAGGGAGGAAGGGCAGAGGGAGTGAGAGAAGCAGACTCCCCGCTGAGCAGGGAGCCCAACATGGGACTCGATCCCAGGACCCTGGGATCATGACATGAGTCGAAGGCAGATGCTTAACTGACTGAGCCACCCAGGCGTCCCTCTACAGACATTTTTAAAGATAATGAGAATTCAATAAACAACTTTTCAATATTTGACAACTTAGTTCTTTGACAACTTAGTTCAATGACCAATTTTCTTGAAAAATAAAACCTATGAAAATTGGGTGCCTGGGTGGCTCAGATGGTTAAGCGTCTGCCTTCGGCTCAGGTCATGATCCCAGGGTCCTGGGATCAAGTCCCGCATCGGGCTCCCTGCTCAGTGGGGAGCCTGCCTCTCTCTCTCTGTCTCTTATGAATAAATTAATAAAATCTTTAAAAAAAAAAAAACCTATGAAAATTAACACAAGAAGAAATAGAAAGTCTGAATTCTCCTAGCACTATTAAAGAAATTGGACCACTATTTTAAATATTTGCCACAAGAAAACGCCATGCCTGAATTGCTTCACCAGGGAATTCTAAACATTTAAGAAAGAAATAGTATTAATCTTACTCAAACTCATCCAGAGAACAGAAAGAAGGAAACACTCTGCAACTCATTGTAAAAGTCCAGTAATTTTGATATCAAACCTAATAAGGACATTTCAAAATGCATCTCATAAACATAGATGCAAAACTCCTTATCAAAATACCAATAAATCAGAAAAAATAAAAAAAAATCACAACTAAATAGGGTTTATTCAAAAAATGAGAACAGAATTCTTAGCAAACTGAGAACAGAAGAAAACCTCATTATTCTTACAATAACATCTAAAATTTCTACATCCAATCACAATGATGAATTATTAAAATTAATGGTGAAAATTGAAAGCTTTCCCCCCTAAGGTCAGAATTAAGCAAGTATGCCCATTCTCACCATTTTGTTGGAGGTTCTATCCAATGAATTTAAGGCAAGACAAATGAATAAAAGACATATAGATTGGATGAAAATAAATAAACCTGTTATTATTCACAGATGACATCATGGTGTACATAGAAAATAAAATGGAATCTAAAGCAATATACCATAATTTAGCAATGTTGCTGGATTCAAATTCAAAATACAATGCTGATTTTATTTCTATGTACTTTCTAAATACTACCAACAAAGAAATTTTTTTTTTCAACAAAGAAACTTTAAAAGTGATGCCATTTAGGGGCGCCTGGCTGGCTCAGTCAGTGGAGCATGTGACTCTTGTTCACAGGGTTGTAAGTTCAAGCCCCACATTGGGTACAGAGATTGCTTAGGAACAAAATCTTTTTAAAAAAAGTTATGCCATTTAAAATAGCATCAAAAACATCAAATATCTAGGAAAACATCTAATAAATGATGTGTAAGATTCTACACTGAAAACCAAGAGTCATATGCTCCATTGACTGAGCCAGCCAGGCACCCAAGGCAACATTTTGAAAGAGAATTCACAAAAGAATACAGCCAAATAGACAAAAAACATACATAAAGATTCTTCCCTTCAGTAGTCACAGGGGAATGAAAATTAAAATCACAGTGTGGTATCACTACACACTCATCAGTATGGCTAAGATGGGGGGAGAATAGACAATACCAAATGTTGGAATATTCGGAGCAACAGAATTCTCATACACTGCTGGTGGAAATATCAATTCATTGGTACAACCACTTTGGAAAACTGTTTGGTATTGTCTATGAAAGCTAAGGTATGCCTACCAAATGATCCAGCAGTTTTTACTATATTCTCAGAAGAAATTCATGTATAAATGTCCCAAAAGACATGTACAAACATATTTATAACAGCACTCTTCTTTTTTTTTTTTTTTTTTTTAACAGCACTCTTCTAATAGCCAAGCCTGGAAACAATCCAAATGAACATGTACACTAAAAGGATTAAATTGCCTTGTATTTACACAAGAAGAATAAGACATAAGAATAAGAGAATTTCAACTACAGGGATGCCTGGCTGGCTCAGTCATAGAGCATGTGGCTCTTGATCTCGGAGCTTTGAGTCTGAGCCCTACATTTGGTGTAGAGATTACTTAAAAATTTAAAATCTTAAAAACTAAAACTACACACCATAACATATGTAAGTTTCAGAATCATAATGTTGAGCCACAGGATTCAGGTGCAATGGACATACTGCTTGACTCCCTCTATACAGAGCTCAAATAGAGTCATACTAATGTACAGTGTTAGGAATCTGGACAGGGGTTACCTTTGGGATTGGTGACTTCACTACGGTATAAAAATCAATCCTAGGATATTGGTATTAGTCTGTTCTTAATCTGGATTTTGGTTTCATCAGTCATTCATAAATTGTGAGAATGTCAGTCTGCCCACCTATGATTTGGGCCTCTTTCCTTATGAATGCTATACTGCTATAAAATTTATGGGGGGAAAAAAGACATCAGGTCGAGTAAACAAGAGCCTGGAATTTTTGTAGATCTCATCTGTGTTGGGAGCTGGCACAGAAATAACAAGACAATAAAGACTCATGTTTGGGGCACCTGTGAGGCTCAGTCAGGTAAGCGGCTGCCTTCAGCTCAGGTCATGATCTTGGGGTCCGGGAATCGAGCCCCACATCGGGCTCAGTGGGGAGTCTGCTTCTCCTTCTCCCTCTGTGATCTCTCTCGCTCTCACTCTCTCTCAAATAAATAAATAAAATCTCAAAAAAAAAAAAAAAAGACTCACGTTTGCCTGGGGATTGTAATTGCCTCAGAAAAGGAAAAAGACAAATGCATAAAAATATATGCAAATTTGAACAATGCTCACCACTTCCATCACACCACACGTGGATTATCACAGTTTGCCTTCTAGTGTCCTTTGATCTCCTGAGCAAGAACCCAGGAGGAATACCATTCAGTTAGGATTCAATCAGAGAAGTAGAACCACTGGGAGGGGTATGGAATATGAGGATTTTTTTAATAAGCATTAGACCTTTCACCAGTGTGGGAGCTGGTAAAGAAGTCTATGGGATGGACCTGAGGTCACTGTAGGTTGGCAGGCCACATAGTCAGGATATAAAAGCTGGGTGTGAAATAGGAGAGAGTGAAAACAAACTGGGACCTGTGTTGGTGTCTCATGACCTCCACCTCCTGCAATGTGGGTGACCTGCAGAAGCCTGCAGAACAAGGTCACCTGGCAGGAGCTGGGGCATCATGCCTGCCGGTGAGTCAGCAGATGAGCAGCACTGTGGGGAGCTGTGGCAGCACCTGGGGCCCCCACTGCCCTTCAGAGCATATGGCTACTTCTTCTCTTCCAACTTCTAAATATGGCACAAACATGGCCCCCACTAACCCTATCCTGAAAGCATTTGGGAAGGGAGATTTTGGAATTGACACAGTATAAAACCATCATCATCATTCTTTCAGAAAAATAAATAGGATCATGTCCTTCCTCTGTTCAAAAACATCTA